>NW_020664448.1:11082876-11169194 GCF_002925995.2 Terrapene triunguis | reverse complement strand
AGGGCTGGGGCAGGGGGTTGGGGTACAGAGGAGGGGTGGGAGGGCTCTGGCTGGGGGTGCGGGCTCTGGAGTGGGGCTAGGGATGAGGGCTGCGGATTGGGACCAATGGGTTCAGAGGGCGGGAGGGGGATCAGGGATGGGCAGGCTGTTGGGGCATGGGGGGGTGAGGGCTCTGGCTGGGGGTGCGGGCTCAGGGGTGGGGCTGGGGATGAGGGGTTTGGGGTACAAGAGGGGGCTCTGGGCTGGGATCGAGGGGTTCGGAGGGTGGAAGGGGGATCAGGGCTGTGGCAGGGGGTTGGGACATGGTGGGGGGCTCAGGGGTGTAGGATCTGGGTGGTGCTTACCACAAGCAGCTCCCAGAAGCATGTCCCTCCTCTGGCTCCGAGGCGCGGCCAGGCGGCTCTGCGTGCTGCCCCATCCGCAGGCCCCACTCCTGCAGTTCCTATTGGTCGGGAACTGCAGACAAAGGGAGGTGCGGGGGCGGAGCCTGCAAACGGGGCAGCTCGCAGAGCCGCGGGGCCACGCCTCCCTGTACTACGTAGGAACCGGGGGGGGGGGGCTCATGCCGGCTGCTTCCTGGGAGCTGCGCGGAGCGGGGCAAGCCCCCAACCCTGCTCCCCGGCTGGAGCACCAGAGCAGGGTAAACTCCCGACCCCGCTCCCTAGCGGGAGCTGAGGGCCAAATTAAATGGTCTGACGGGCCAGATGTGGCCCGTGGGCCATAGTTTGCTGACCCCTGTTCTGACTGGTGAATGCTTTCCCACACGTTTAACCTTACACACCCAAGTAGTAACATCAGTGGGGCTCTTCACGTGCGTTAATTTACTCACATGCATGTTTGCAGGATGAGTTCAAACGCATTTTGTCACACAGCTCTGCAGTGTATCCCAAAGCTATTGCCACATCATGCAAATATATGATTCTAATTATTTGTATGATATATTGTGTCTATTTTTATTTTTAATTGCCCATCTTTGTTGAATCTTTATAATGATATCTGGCAGGAAAAGAAAAGAAGAGCCAAGAAAAACAGATACAAACACAGATGCAAAAATCCTGCAGATTTGAGGGGGAAATCCCTGTCGTTTTTGCCAGAATTCCCTGCTTATTTCCATTAGTCCATGCAATAAGTATACATTCTTCAGGAATCAATTTGTGTGCTGACTCGAGCCTTCTCTCTAATCCTAACTTTACAAAGAACTAGTGAAGTTTGAAATGCAGAGAAAACTCTACTAAATAAGCCAAAAATTGCTTTTCAATGTGGATACTCTTGAAGTATGAGCTGAGATGGTGCTGGAACCTCAATTCAAGGAATATACAGATACTTTTTGCTTTAATTTATTTTGATTTGTATTAAAAAAACACCAATCCCAGATTCTAGGTGCCCTGTCAGCCAATGAGAATGACCTATTTGGATTCACAAAAGGATTTTAAAGTGAAGGTTGGAAAGAGCAAGGGGGACAACACAGTTAGAAATACATATTAATTGTGCATGACGTCACCCAGTTTGGCTTCAGCACGTATCCTTGCTTCCCTAAAATGGCTGATTACAGCATCACATATTGATTTCCAAAGACCTACTCTAAGCAGCTCCATCAGAAACGTAAATTAATGTACTGGCAGGCACTAAAAGGTAAACAGGGAGACGCAGTTGGTACTAAGTCAGCCACTACTAGCTCAGAGGGAAATTAGCATTGCACATTGTGCAATGGTTAGCAAACCCCAGAAATATTACTAGTCAGTTCACCTTTAGACAAGGGTTAACAAGTAGAACAAGGATATGGTCCTCCAGAGCGATACTGATGATAAATTAATCACCATCCCTTCCTGGGGAGAGTTCAATGGGGCTTCAAATCTTCTCTGGGCCTTCTGGCTATAAAGCTCAAACTCCTATTGCCCTGAAACATATGCTCCCTAATTAAAGATATGAAATCTCACTGCTGTAGGGTTCTTGGCGACGGACTCAGTGAAGCAGGGGGAAAAAAACTTTTGCTATTCTGCATGGATGGAGAAGGATATTCAGCTGTCTTGGGAGGAGGCAAAATCTTGTGACAGTGGATCATGTGGCACCAGACGCTGCAACAATTTTCTGATAAGGTTCTTGAGTTCCACTGAACAGCCAGCAGGTGCACTGCTCCCAGTCACCACTCACTCAGCAAGCCTCCCTCTTCTGGGGACCATATCTCACTATGGGCTTCTCTAAGTGTAGGAGCTCAGCACACAAAATCAGGCCTTTAGGTCGCTCTTCCTCTTTTGACGAAGCACAAACTTAGATAGACAAGGTGGATGAGGTAATATCTTTTATTGGACCATCTTCTGTTGGTGAGAGAAACATGCTTTTGAGCTTACACAGAGCTCTTCTTCAGGTCTGGGAAACTAAGGGCAAATCTACACTACAAAATTAAGTTGGCCTAAGTTACATCCATGTACAGTCACTGCAGTAACTAAATTGCTTTTGCATGTCCACCCTACGCTCCTTGTGTCAGCGGTGCACGTCCTCACCAGGAGCGCTTCCACTGATTTGACTGTCAGTGTGGGGCACTGTGGGATGGCTTCTGAAGGACAGCAACAGTCGATGTAAGCAACGCAGTGCCTACACTGACACTGCGTTGACCTAACTACATCGACCTAAGCGCTACGCCTCTCATGGAGGTGAAGTTATTAAATGGGTGTAGTGCGCAAGTTATATCGGTGGGAGCTACATTTTGGGGAGACGCTTACAGAGTTAGGTCGACCTAACTCTGTAGTGTAGACCGGGACTCACTCAGAGTGTCACTGCTAAATACAAGATTGAACAGATTGTTTAGCATAAGTAGTTAGCACATATCCTAAGGGACCATTCTAGGTGAAGTGACCTGTTAATACCCCATAGTCATAGGACAAAACAAGGAGGTTAGTGAGTTACACATTGTTGTAATAAGCCATAAATCCAGTGTCTCTGTTCAGTCCATGATTTTTAGTATCTAGCAAAGTTACAAATTTAAGCTCTCAGGCTTGTCTTTTGAAAGTGTTGTGCAGGTTTCTTTTGAGGACGAGGACTGATAGGTCAGATATAGAGTTATCACTTTGTGAAAAGTGTTCACCCACAGGTGATATGGTATTTTTGTCTTTTATCGTATTCATGTGAGAGCACAGTGATTGTCTGGTTTCACCCACATGGTTGTTATTAGGGCAATTAGTGAACTGGATGAGGTACACCTTCGAACAACACCTCAGTCTCTCCAAGCTCATCATCCCACATACCAGGACACACCAACTCAAAGCGGCACCAGTCCCTGCCAGAACAACAGCTGCAAAACCTGCAGACATATCTCCACTTCTATTGTGATCAACACTCCCCACAACACCCCTTTCAAGATCCCTGTCACATGCCTATCACAACATGTGGTGTACCTCATCCAGTGCACCACACTCTCTAATAGCCTGGGACCAACAGAGCTACAACAACACTGCACACAAAGCACAAACTGTCATTCCCAATTGCCATGGAACCTTCAATCCTCAGCATTCCACCCAACTGCTCCCCAAATCCCATTCCTCTTGTTTGGAGCTCATCTAGTCCATCTATCATCACCATGGCATCTCAAGGACCTCAGCTGCTGTTGAGCCAGCAGGAAGAGGGAATGAATATTAGGAAAGAAGGGATTATGAATAACTCTAGAGGGATTACTTATTCTCCAGACAAGAGCCAAAACAGGCACCATCCTAGAGTAGCCTTAGATATTATGTTGACAGGTGCTATAGCAAAATTTAAGATTGACAGACAGATAATATGAGTAGGGAATTAAACCACTCTCGATAGAGTCTGTAGGACTCTTCCAGAGGGGTGAAGCCACAAGTAAAGTGCTGTGGTAAGGTAGCTTTAAATTAAAATTGATCTTGAGGCAATTGGTTCCCATAGCTGACAACGCCTGACTCTTTTGAATAAAATCCTCCTCAATTTTAGCCTTTTAATTGTTTTTAATAAATGCTTACATTGAACCATACATTCACACAGCTTTACAAACAGATTAAGACACATTTCCTGCTCCAAAGAGTTTATAATCTAAGACAAATAAAACAATCACAATACACTGGACAACTATTAAAAAAGAAGAGAGAGGCTGGAGGTGGGGATCATAAGTGATTAAAAGAAGGGAGCAGGAGTTGCTTGAAGAGATGGACAGAGGCATCTGGGAGTTCTGGGTTTAGATCCCGGCTCTGCTCCCTGTGAGACCTTGGACAAGTAACTTGGTCTGTCCATGCCTCAATTCCCGATGTGAAAAATGGGGGTAGCAGCACTTCCCAACCTAATAGAGCTGTTGTGAGGAGAAATTTATTAAGGTTTTGTGGTGCTCAGCATCAGGAGCCCCCACGGCTAGTTGGTACAGCCTTCAGGCAGGTTAATGAGCCCAGATGGACTGCTGCATAATTGACTGATTGGCCAGCCCACCCAACTGGCTGAATGGAGCCAACAGGTCAGCGTTTAAGCTCAGCAGCAGCAGTAGGTTGCTGGCTGCTCAATGCTTATGTTTGCAATTGCAATCACTCTGTGCTTGCCTTGTTCCTGTATTGCTCCAATCTGCTCCTGCCCTATTCTGGTCCTGCACCAATCCCCTCAGCCCAGCTCCCTTGCCTGGCTTCTGACTCTGGCTCTGACATTGGTTCTGGTTATTGGCGTCTGACTCTGGCTATTAACTCCAGCTCTGGCCCTTGGCTTAATTCCTGGTTTCTGACTCTGGCTTTGGCTTCTGTCCTCTGCCTCGAATCACTAGGCTGGGCTCTGGCTCTAATCAACAGGTCAGACAACCCGTATCTCAGGCCTGACACTGAGAAGGGAGGGTGATAGATTTTGAATGAGGATTTAAAAGAAGAGAGAGAACTCCAGATGGACAAAATCAAGAGAGCCTGGTCCAAAGCAAGGGGCAGCATCAGAGAAGGTGCAAAGACCATGTCCCTGATTCTCATATACACTAAAGCCACATTATGCCACTCTTGAAGTGTAAAGGGGCCTTAAAGTGAGAGTAAAGCCCTACCAATCTAGGTATTCAGAGGCTCTTATCACCGTACTATCTGGTGAAAATAGGAAAAGGAGATGAAGGGAGCAGTAAGGTAACAGCATTGGTCTTTTTCCTCCTTTGGATATTAAGTTAAAATTAGAGGCATTGTAGTTGCAGTTTATTCATACGTCTATTTCCTAGGAAACGAGACCTCCTACTATCTTGTGAAATCAGACCACCCCTGCATAAAAAAAATCTTGAATTCTGAGCTCTCTGAGTTACTGTAAGCCATTCTGTAGGCAAACAGTGAGGAGTGGCAACTTAAATAATGGTGAAGGTATATTAACAGTGCAGTATTATCAAGTGATAACACACCTGCTAACATATGTCATCACCTCATGAACAAGTTGCAAATGAGACAGCCTAGAGCTGGGGCCCTGATGGACTGCACTATCTGGAGATAATTTCTCCTGGCTGAAGGAATCCTCTGTTCTGAGATGGAAGTGAAGAAATCTGGCATTCTGAACCTGATCCAAATTCCATTGAAGGCAGTGGAAAGACTGTCATTGACTTCAGGCCAGAAGTGATGATCAAATGGTGGCCACTGCTACTTTATTTAGAGTTACAGTAGATATTTCAAACCCAGCAGTGGGGTCTGGGGGAGAGAATGAAAAGATTGTCACATGGAGGACTATGGCTCAAATGATTCTTTCCATCTCTTATTGTGGTGGAGATCCAATGCAGTCAGGAATAGGCCAGAGGGGTATCAGTGGAGTGGAAGCAATACTCCTTTTCCTCTGAGCTGTCAGAACCACCTGCACACAAATATCATGGTTTGGCGGTTCCAATGGAAGCAGAGAGGGGAGGAGCCCAAGGATAAGATGCTTTAGTCTAAATAGCCTTTTTGAGGCAACAGAATTTGAGGAGAGATGTTACAGGGATTAGGGAACTAGCCTACAACTTGGGAGACCTATGGTCTAGTCTCATCTTTGCCACTGACTCATGGTGTGACCTTGGGCAAGTCCCTTAGCATCTCTGCCTTGGTACCCCATCTGTAAAATGAAGATGATAATGCTTTCATACCTCACATGGGTGTTGTGAGGTTAAGTACATTGAAGATTATCTATGGGAATAGAGGGCATATAAGTATCTAAGAGTGATTGCAATGTAAAATCTTGCTACCCTGATCAGTATGAATTCTCTCTCCACAGCTTTACAAGGTTGTGGAGATGATGGCGGCTGGGGGAGGCACTTGTTAGTGGTATTAAGAACCAAGATGTCATTCCCAGGAGGCCCCAAACCCATTGGGGCTGAAAGCCCTGGAAGCTGGTCCTTAAGTTTCTACGTTGGTTGGATGGAAGAACTGGGAGCCAAAGTCCAGATCCTCAAAGTATTTAGGCAACTAACTCCCAGGATGTAGGGACCTAAATACCTTTGAGAATCAGGGCCCAAGTCCTCTGGTTATTCCATCTTGCTAGCAGTCCTTTCAACAGTAGGGAATGATGCAGTGAAATAAGGTAGGGGCCTAAGGAGCCAGAGGTCTGACTTCTTCCTTATACAAAGGGGAGGATTTAAACCTGTTTGTAGTAACCCTCTCACTGCAGCAATAAGGAATTAGACTGTGCACTCCCTTCTGCAGGCAAGAACATGCTGATGAACAACAATGCTCTGATCTTAAGACAGCCAGGGCCTGAGGTAAACCTCTTAAAATCATCAGCAAAGTGAACTGCAACCACATGGAAAACACAACAGGTAACGTTACATTTTGTAAGCACAATAAAACTCAGCCAACATGTACAGAATGTATTTCATGTGGAGAAGCATTTTGACTCCAGCATTCTTAATCCTACACCTTGTTTTGTTTCAGATACAGTGTTAGGCAGCTCATTTCATGCCAGTAAATACATTGTCCCATGTGTATATGTACCAATCTCCTGTACTGGATGGAATAAGAACTGCTCAACCAGTGTCATAGACCCTGTACATCAGTGGTCACCAGCCGGTCGATTGCCATCAACTGGTCGATCCTGGAGACTCTCCCAGTCGATTGCAATCTCTGGTGGTGCAGCAGGGCTGCAGCTAATGCCTGCCCTGGCCCCACCCCACTCCCGGAAGCGGCCAGCACACCCCTGCAGACCTGGGGAAGGGGGGAAGGCAGGGGTCTCCGTGCGCTGCTTGTGCCTGCAATCACTGCCCCAGCAGCTCCCATTAGCCAGGAACAGGGAACTGTGGCCAATGGGAGCTACGAGGGTGGTGGCTGCAGAGAGGGGAAGCGCGCGGAGCCACGTGCCCCCCCCAGGGGCCACAGGGGCACGTTGGCCCCTTCCAGGAGCAGTGTGGGGCCAGGGCAGGCAGGGACGCTGCCTTAGTCCTGCTGCGCCACCGACCAGGAACCACCTGAGGTAAGTGCTGCCCGGCGGGACCCTGTATCCCAAACCCCTGCCCCCTCCTGGAGCCAGCACCCCATACCCCCTCCTGCACCCCAAGCCCCTGCCCCAGCCCTGAGCCCCCTCCCAGAGTCAGCACCCCATACCCCCTCCTGCATCCCAACACTCTGCCCCAGCCCTGAGCCCCCTCCCAGAGTCAGCACCCCATACCTCCCCCTGCACCCAAACTCCCTCCCAGAGCTTGCACCCCTCACCCCCTCCTGCACCCCAGCCCCTTTCCCCAGGCTCACCCCGGAGCCCCCTCCCACACTGTGAACCCCTCAGCCCCATCCCAGAGCCTGCACCCCCTCCCAAACCCCCTGCCCCAGCCTGGTGAAAGTGAGTGAGGGTGGGGGAGAGCGAGCAATGGAGAGAGGGGGGAAATGGAGTGAGCAGAGCGGGGCTTCGGGGAAACGCGGGGGAGATCCTGGGTTGTCCTTAAATTCAAAAGGTGATCTTGGGCGTAAAACGGTTGGAGATCACTGCTGTACATCTATCAGAGTTTCTCGCTTTAACTCAAGTTGTAGGGACTGTGTTCTATCCCTTCAGTTGCTATAAGGTTCTAAGTAGAACTGGCTGAAACTCAGGATTTACATTTCACAAGAAATTTTGATATTTTGAAATTTCTCATGAATTGGAAATCTCTAAGAATATTTGTTTCAGAAACACCAACACATAGTGCTTCCAAAACAAAATCTGCTCCCCAGGACTGGTGAAGCTGACAAGAATGTTAGTTTCTGTCAGTAGATGCCATCCTCTCAGTGTTGCAGTTCCAGGATAGCCCCGCTATGCTGACTGGCCCAGGAATCAGGAAGCCCTGGGTTCTCCAACCTGGCACAGTCCATCTGGGGGGGCTGCCCGGGAGCCATGGACCCTGAAAACCCATCCCTGCACTGCCAGGCTCCTGGCACTGAGGGTCCCAGCTCAGTGGCTGGGAGCCTGCTTGATTCAGAAGCCATGTGGTGGGGTTGCCCAGGAACTGTGGACCCAGTAAACCCTGGGATCCTTGGCCCTGGGGCAGTTCGTATGTTGCGACTGTCCCAGAGTCAGAGACCCTGGAAGCCGGAGGTCCCCCACCCAGGGCAGTCCACAGAGAAAATTTCTAATCACTTTGAGTTCTAAGTGGCTTTTATATGCTGCACACATCCATGAAGTACTATGTGGCTACAGATTAGTTACAGAACTATGGGAAGACTAAAATAGGTCATTTATTTCACAGCTCTAGGGTTCCTTTCCTCTTAGTTCACATGCATCAAGAGCAATACCACATGCCTTTTATTTAAGAATCTAACGTTCGGGGCCGGCTCTAGGCACCAGCAAACCAAGCACTTGCTTGGGGCAGCACATTTTCAGGGGCAGCATTCCGGCCATCTTTTTTTTTTTTTTTTTTTTTGGGTGGCAAAAGCCTAGAGCCAGCCCTGCCAACAGTAGCGGGGGGGGGGGGCCCCGCCCGGGGACCGCTGTGGTTCGTGTCGGGGAGCAGCACCCACACCTTGTGACTGGGTTGAGCGGGCTCCAAGCGTGGGACACTCGGGCTGGGGACCGCCGCGCGGGGCGCATGGAGCTGCCTGCAGGTGCCGCAGGGCGGACGCCCCCCCGCGCCGCAGCCGGGGCTGGGCGAAGCAGCCCGAGCCACCCAGGGACTGCGGCAGGGCGACCAGGAGCAGCAGCAGCAGCGGGGCCATAGTGGGGACCGGTGCCTGGGGCGCTGCCATGCGGGGCTTGCGTCCTGCTCTCCAGGGCTCTGCTCCCTCTGGGGCTACCCTGTGCCAGCTCCTCAGTCCCCTGCTGGGGCAGTCCCCCAGCTCTGCCCTCCCGGGTCCTGGCTGGTCCTGGAGGCAGGAGCCCTGGCTGGAGGGACCCTGGGCTGAGGCACGGCCCAGGACCCCCGCTGCTTACCCCAACCCTGCCAGCGCTGGACTGGCTGGAGGTGAGGGGGGAGCGGGCGGAGTCAGCACTGGTGGGGGGGAGCCCAGGGCTAGGGAGGCAGGGGTCTGCGTGGGGAAGCCCAAGGCTAGGGTGGGGGACAGCCAAAAATGTTTTGCTTGGGGCGGCAAAAAACCTAGAGCCGGCCCTGCTAACGTTAAGCACCCAGCATTGAAAATTTGGGCATACGTCCTGACTTTCAGCAGTGCTGAGCACCTGCAGCTCCCATTGACTTCAACTGCAACCGTGGGTCTTCATTTCTTTTCAAAAGCTGAGTCAGGGCACCTCAGATTGAACACGCAGAAAATGAGGAACACAAAATCAGTGGCTGCATTTGAAAAATTTGGCCAAAAGGGTGTGAAATGCATAATATAAACAGACTGAAAAAACGGAGAATTTTTTTTCTGCAGTCTTGTTCAGTTATACTGATTGTGGGGATTGTTGTGATCATTTTAAAGTTGACGGTGTCCCTTTGATTTCTAGATGATGAAAACAGACTAAAATAAAACAGGCAGTTGGGTTTGCTCTAGCAGGACTCAAGTTTCATGCAAGGCATATCTTCACAGCTTGTATAAACAACATAATGATAGAGTGAGGTAATCCCAAAATATCACCTGAAAAATAAAACATGCAGTACAATTAAACTCATCAAGAACTAGGGAGTTTCCTCAAGAACAGATCCTTCAGTGTTATGCAAAGGTTGGGCCAAATTCACCACTAGCATTTATCTGAGTAGAAAAAATATGCCAGTTTGTCTGTCTGTCTAGCTTAGTTTATTCTATAGTTCGCATCACCCTTGTATCTTAGTAGGACCTGGGGCAGAAACTGTACAGATGGAGAAGCAGAACCAATTCAAATAAATCTAGGTCCCCTGCTAACTAGTTCAATTGGGTCCCCATCTACAAAGCCCAAGATCCTGTGCATGACTGGTTCTCCTTCAACCTGCTTCAGCTCTGATGGGGAAAGCTTTAGATTCATGACGTAGGGTCCTATAGGGAATATATCCAGAACTATGGTATGAATTTTTCTCAAGGTATCTCCACAGAGCTCTGTCAGCATGAAGCAGCTTGTACTCAACGCCTGGCGTGTGAATGATAAATATGCTGTTGATTTCATGCATCCTGGCTGGTTAATTGAGGACCCCTGATAGCAGCAGATTTGGATGAGGTTGATGATCAATGGGGAAGGGAGAGGGGAGTAAGTAATTGGGCCTGCAACAGATGTGGGCAGTGCTAGTACCAAAAGGAGAATGTCCCAGAAAGCCATCATCACTGCTGATACAGGGCTCACCGAGGAGGCTGTTGGCAGAAGCTCTGGAACGGAGCCCTGGTTTAATTTCAAGTTGCCTACACCCTCTACCTGGTGCAGGACAGAGACGGAAACCTTAACTAGGGTGAATCCATCCAGAATGCTGTGGTAGCACAGGGTATGCTATGAGTCTGAACTTGGCCCATTCGGCCTTTCCCAAGACTCTTTAATGTTATCTGATGTGTTTGCTGTCTAGTTAAGTGAGATTCCCTCATTGATGTAATATTGTGACAGGTTACTCCCCACTCCAGGGTGCCACCTGATGTACTGGGGTACCACTGAGCCCGCCTATTCCACCAGCCTGGGCTCCCTTACCCTGTCCTGCTGAGCCAGGCCCTCAAGCCTCCTCCAGCACACACACAGGTAGGGACACACCCAGCTGCAGAAAGACACAGACACTGAAATCAGCTCTGCCTGGGAAGACTCAGCTGGGGAATTGCCCAGCACTCAAGTGCACACCCCCTCTGGAGAGTAAACCCAAAATTGTATTGTCTTGCATTGCACAGAGAACTGTACAGCGTAAGCTCATTGAAATTTGCCCTCTCCCTCAACGTGGACAGAGATATGCACAGCTTTTTGCCTCCCTCCCCCACCCCAGTCATGAATTCCACAAATTGTGATTAGAGAAAACAAAACAAGTTTATTAACTACACCAGATAGATTTTAAGTGATTATAAGGGATAGCAAACAGATCAAAGCAGATTACCTTAGTAAATAAACAAAAACCGCAAACTGAGCTTAACACACTAGATAGGTAGATAGCAAATTCTCACCCTGAGTGATAAACAGGCTGGCAGATTCTTAAGGCACAAGTTGCCTTGGCTTTCGCAGGTTTTCATACACAGGGCTAAAGATCCTTCTAACCTGGGACCATCACGTCCCACAGTTCAGTCCTTGCCCCTCAGGTGTTTCCAGGTGTGTTGTTGCAGGGAGAGTGAGATCCCCCCATGATGTCATTGTCCCCCTTTTATATCTTCTTCCCACTTGCTGGAAAGCTGTTTTGCTGTGGCCTGGGTCAAACAGTTCCCATTGTGTAGTGCTATCTCTGAGAGGTTTCTATTGTATACAGTTCCTGGGGTAATCCTGGTGCTTGTGTGCATTTCCTCAATAAGCCATTAACATTGTTTGGCCTTTTTACTGTTGTACCTGCTTGTGGGTGTTTTCAACCTCACAACATGTGTCAGTAACACGTACATAGCCAAACTTCATAACTTCACATACGACGATAACACATACAATCCAATGAGATACTAATGTCTAACAGATCAAGACTTTTAGAATGATACCTCACAAGACATACTTTGTACAAACCATATCCTAATTACATGACAGTGGTGAATATTGGGGTGTCAGGATGTCACAAATATATCCTAAGACAATGTAGTCAGAGTAACAGGGACACCTCCCCTTACAGAAGCAGCCAAGAGGCTGGGGAAGAAGTAAAGAAGTAGAAACCCTCCCTGCTCTAGCACAGCCAGACACGGTTGGTGTTTATTTATTTAGACATTTATTAGACATCTACTGGTTGGAGGCTGACATGAAAAATGGAACCCCCTGAGCAGGGTTTAGGGACAGCCCCGATGGGATTTCCAACAACTTCCTTCTCAGTTCTCAGAATGGGGCAGGGGCTGTGTTTCTCACCAGTGCATTGCCCTTGGACAATTCTTTCCCTCATCTTTCCAGAGTGAGACCGGCCTCTAGCTAGCAGCTGTCTAGAAAGTTTTCCGAGCTCTGAGAGTGTTCACTGTGCAGATCATGGAGGAGATTTTTGTCTGAAGCAACTTATTTAGCTAACCTGTGGTCCTTCCCCTTCAGCTGCAGTATATCATGTCTCAAACCAGGAAGGGAACAGCTGCTTTTTGTATAACTGCTGTGACTTCACCTGCAATGGTACATGCACATCTAGCTACCTTATTCCCAGAAAGACATAGACAAACTGGAGGGAGTTCAGGAGAAAAACAACAAAAATGATCAAGAGGCTGGTAGGAGCTGATGTATGGAGAGCTAATCTCGCATAGTTTGGCTGAGGGGGAACATGATAACTGCCTACAAGTATTTGCAGTGTATAACACACTAAGAAGGAACTATTTAGCATGACACAAGAAAGTCTACTGATAAGTAATGGGGTGAGATTAAGAAAGGGAACATTTAGGCTAAACAGTGAAAACTATGTGGTTGTGAAATACTCTCCCCAGAGAAGTCAATCCCTAGGGATACTGGGCAAAGCACTAGACAAAATATTTTGCAGGGAGCAATCCCATACTTCTTGGCAATAGTCTGGATTACCCAATAGGTCTTTTCCTTCTCTAGATTCTAGGATTCTAGAATCTATAATGCATCCAATTGTAGATTATTATAAACCATTTGGTGATACATTGTATGTGGAGCCACCACTAAGATATTTACAACAAGACTGGATTTCTGATAACTTGCTTACATCTTAGCATATCTACAAGTGCATTTCTCCTCTGAAAAGTCAATCTCTGAGACTAAAACTGTGGTGTCATGTACCTCTTTATTGTCTATCAGTAATTTCTTTCTCAAATGTGTTCAGTTTACAAGTAAAGATGCTGAGCTTTTCTAAATGACAGCCCTGCAAACCCAACCTGGGCCTGTCAAAATGGTTTCCATCTTGTGAATCTTCACCAAGAAAAGAGGTTTTGAGGGACAAATCTAGCTTTCACTTACACCTGTGCAACTCCAATGAAGGCAGAGCCAGATAACAGCATGGACACTGTCAGCCCATATCTAGGACTCCAGCTCAAGAAGTCATGTGATTACATCAGAATCGCAACTTTTACTTAAAAAACAGTTTCTAGTCCTTGTGGTTGCAAAGAAAAGCTCGTAAAACTGAACCAAGCATAATCAATGTAGAGATGCCTGCCTGAATCTGCTGACAGCCTGAAACTATAGCTTTGCGAGATGTGGACTGTCCCGTGCATCCCAAAGGAGTATTAACAAGTTGCACTGCTCTGGGGAAGCCCTTCAATGCCACCCAAACAGAGGGCTTTGTGTGTGGCAGGAGGAGAAGAGTGCAGTGGGCCCAGGCCACACACCCATTCAGATACACCCCAGCTGTCACCTTCTGCACTCCTGCGGGTAGAAAGGAGCGCCATGCCACTGCTTCTGCCCCTATCTCTCTCTGAATTAATAGGGGACCCCCTGTCACTGCCACTCCAAGTGGAGGTGGGGACAGGGCTGTGGGGGCAGCGCCATGCTGGGCCCCAAGTCATGAAGTGCCTAGAGGTCTGGGTTGACATAGGGAGTTTCTTCACTGCAGAGTTAACTCAAATTATCTACACTTGGGTTACTCCTCTTAAGTTAGCCTAGACCGAGTGAGAGGAGTCACACTGTGAAATAACACTTGAGTTGCTGTGTCCACACTGGTACTTCCCTCGCTCATGTGTAGTGCTAAGACTTCCAGGGGGCATATCCCATGGTTCTTTGTGCTGCTGAGCCACTCTATACATTCTTTCCCAGTGAATTGTGGGAGAAATGGTCGGTCCTTTCTGAGCCCATGGAGGGAATTGTGCCAAGGTACTAGAAGACTAGCAGCACGCAAGGAGAACTGGCCTGCATCCACACTACAGAGTGGTTGTGCTAGCAGCTGACAATTTGTGCTCACTTGAGCTTTAGCCTATACACCCTGACAGGCCAGCAACTCAAGTTAAGGTTTGTGGGTGAATGAGACTCAAGTTGGGGGCAACGCTTGAGTTACAAGTGAAGTTAACTTTGCAGTGAAGACAAGCCCTTAATCCGGTCCTAGTTGAAGGCAATGGGGAAGGCACACATATGGCTGGCTGAAACTCAGTAAACAGCAAACCTGTTGAGGACACACAAGCACTGGACCCCAGCTTGACACAGCTAAGAGAGAGTGGTCTTGCAGGGCAAAAGGAAGTGAAAAGCATTAAAAACTCTTTGTCTCATAGTCGATGTTTTATAGGAAAACTACGTGCCAAAGTCTTCATGTACAGACGTTCATAATTTCCCATGTAGACGGTATGCTAGCAAACCTCCTGATCTACTTAAAATGGATTGTGATAGGCATTATTGTCCTGATTCAGCAAGGTACTTAGGCACAGGCCTAACATTCAAACACATCGACTTCAATCCTTGCTGAAATGGGGCCGTAATCCATTAATAATGATACTTAAAAATAATTACCTACAGATCAATTGCCAAATATTTCCTGCATGCCACATTATGAAGGAGCAAATAAAACAAGCCTCCACTGTATTATTACAGGCAGAATTGTAATAGCCTCGAGTCAAGTTTAAAATAATGAATTCCCTTTTTATGTTTTGTTAAAAGCCAACCCTCTGCTACCCCGTAATCTGTTCCAGAAACACTTTAGGTTATTCTTTGTCTAAATGTACATTGCTTATCAGTGTTATGATTGGTGCTTGTTGACATATTACGCCATCTAACTTCTGGACAACCACACTTGTACCCTTCCTGCGCAGTGAAACTTAAAAAAAAAAAAAGTTCTCAGTAAACATGTTCACATCTGCACTGAAAAAAAAAATTGCAACAGAAAGTCTATCAAGTAGCCGGAGTGACCATGTGAACTTCTGCAATTGTTTAAATATTTGATTGTTTAAATGTCATGGAAGGCAGCTAATGCCGAGCATTTGATTCCTCCTCGGGATCTGCAAGTCTGAGCTGAAGCACACTGTTTACCCAGTCATTCAGCCCAGCTGAGCAAGCCCCTTAAAGCTTGCAAGCTCACTGCTAGGCTTCCAATTCCTGGGCCTTTGTGTACTTATTAGGCTCACAATAAAGCCTGGCCTCGGAGCAAGCTCAGATGTTAACAGAGCTAGAGAAACCTCAGGCCATGGTCAGAATTAAATCACTGCATCATGCATGATCTTGCTCTGAATGTGAATTTGGTGTTTGTGCAGGGAGGAGGAGGGAGTGGCAGGAGAAGTGCAAAAGTGAACATGAGGCCACAACAGTAACTTCAGTGGAAAGAGTTGAGATGGGAAGAGTGGATTGAGCCTTCATTGGTAATTTGGTGACGTAGTCCAGCAGGCACCACTCACTCAGGCACCACTCACACTGAAATCAATAGGAGTTTTGGCTGAATACGGACTGTAGGAGACTATTTTGTTATTATGGATTATTTGTATTACTCTAGAGCATAGAGCAGGGGTTCCGGATCCGGCCCGTCTAACATTTCTGTCCGGCCTGCCAGGCTCTTTAGCTGCCCCCTCGCGATCTCTGTGCCACTAAAAGTCCCATGGTGCAGCGGGGTGCTCAGGCAGGCTGCCTGCCTGCCATGGCCCCATGCCGCTCCCAGAAGTGGCCGGCTGCTGCTGGCATGCCCCCAGCACCGTCCTCACAGCTCCCATTGGCCGGAAACCAGCCAATGGGAGCTGTGGGGGCATTGCTTGTGGGCACAGGCAGCGCACAGATACCCAGTGCCCCCTTTCCTCCAAGGGACACGGAGAGACGTGCCAGCAGCAGCCAGCCGCAGACGCTTCTGGGAGTGGCATGAGGCCACGGCATGCAGGCAGCCTGCCTGAGCCCTGCTGCACCGCCGCCCAGGAGCTGCCTGTGGTAAGTGCCTCCCGGCCAGAGCCTGCATCTCGCACCCCCACCCACACCCCAACCCCCTGCCCCAGGTCAGAACCCCCTCCTGCACCCAAACTCCCTCCCAAACCCTGCACCCCCTCTTGCATCCCAATCCCCTGCCCCAGCCTGGAGCCCCCTCCTGCACCAAACTCCCTCCCAGAGCCCACACCCCTCACCCTCTCCTGCACCCCAACACTCTGCACCAGCCCAGAGCTCCCTCCTGCACCCAAACTCCCTGCCAGACCCCGCACCACCTCCATTAATATAGAAGAAATGTGCCGCCCGTGACGACTTATCAAAATTTGTGGAGTGGCCCCCTGCGAAAATTATTGCCCACCTCTGGCCTAGAGATTCCAACCAGGACTGGGACTCCAGAGTGCTAGGCACTGTACAAACGCACCAATGAGAGTCCCCGCCCTGGAGCGCTTATAGTCAAAACAGACATGGCAGATACAGGGTAGCAGGGGCAGTGATGTGCCCACGGTTGCACAGCAGGCCAGTGGTAGCGCTAGGAATAGAACCCACATCTCTAAGGGCACGTCTTCACTACCCGCCGATCCGGCGGGTAGCAATCGGTCTATCGGGGATCGACTTACCGCGTCTAGTGAAGACGCGGTAAAATCGATCCCTGATCGCTCTGCCGTCGACTCCGGAAATCCACCTCGGCAAGAGGCGGCAGCGGAGTCGGCGGCAGCGCGGCAGCGGTCGACTTTCCCACGTCCTCACCGCCAGGTAAGCCGACCTAAAATACGCAACTTCAGCTACGGTATTCACGTAGCTGAAGTTGCGTATCTTAGGTCGGACCCCCGCTGTAGTGTAGACCCAGCCTGAGTCCCAGTCTGCTAGACCCCACTGCCTCCACTATAGTGGGTTTCAGAGTCCATGCCCATCACCATGGTATTGGAGCACCCTTCATGTTTTAAATGCTTTTTTTCCTTCTAAAAAGAAATGCCCAAGATCCTACTAGGGGCTGAGCATCTGCTGCAAAGTCCTGAGAGACTGCAACTCCTATTGACTTCAATAGGAATTGAATGCTCAGTACCTGGCAGGGCCTTGACGGACCAGGTCCAAAGAAGAGTGAGGAATGGAGTACGAAATTTGATAAGCAAGGGTCCAACCCTGCCCTCATTCCATGGGGAAACTTCCATTGACTGCAGTGGAAGCAGGACGCAGGCTTTTTAACTTCTTTTTTCCCTATCAGCGTTAGAGACAAGAGGAGACAGATCTGAAGCAGGAGGATTAAGGGCTTAATGCTGCTTCCCCCTCCCCCCCAAAGAAGTATTAGAGAGGCTGAGAGGAAAAGAAATGCAGAGCTGGAAAAGGGCACCGTTCAGATTGGGGTGTCTAGGCTTTTCAGAAAGTTCTCTGGGAAACCCAGAGTGGTTTATTTATTCTGGGAGGTTCATTTTATTATATCACCTGTTACAGAGGCCATTCAGGAAAAGAAACTCCTTTTTAAAAAAAAAAAAGAGGCCCTTTCTTTGCGTAGGTAACAAAAGCCTTGCTTTTCCTTTTCGGGTTGGTGAAAATGTCCTGAAAGCCCTTCTCTAAACCAAACAAAGAAGATGTACAGCACAAGCAGCAGCAATCTGGGTTTCTCCAGGCAGTGGCGGATTAGCCAGTGGGATGACGGGGCCCGTGCCAATTGGGGGGCCCTGGAAAAATGGGCACCCTGCCCCCAGCAGACATCCGCAGCAGAAGCCCAGAGCCCTGGAAAAAACATGGGGCAGGACGGGGGAAGCCCTTGCACCCCGACCCCGCTTCCCTGCAGAAGCACTGGGTGGAGCAGGTGGGGGAAGTCCCCGCGCACCAACCCCAGTTCCTGGCAGAAGCACAGGGTGGTAGGGAACACCCCATCGCCTGGACCCCAGCTGCGGCCCCAGGACTGGAGGAGCTCTGGCCCCCAGCTGTGGCCTCAGGGCTGGGGGAGCTCTCCCCGCTGCAGCCCTGGGGCCCTGGTGGGGGGGAAAGAGCTTCTCCGGTATTGGGACTGCAGTTGGGGGGGGAGAAAGGAGCAACTGGGTTGCGGGTCCGCAGTGGGGGGCGGAATGGGATAGGATCATGGGTGGAACGGGGTGGGGCCACGGGGGAAGGAGCGGAACGGGGATGGGACCACAGGTGGAAGGGGTTGGGAGAACCCCCACACACACACACTTACTCTGGCCAATGGCCCCATGAAACCTTGATCCGCCTCTGTCTCCAAGCTGTTCTAGCGATTTGCCTCTGCCCCGCCCTGGCAGCCCAGCTCTTGGGATGAGAGGGTATTCTGGTCTCCTTTCCCCACCCAGTCTTTGGCCTTTCTGCTGATACTGCTAATGAAAGTGTCCATTAATGATAGAGACAAGATAGGTGAGGTAACGTATTGGACCAACTTCTTTCCAGCATCAGAGAGCTTTTCCTATCTACCACTGACCTGGGCCAGATCTGAACGTCTGACAGAGTATTATCCCATTGTTAGTCCCTGTAGCTGTCTAGTTCACCACCAAAACACCTTTATGTTCTTTTCTGAAAGATTGGGCTTGCTCCATTTCCCTGCCTGTGTCTCAGTTTCCCCATCTGTAAAATGGGGATGTTGCTACTGATTCCTTTGTAAAGAGCTTTGAGAGCTACTGATGAGGAGCATTCTATAAGAAATAGGTGGTGGTAGTATTATTCCAGTCTCAGAATGTCACTCTCAAGAGGCATTTCCTGATATTCAGCCTAAATTTTCCTTTTATATTTCATCCCATTCCTCCTTGTTACAGTATATTCCCCTTGTACCTTGCTAGATAATTCCTCTTCCCTCCTAGCCATTTGCTGAAGTCAGTGATAACACTGAGCAGCAAGGACACTGCCAAGAATACATGGTCCTGAGTTCCCGCTATTGAAGGACCACTTTCATCTGGAGGTATCAGAATTCCCCTACAAATCAACGTCTGATACATGAAACTTATACAGCCTTAACAAAGGCGAAAAAATGCCAGTGGTTATTTGCTGTCTTGGCAGGCCACCATTCCAAGTGGTGTATCCACACTCAGTTGCTCCTTGAAAGTAGTGTGTCCATAACAATATTAGCAGGGTCACCTCTAAGAAAATGAAGAAAATGATGCTGTGGAACAACAGAGAGGCCAGCTGCCCAGTAGTCCTCCACTGCTGCTGCTGAACACATCTAGCCATAACCTAATATAAGGATTAGTTTGGATAACTGCTCTGTAGATTGTTTTACAGTATATGAATGATCTGTACAGCCAGATCTTTAACATAAGGGGCTGCCTAAATCACGGAAATTTTGAAAACTTATATTGAATGTTTTTTATTATTCTGTAACTAGAAATGATCCTGAATCAAATATTCAGTCAATGTATTCATTTAAGGGCAGTACAGTGGTAAATGCAGCAATAAAACGCACAAGTTGAACTGTCTGTGCTTTAAATGCAACACTTCTGCAGCAGTGAGGCGTACTTAGGACTCTGCCTTGTTCCGTCAATCATTGTAACCCTGAATACCAAGTCCTGCTAGAAGCACCATCGGAAATAGCCTTCAGGAAATCATAGCAAAATGTGCTGGCCAGAAGGAGGCTTCCAGCCCTAATTCTCTAAGCATTGTTTTTCTTTGTTTCTTTTCATTTATTCCCATGAAAGATTAAACAATTCTATCTGGGCTATATTAGGATAAGATACAGTTTGAGGCTCTATTCATGGATAGGCTGGTGTAACAGGGTAGCTGGCCCATTGCATGAAACTGGGCTCAGTGATCCTGTTCCAGTTCAGCTGCTCTCAGTTGGGCCAATTAAAGGGGCGGGGTAGCCCCTGCGGGTTATAAAAGGTCAGTCAAGCATCAGAGCAGACTGAGTTAGGAGGTGAGAGCTGCTAGAGATAGAGGTGGTTTTTGGGAGAAGGCTGAAGTGCAGTAAGAGGGGTTTGCTGGCTGGTCTCCCCAAGCTGGAGGGCCAGGGCAGAAGATAGCTGAAGATGGTGGTGTCAGCAGAGGGCGATGCCTGCTGGCTCTAAGTTGGGGAGGAAGAGCCATGGGCTGGAGAGGGCTGAACAAAGTGGGTGCAGCAGAAGGGCTTACCTGCTGATGTCTCCTTGCTAGATTGCTGGCCTGGAGGGACAGTGAGAGAGTTGGGGGAGTGAGGGATGGTCCCTTTGGAAGGATGCTGTGGGCGATTCTGCTGGGAAAAGCAGGGCTGCACCCCAGAAGGAAGTGCTGGGGTGGCTGTCCTGGCAGAGGGACAGAAGAGGATTGATAAGAGCCTCACTGTGATGGAAGACATGGGGCTATGATGAGAGCAAGGCCTACGTGTACTTGGTTACCTGGCCTGTGTTTTGGGACTCTTAATATAGACCATTTGCCCAAGGTTTTTCTAATAAAATGATTCACAGGAGGGGTAGCTGTGACTGGTTGCATCACAGAAACCCCCTGGGAGCTGCCACCTGATGTGCCAAGACTACTTCTGCTTTCCCTGCTAGCTCAGGACTCCAGCACCCTGTCTGGCTAAGCCAGACACTTCCGTCTGCTCCAGCAAAGACCCAGAGTCTGAATTACTTGCCCCAAAGCTGCAGGTTTACCTGAAAGCAGCTAACAGAAGTGTGCTTGTCTCCATCACTCAGATGCCCAACTCCCAAAGGGGTCTAAACCCAAATAAATCTGTTTTACTCTTTATAAAGCTTATACAGGGTAACTCATAAATTGTTTGCCCTCTATAACACTGATAGAGAGATATGCACGGCTGTTTGCTCCCCCAGGTATTAATACATACTCTGAGTTAATAAGTAAAAAGTGATTTTATTAAATACAGAAAGTAGGATTTAAGTGGTTCCAAGTAGTAACAGACAGAACAAAGTAAGTCACCAAGCAAAATAAAATAGAATGCGCAAATCTATGTCTAATCAAACTGAATACAGCTAAGATCCTCACTGGTTCCAGAATGCTCCCTTTTAGAGACTAATCTCCTTTTAGCCTGGGTCCAGCGATCACTCACACCCCTTGCACACTGTCCTTTGTTTCAGTTTCTTTAAAGTATCCTGGGGGGATGGAGAGGCTCTCTCTTTAGCCAGCTGAAGACCCAATGGAGGGGTCTCCCAGGGGTTTAAATAGACTTTCTCTTGTGGATGGAGACTCACTCCTATGCAAAGTCCAGCTCCAAGATGGAGTTTAGGAGTCACCTGGGTAAGTCACATGTCCATGCATGACTCACAGTTTTTACAGGTAGCATCCATTGTTTACATGCTACCTTGAACGTCCTCAAGTAGACTTCTTATGTGGATTGGGTACTTAATTTCAACATTCCTTTCTCCAGGAACTGACCAAATGCTCTACTAAGGTTATTTAGAAGCCAGTACATAGCCAACATTCATAACTTCGAATACAAAAATGAGACATGCATACAAATAGGATTAATACATTCAGTAGATCATAACCTTTGAGATATGTTACATGGCATATGTAGCATAAAACACATTCTAAGCATATTTCCATAAAGCCTTATGGGAGGTACCGTCACAGTAGCCTTTAAGTAAGGGTCTGAAGTACAGTCCTTTGGGTTACCTAAGAGGGGAAACTGAGCCAAAGAGCTACTTGCAGGGGTGCCTGGAAGGCCACTTGTTTACAGCTGGTAAAAAGTTTTGTCCAATAGGTGATTCCTCCCACCCACCCGCAATGAATGTTGAGTGCAACCACCTGCATTTTAAACAGTCACTGCAGTTACACTAGCTCAGGGTTTCTCAAACAGGGGTCACCACTTGTGTAGGGAAAGCCCCTAGTGGGCCAGGCTGGTTTGTTTACCTGCCCCGTCCGCAGGTCCGGCCGATCGCGGCTCCCACTGGCTGCGGATTGCTGCTCCAGGCCAATGGGAGCTGCTGGAAACAGCAGCCAGTAAGTCCCTCGGCCCGCGCCACTTCCAGCAGCTCCCATTGGCCCGGAGCAGCGACCCCTGTTTGAGAAACCCTGCACTAGCTGGACAATGCTGCGAACTGTTGGGAGATGAGAGGGGATAAACATAAACAAGAAATAGGCAGGCAAGTAGTCAGCTTCTTTTTATATGTGCCACCTCTTAGCTCTTCACACTGGGCTGCTGACTTCCTCCTGCAGAAAGAGTCCGACAGCTACACAAAGCCAGAGGATCAGCCCTCTAGTTCTCCCTGACTAACACTATCCGACGTGCAATCAAAACCTGTAGTTAAGAGATGCAGCCCTGTAGGGCTGCCCGGGGACTGCAGAACTGCTGGAGGAGGAGCAGGCTGCACTCGGGAATGAAAGAAGCTAAACAGCTGTGAAAATACAGCAGTGAGATCAAGATCACATGTGAACTTGAAGCCTTATCTGAAGTATAATGAGCCAGCAGCCAGTCTATGATTTGTGCCAATGACTTAAAAATCTCAAAGTTTACCTTGCATGGTGCTCAAGGATATGTTGATATAAGGCCTTCTCTGAGTCACTATGACTCAAATAACCTTTTCCGGCAGAGGTTTTTTAAAACACATCAGCTCAGTTTGTTGGGTTTGCTATAAATGAAGCTCAAACCCACTAGACAGGCTATAAATAAGGGCTTAATCCTGCACCCATTGAAGTCAGAACGAGGCCTGTAGTTTGACATGCAAGTCACCAGTTCTCAAAAGCTGGAATCTTGTTTAAGCTCTTATTATGCTATTCCTTGAAAACATTTAACCTTAGGGAAGGCCCCCATCCACCCAATAGCCATATGGCACCAAACGGATCCCTGCATCTCTCGCTGAGTGTCAGGAAAGGTGCGCCTTTTAACGGTATGGGTGGATTTTAGTCCAGTTTGAGAGGAACCGCAGAGCCACACCTTCATTTTCATAACATTCAATCTATCAAGTAATGTTGATACAGTCTTTGCTGTTGAGACCGTTGGAGGGATCTCATCAGTAACATTCCCTTCACAGAGGAGAGAAGTTTTCCCTGGGTAGCTAAAGGTAACAAGGAACTGATTCCACTGGGACACACTACAGCTTTAAAAGCACACCAGCTAACCTGTATTGTAGCATCCAGTTGTCAAAAGCAGGGTAGGCATAATTGTTTATTAAAATGATCTTTGATTCATATCAGCAGCCAGGGCCTAACTCAGAATATGCACCTAAGCCAAAAAAAGCCTCTCTCTTCATTACACCGATTAATTAATTTAAAATTCACATGACAGTGGGAGGGGTGGGAACAAACTATCACTGGTGATAGCTGGAAAAAAAGAGAGGCTAGGAAGACTGCCAGCAAATTTAAAGGAGACCTAAACTATGTGTGCGCCTCTCATTCCCACCCATTAACTGTAATCAGTCGGCTTCCTCCCTGGTGTCCCTTCCCTCAGTGCATGGGATGTTGCAGGGATGACTTTGGCCCAGTATGTTTGTTTAGTGCAACAAAAAAGCCATCGCTTTGTTCTTGTACTTTTACATCCAATAAAATACCACAGATAACATTAAATAGCCCATAACTTCGGCAACATGCAACTAATAACCACTTGACCAAACCTTGCCAGTAGGATCCAAATGAGCTGGAAGAGGGAGAATTGTTTTCCACTGCCAAACAGAGGTAGATGAGGCCAAAAGATTTCAGCTGTGTCACTGAGACTTTCCACATTCCCAAGCCAAACTAATACTGCAGAATTTCCCCTCCTACCTCATCCTGTGCACATGGGCAACTTAGTAAGCTTTCTAATGTGAGAAAATGTTCTCACATCCAAAGCCGTGGTGAGGGAGTCGCATGGGATTTGTAGGGCTCACCACTACTGGCTCTCTTCTCTGTTTTTCTAAGTCCGGTAGAGGTAACAGAGCTAACCTCAGGCTGTGATCTCCTAACCTAAGCAATAGCAGAGCAAGCCAATACTATAAGAGAGACCTCTAAGAAGAGCCCATGTTACTGAGGGAAGCAATACTGGAAATAGGAAATGACTATTTTTTGACTAATCACTGGATGAGTACTCCAGAATGGTATAAAGACAAGTGCTGCTGGACATGCCATCTTTTGCATAGGATGGCAACCTAAGGTCCTAACAACTTGTGGTCAATGAAGATCTTGTAGTTTTTTTCAAGGTAAGGCTGTTAAACTTGGGGTCCAAGCCAATTTCCAACCTAGGCACTTAGGACTCTGCTGTAGCTCTTTTGGTAATTTTTTGCACCATCACTGTAACCTTGAATGCCAGGTTCTGCTAGAAGCATCAGAAATAGCTTTCTGGAAATCATAGCAAAACGTTATGGCCAGAAAGAGGCATGCAGCCCTAATTCTGTTTTATTCCCATCTGGGCTAAATTAGGATAGGATCCATCCAGACTGGCTAGGCAGCTAAAAGGTTGCTGGTCCAAGAGATGAGAATTTTTTCCTGAGAGTTCACTTTAAACAGTCAGTGGTGTTACACTAACTGGGCCTTGCTCCCACCCGTTGGGAGATGAGGGGCAATAAACATGGAGGAACACAAACAAGAAATAGGCAGGCAAGTAGGCTGCTTCTGTGCCATCTCTTGGCTCTTCACCCTGCCTAAATTATGTACATTTCCCCCTGCAGTTACAGCTGAATACGCTGTTTTCACTCCCTCTTCTAAATTGTTATATAATGTGGAGTGCCCAGTTAAACAGTTGTCACACACCGACCCAGAGGAGGCAAAGGTCATATTGCCTAAAGTGCTTTGGGATCTTCACTCTATGCTTTGCTAGATGGTAGAAAGCCACTGGGGTTTCTTGCTGTTTCAACTGCTCCAAGGACGTATTCTGCAGCCTCAATCAACCACCATTTGGAAATGCATCAGATTTGACATTACTTTGTCCTATGTTCTATATTTACATTTCCACAGCATGCTGGCCTCTAAACTACAAATATACTGTGCACGTAGGTGATCAGCTTTACAAAGTGCATGCAAGTTTGGGAGAAAAAAGCTGTAGGAGCCACTCAGAGGCATACTTACCCTCCGAAAAATGGCCTACGGAGACGGCAGAATGTTCTGCTATGGCTTTAGGAGATCATGTGTAATGCAAAGAGAATGTCCTAAAAAGAACACTGGCTCACAGTGGCAAGGTAGGGGAAGCTAGTAAGAGACTGGCGACATAGCTGAGGGCCTAGCCCTGTGAAGTGCTGAGCTCCACGCCCTCCCCCTTCCTTTGTTTGTACACCACTGAGCACCAACAACACTTATTCAACAATGAGTAATATTTGTTGCATGGCAGGCGAATGACCCATGAGTCGCCACCCCAAGTTGAAACAACATTAATTTATAGCGTAAACACAGGCCAGGAATATTTAGGATCAGCAGCAGAAGCTTCCAGCTGCTGTCATTCCATGCTCACTCTTGATCCTATAGAGACTGTATTTCCCTTCTACTTAGACCAAGTAGGGGACTTCTAATACGTGAAATGTAACAAACACATTAAAGAGGGTGTCTTTAGTTTCTATTTGCCGGATCATTCCATCCTAGGGATGCTGCTCTTAGGTTTTTGGTTTATTTAAAATAAAGACTAAATCAGAGTGAATCTTATTATGAACTCCTCCTAAGACAGCAAACCTAGAATGCACCGGTTCACAGGCAGCACAGATAGTTCTAGAAGGCTGCTCCCAGTTACCCTCTATTGTAAGGATAAGGCCTTTGTCTGCAGCCATATTGTAAGGCCTTCATCTACAGTGAAATTAAAAGAGCAGCTGAGCAGCAGCCATTAGCTGAGAAGCAGGAAGTCACATCCTCATATTCCATCTAAATTACATTAAAACAATGTAATGTCAGTCTGTTAAGAAGGAGATCCTGTCCTAATGGCGCCCACTATCATCAGATAAAGAAACAGATCTTAAGATGGTTAAAGAAAACTTAATTTGATAGTATTCCGTCTGTCAAGAAATCACTTATCAATAGTTGTGGTTGTGAAATCCTCATTTCTTTATTGTTTTGTCATTATGGTCCCCACTTTCCTATTGTTTATCTGTATGGTCTCTTTAATTTTTTCTGTCTGTCACATAATTAATTTTGCTAGGTGTAAATTAATTAAGGTGGTGGGGTAGGATTGATTAGAGAATTTTGTTACACTATGTTAGGATTGGTTAGTAAAATGTTAGTATAATGATTGCTTAAGATATAGCTAAAAAGGAATCAAATTTCACTATATAAACTGGGGTCCAAAAGGAAGTTCTTTGGGAACCAACTCCAGGACACAGCCCCAAGATCAGAGCTGCCAGACCTCAACACTCTGCCAATGACACCGTGCAGAAACTGGAGTCCCCCAGATGGACCTGATCCTGACTGACCATCAAGAAAAGTTAATCTAACTCTTATTGGGAGTGGTGAGCACTGTATGTGTAACGTGTGCATTCTGGTTTTGGTGATTGTTAATAAATAGAGGATAAGGATATTACTGTGTAAGGCTCTTTCATTGGTAAAAGGTCCTGCAAACCCACAGGGTTACACCTGAGCCCTAGGAACAGGATAAGGGTGGGTCCCCTAGAGTGTAAGGTTACACCTGAGCCCACAGAAGGGTGAGGATGGGTGCCTAAATTGACTGGGTTACGCCTGAGCCCCAGAAACAGAGTAAGGGTAGGTGCCATAAAGTGTAAGGTTATGCCTGAGCCGTAGGAATGGGGTAAGGGTGGGTTCCTAAATTAAGAGGGTTACGCCTTGAGCCCTAGGAACTGGGTAAAGGTGTGGGCCCCTAGAGTGTGTGTGTAACTCTTCTGCTCATCAGAGTTGGCAGCAACAAGGGCTGGGTTCAGTATGTAGGGATTCCGTTTCAATAACACAATGCAAAACCGGCTCGAGCCCCCACCCAGGGACCTGGGACAATTGCATATAACCTCCCTGGGCGCTTCTAAGAAGCAATACTTCCCCTCTCGCAAGTACAGAGTCTGAGTGTAGCAAAAGCCTTTTGATAAAGGAGGGAAACAATGCGGTATTATGTTGGGGAACCACCACAAACAGGATTCATAACACAAACCATGAGCAAAAGTTCCACCCCCAAGTAAGTTTGGCAGTGTCCTTTTTCCCTCAGGATCTTAAGTCCAGCAACCCAACAGTCACCCCACCCACAGTTTCTGTCCTTGGTCAGTGCAGCCCCAGATTGGTTCTTGAGTCCAGCAACCCAACAGTCACCCCACCCACAGTGTCTGACCTTGGTCAGTGCAGCCCCAGATTGGTTCTTGAGTCCAGCAACCCAACAGTCACCCCTCCCACAGTTTCTGTCCTTGGTCAGTGCAGCCCCCCAGAGTTCAGAAGTTCATCTGCAGAGTTTACCTCCAAGCCTGGGTGGAAGTGGGGGAAGGTATGGGAGGGGGGCATCTTACATGCTTAGCTGCTTGGGTTGACGGCCGATTGCCATGCCTCTCCATGGGGTTCTGCTGCAGTCTTCCGCACCAGCTGCTCCGCTCCGCCAGCCACCCTGCTATCTGCTCGGCCAGCCGCATCTCTCCACTATCCACTCCTCTCTGCTAGCCATCCTGCTAGCCACTCGCCAACTTGTCTTCAGCCCCCCCCCCCGAACTTAACACAGCTCTCAGTGATCTCAGCTCTTAAGTGACTTCAGCTGGTAGTAGGGGAGCCTCCAGGGTGACCAGATGTCCCGATTTTATAGCAACAGTCCCCATTTTTGGGTCTTTTTCTTATATAGGCTCCTATTACCCCACCCCCCATCCCGATTTTTCACACTTGCTGTCTGGTCACCCTAGGAGCCTCAGTGCTGCTGCACCACTAGCCCAAAGTAGGTCAAATGCTTAGACCCCGGTATCAGTGATTTCAGCTCTGTAGCATGTAACAAGACTCCTAATGGAGTCAAAATTAGCTCTGTTGTTGCACAGTGGAGAGAGGAGGGGTAAGAGTGGTGTTTGGGGGCCCACACTACCAGGTACACATACCTGTCCCCAGCCTCTCTTAATTCATTGGGTTTTGGAACCCATGTCCCTGGCCTAGCGAGGGCTACTTAGTTGGGGGCGAGTCTCTCCATCATAAAACTCCAAGTACAGTTCTACTGTCCTTGATTCACATAACCAGGATAACAACTCTTTATTACTCCTGCCCCAATAACAAAGAGACTGGGGATCCCACAGCAGCCAAAGTGACCATTTGGGCAAGCAGTCCATCATGTGAGGCAGGGTGGGTGTGCCCATGCAAACGAGATCAGCCCCTGACATCCTTTTCCACAGCTCACCGCCCGATGTCAAGGGAGAGCCCATTCTGAGTCTACTTACATCTGAGTAACAGAATGTTGTGCAGGTAACACGGCGAGCAGGAAGCTTGGTCTGAAGATGGCACAGACGGCTCGGATCAACATGGAGAACGGCCGCCTGAATCTTTGGGGTGAAATTTTTGCTCTATGTTGGCCCAACTCTGCTCCCATTGAAAGTCAGGGGGGTTCTCAGAGCAAGGTCTCTATAGGAGACACTTCCATCTGAAAGAGGAGGGCAACTGCAGTCAGCTCCATTTTATGCAAATTAGCGGCAGCCATCAGGCTCTTGGTGAGTTAACCATGAGGCCCTGCCCTGGAAGGGGGAAGTGTAGTGTGTACAATACACTTATATGATGTATTGACTTTGTGCACAGTGGGAAACAGATACAAGGAAAATGGAGCCAATAAGAGCAAAAGAGGGGAATAGGGAGCCAACATATTCCACAGAATAACCTGCAGAAGGCCCTCTGTTCAGCCTTTCTGAGGTACAAGGGCATGGTGGGACAGTAGGGGAGTAGCCACTCTATCAGCAAGTTCCCCTCAGAGCTGATATCCCAGCAGATATCTGCATGGTATTAACTCCTCCCAGCATTAACTTCCCCTACACACCTGTATCTATCCTCCCCAGATGGGTGTGTAGGAAGGTAATGCAGGGACCATAGTTGGAGAGCCGTGCATAGGGGGAGACTAGGCAGGGAGAGGCATTTCCTTTCCCTGTAGATCCTCAGGATCCACAGAGTTGGGGGCGGAGGCTTGACCCTAGCCTCTTCTGGGAAGTCAGCATTGATCAGACACTGTATGAAGTTAACATCAGTTTCCTTGGCCAGTTAGACTCAATATTGCCTTTAATGTCAAAGATTTTTCCATTGCTTAGAGTGCATTAAAAACAAACAGTACTTTAGGAGCATCATGAGACTGACACCAAACATGCTTCTGGCAAGTGAACCAATATTCATGCACAGCTCAGAAACCAGCAAGGAAAGGAACCGAGTGGAGACCAAAATATTTCCATGGTAGATTTATGATTTAGTGCTTGTTTAAGTTAAACATTAATATGGATAAAGCAACTTTAAAAACAGAGCCAATGCAGAGTTGATCCAAGAGTCAACCGAACAAAAGAGTCTGAGCGAAAATGTGAGCCAAACCACTGAAGCTGATAATATCTGGCAAGAAAATTCACCTTAGAGAAGGGCTCAAGGACAACACAACTCTATTTAAAATATAAATAACCAGCCCTCTCCCTTCGCTGATTGTTTTTCTGAGGGTATGTTTACAGTGCAGAGACTATGCTGGCATAGGTATGGCATTATAGGTATGGTAGCCTAACCCTGTAGTGTAGATGCAGCCTACACTGACGTAAGGGGTTTTTCCATCACTGTGAACACCATCTCCCCAAACAATGGTTGTTGGGTTGACGGAAGCATTCTTCCATCAACATAGCTCTGTCTACAGCGGGACTTAGGTTGGCATAGCTACATCACTTGTGGATTTTTCACACTCCTGAGTGACATAGTCATGAGGACCTATATTTTAAGTGTAGGCCAGGCCTGACTTTATTCAAAGATGTCAAAGACTCATTATCTCTTGAGGGCAGGAACCTCTCTTGTGACATGGCTGTAAAATCATATTGAGTCTGCACTTGTGGATTAGATTCAGCACTAGCAGCCATTCCCAGCTGGGGACATCAGGTCAGAAACTTTTAAGTGACTCAGTTTGGCCTCAAACTATATTTATTGTGGACACTGACCGAGCTGCTCCTGAGCTCTGGCTTGCCAATTACTAATTGCTCTTCACCCAAATTACAAAGGCATACTGTCATCCATCAAGGTTCTCTGTTGTCCATTATTCTGGGCTAACCGCCTGTGAAACAAAGTGTTTCAGACACTAGCAAATAGAACTTCATTATAATAACATGAGACACTTTCTCAGCTAGACAGAGTGTTGTCTAGCAGTTGGAGGAGTTGGAGTCAGAACTCGCGGGTTCTGTTTCCAGCTCCATCACTGACTGGCTGTGTAAATGTCAGTAAGTCTTTTCACCTCTCTGTGCCTTGATTGACCATGTCTGTATATTAGGAATGATAATGCCTGCGTACATCATGTGGACACTGTGAATATGAATTACACTAAGGGATCCTTGGGTGAATGCGAAGTGTTAACCTTTTACTGTTAAAATTTGCCATGTTAGTAAAAACAAGGCCTTTAATGTCGATGTATTGTTATAGTAATCAAAGATATCAGATCAGAGTCAGAGTTTAAGGGCAGAAGGAGCCACCAGATCATCTGATCTGTCCTCCTGCACAGCATGGGCTACTAAAGACCACCCAGCTGCCTTAAACCTAGCTCAGCAACCAGAATTTGTGTGGTATAAGGCCATGGGAGGATTAATTCTTTCCATATTGTACCCATGGTGGCAATCCTAATAACATGAAGGGGGCGACGGAGCAATACCTGGGCACCCACAGCTGAAAGTACTGGCCAAGATTTTTTTAAAGGGTGCCTAAAATTAAATGCCTAAAGAAGTGATTTTCAGAAGTGCTGCGCACTCAGCAGCACCCAAGGAAATCAGTGGGAGCTTTCAGCCTCTCAGTGCTCTTGAAAACCAGACTGTCTATTTAGATGCCTAAATATGGATTTAATCATGGCTCCTGCCAGCGCTGCACACCCCCACTGCAAGGCTCAGGCCCCCTCACTGGCCCAGACCAGAGATCACAGTCTCAGCAATCGTCCAGCAGTTCAGAGCTGCTCACACACAGCCCTCCTGGGGCGTTCAGTGCTGCTGACAGAGTAGTTAATAACAATGCAGTCTCCTCTTTTGTGCTCTTGGTAGGCTGTTGCCGCCTGAGCAGAAGCTTTGTCCCCTGTCCTCTGCACCCCATCCATACCTTCAATGCACATGTGCCAGGGCTGCTTAATGTGGCCCTTTGCATTTGTATAGTGCTCTTTATGAGAGGCTCTCACAGCGCTTTACGCAGAGCTTGACTGCACTGGCATATTATTATCCCCATCTTGCAGGGAAAAATGAATCAGGGAAGTTAAGAAATTTGCCCAAGGTCTGAAGTGAGTCAGTGTGGCAAACTCAGGAATGGAATCCAGGAGCTGGCACCCAGCCTCCTGCTTCAACCAGTTGACCACAATGCCCTGCAACCAGGATCTAGGTTCTTCTTGTTCATCTACCAAAATTGCACCCTAATCATTGTCAGATTCACCCCCGCCCACAAGCCAATATAGTAAATGATGAGGAAGGGCCATCCCTCTAATGTTTCAGAGAAAGGAGACATTCTGGGAACGTTTGTTATACCACTGAACCCAAACCATATTTTCACATTCCAGCTGACAGCTTTCCAGAACTCTTCCGTTCTCTTGTTTATACGCCACAGCCATTTTATACCCCATCAAACTGAGTCTATCCATAGAATCTCACAACGCAACAGCAGCAACGCCAAGGAACATTTCTTAGTCATTAACACTGCAGATGTTATTGATAGCAGGGCAGAAAGGAGATAAAAGGAACCCAGCTGGTATAAAATAATCATTTTAGCAAACTGCTTCCAAGGAGAGAATGTATTTAACATTTTAAATGAGTTTTTCCAGTCACATTGTTTGACGAAACATACCTAATACTGAAACTAGGCTGCTTAAGATTTGTTGCAACTCGCATTGTGGTTATGCTTAGTTGGAGCTCTGGATAGACCACAGCAATGACTGGGTATGGGAATATTCCATGAAGTCTAGACTACCTTGGTTAATCCTCAGTATCATAATTCTGCTCCTGGTTTACATTAAAATATTCACCAGGGAACAAAACGCCTTGTGCAACGTCAAGAGAACGGCTCTGGGTGCAGTTTACTGAAACGTTGTTTGACTTGAATTTAACAAAACTATGAATGGCCGATCTCAGTTGTGTGGGCGGCCAAATGCAAATCAATCTCAATGGTTGCTTTTATTTGTAGGACAATGCTTGTGCTTTCCAAGCATAGAGTTAAATCAACACCAAATTAAAAGATGCACTACAGGTGCAGGCTGACCGTGTGCTGCAGGCAGCTTCCAAATATGGACAAAAGGAAAAGCTCAGTTGAAAATTCACTCCAGTTAAGAGCAACAGCCCAAGATATAGGCATCACTTAAACCCCATTCTGAGGGCATAAGCGGTGCCTAGACCTTGTAATGGGCCTCTGCATTGTGCTGAATTTAACCCAGAGTCCACAATGAATCATATGAACACACTGAATGCAGCTGATACCTGTCCCCAGTTCTGCATTTCCTACTTCCGTTGACTTTCATGGGAATTTGGGGTATACAAGGAACCCAGGCAATGGTTCCAAGTTTCACTTTAAACATTAGTAAAGAAACATGAATTTGCAAGGAAGAGGGATTTTCAGGACAATAGTTCTGTAGCGTACATGCACATGACAAACACACAAAATTTTAGAGGACAAATTGACTGCCAGCAGAAGGCAGTGCCACCCAACTGAAATAAATGGAGTGACACCAGTGAATTTGACTCAAGGTCCGCCCTTAGAAGAGTCAGGCAATAAAAACATTACAAACCAGCTCAACATTTACCCATCCCTAAAATTCTCCAGAGAATCCTCAGCCCCTCATTACTACAGCCCTACCCACATGCCTGCTCCAAAAAAAGGAACTTTGCTGCACATTCAGGCTATATCAGACTGTGGAGGGGAGGGGATTTCACAGTCAAGGGGCTTTCATGGAGAATGCCCTGCCAGCAGAACCCTTTCTTACATAGCACGGCAACTCCAGCTCAATTGTGTCTGTTGATCCCAACTGCAGTATGTTGCAGGAAAAGAGGGGAAGAGGCTGTAGGGAAGGAAGGGGGGTGGGATATGGCAGGGGGAGGGGAATGTGGGAATGAGGGGAGGGGGATGGGGCAGGGGACAATGGGGAGAGGAAGGAGATGGGGCAGGAGGCAGGGGGGAAGGGGGATGGGATGGGGAAGAAAAGGGAGTAGAGGAATCCAGGGCCGGGGGGAATGGGAGCCCAGCATGTGGTGTCCCATCGGTGGTAGCAGCTGGGGCTCCCCTGTTAAGCAGGCCCATTGAATCCCTACCCCAATAAGCCTGATCTCCCCTGTACCTGGATGACCCCAATGAGCCCCCTGCACCCGGACCTCCACTCCACTGAGCCTCAACCAGCTGCACTCAGACATACACCCCAACAAGGCCCATTCTCCCAGCATCTAGACCAGGGGTGGGCAAACTACGGCCCTCGAGCTCTCGCTGGGGAACGGGATCCAGGGCTTGCCCTGCTCCAGCACTCCAGGCGGGGAGTGGGGTCGGGGGCTTGCCCCACTCTGTGCGGCTCCTGGAAGCAGCAGCATGTCCCCCATTGGCCAGGAACTGCAGCCAATGGGAGCTACAGGGGCGGCACCTGCAGACAGGGTAGTGCACAGAGCTGCCTGGCCACGCCTCCGCGTAGGAGCCGGAATGGGGACATGCCGTTGCTTCTGGGAGCTGCTTGAGGTAAGCGCTGCCTGGAGCCTGCACCCCTGACCCACTCCTGCGCCCCAACCCCCTGCCCCAGCCCTGATCCCCCTCCCTCCCTCCGAACCCCTCAATCCCAGCCCGGAGCACCCTCCTGCACCCCCAGCCACACCCCAGAACCCTCATCCCCTCCCACATCCCAATCCCCAATTTCATGAGCATTCATGGCCCGCCATACAATTTCCATACCCAGATGTGGCCCTCGAGCCAAAAAGTTTGCCCACCCCGATCTAGACCCCCCTGCCGAACCCCATCCCCTCACACCCAGACCCCCTGCTGAGCCCCAACCACTTTCACCTGGACCCCCCGTAGAGTCCTGTTGCCCCAGAACCCCACAACGATCCCCTGTGCATCCAGAGCTCCCACTCAGCCACCTGCCCCCAGACTGCTCCACACAGAACCCTCTTACCCCACACCTGGATCCCCCCACACTAAGCTCCTGTACACTTGGGTCCTTCTAGGCTGAACCTGCCTGCCCACACCTGGTGTGCCTGGCGCAGAGGGGCAGGACCCTGGGGTGTTTCTGGGGCAGGCCTGGCCCTTGCACTGTGTCAGGGTTGGATGCAGCCTCATTGCTGAGTCCCTGTCTCTGAGGTGAGGGGGGCTGCAGGGTGATTTCCCACCTCCATGCAGCCAGTGGCCTGTGCTCCCCACTGCCATGCTGGAGTTTCCACATTTATCTATTGACAAATAAAATTTGCAGAATTTTACAGAATTTTAAAATATTGTGTGCAGAATTTTTATTTTTTTAGTGCAGAATTTTTAATTTTTTGGTGCAGCATTCCTTCAGGAATAACCTGTCCCTGGCCATTGGTAACCTCGTGTATGCACTGGGAATAAGTGTACCTAATGGCTGTTTTATTGATCATAAACAGCAAAAAGCCATTACAAAGTCCTACCACACCATCATCAACATTGTTTGTCAACAATAAAATATTCAAATAAAGACATGCATGGCTGACTTTGACAGAAACCATGAAACTTAATACATGAGGAGATCATTCATAAACATCTTAAATATATCCTGTAATGTTGCAAAGGTCAGTGTCCGCTTTGTATTTTTGCCATGTAAGTGTCAGTTGTAACCGTGACAAAGCCTGTCTAGGGATAGGTCTAATTTATTCAAATAACATTTCACAAAGCCTGGGCGTTAACATTTTCAAGTGAACAATATAACATACAAAGTCATCTGGCAAAATGAAGCTTCTGGCAGAGACCTGACTTAGGGACTGCTACTCCCTGCCTTGGAAGAGAGTCTGTCCCTGAGAGTGGAGAAACTGGTCAATGATGGAATGAGTTCAGTTGGAGAGGATCCTTGTGGAGGGAAAGCTGCAGGCTCACAAGGAGGAGATGGACTTTGTCCAACATCACAGTGGGGGTGGACATGCAAAACCCATGAAAGGCACTTTTCTGGACTACAAACATTAACTTACTATCGCTCTCTGGGCCCAATCATGCCCTCAAAATCCCCTCTTTGTGTGGCTGTCTTCTAGTCTACATGAAAGTGGCTTTTTTTTTTTAAGGTTTCTCCCCAGAACCATTCCCCCTTTACCCAGACCCAGTGTGTGTGTTTTGATGAGGGAACAATTGATCCAAGCCATCCATTCAGTAACTTCTTGCAGACTGTGATGGGGGTTTACCAGACATTTGCTGCCCCCTGATGAACGCCCCACTGCCTAGGCGCATTCTGCCAAAAGAAGGTGTCCTGTTGCAGGAAACCAGAGAGTTTAGACCTCCAAGAGCAGCCCAGAGAGGCCATTCAGGGTCAATCTGGGCAGAGCCAATGAGTGGTCCTCCAGTGGCTAGAAGGGCATGGAGCAGGCAGAAGCCAATTAGAGCCAAGCAGGCAAGATAAAAAAAAAAGTCTGGCTGCTTCTTCCAGGGTCAGTTCTGAGTGGAGCTGAGACAGGAAGGATTTCCCCTGTCTTAACCCAAGAAATCTGGCCTGGTCAGGGTCTTAACTCTGACTGCAGCTTTATGGTTGAACCAGGGAAGGCTGTTATTAGATGGCCCAGGTGGCCATCTTGAGTCAACTTTACAGTAACAAATTGATATTTAAGGCAAGCTGGCTCAGGAGATGTGTCTTGTTGCTTTCCCATTTCAACTCATTAGGTCAGCACTTTCAGCCTGATCCTGCAATATTATTGAAGCCAAATTTTAAATGTCTGAATCCTAAGCATGCTCATATGTGCTTCTCTGAGAACAGGAGGAAATTGTCTGTGGTGTCCCCATTGACCTTCATAACATAACTATAAAAATATTTGCAGTTCAGTTAAGTAGTAGTAGACCTGTCCAAACAATATTGAGTAACACTGCCTGACCAGAAAAAGGGTCCATAGAGTCAGTGGGAATTGATATTGATGTCTCAAAGAACATGGGAATAAATCAGCAAGCCAAAAAAGGCATAAGTAAATATCTAACTGAACACTCAAAACACTTTCCTTTTAGATAAATCTCTCTTTGTATCTGAGTTCATTCCTGGGTGAAAAAATCAAAAGCCTTTGAATGGGCATCACTGAAACAATTCCCGAAGCAAGTATTGTCATTTTGGGATAAAAATTAGCATGTAGTAAAACATAAACAATTTGAAAAGAATTGAACTGGGAGAAATGATGATCTTGTGGCTAACATACAGGATGGGACATCTACTTAGAGATGGGTGTTCTATGCTCCTGAGTGACCTTGAGCATTCTGTTCCCATTCTGGTTCCCATATCCTCCTCCCAGGGGTAGACCTCTCTGAAAGTGCTTCATACATGAAGGGGCATTTTGAAGTAAGGCCTAAGGGCAGTTGGCTACACATATGACCAAATCCTGCTTCTACTGAAGTCCAAGGGAATTTTTTGCCATTGATTTCAGTGGGACCACAATTTAGCCTACAGTACAGACATGCCTTTCCTTGGCTGTGGCCCAATGAATCCCTATTAGTCCAGCTTCTGGCTTTGATGTGTTTGTTAGTTGCTTCATGTGGGAAGAAATATGGAAAGGCTCAGAAAGCAGGCTGTATATTTGCTAATGGAGGGAAGGAGAGGAGTGTGTCATGCTGATCTGTAGAAACATCTGTGTTTAATTTTGCATATATGTAACCATGACTTTGGAAGAAGTGTGTTTGAATAACTCATAAGCTCAGCCACACTAGGGAAGCCCTGGCAATGCATTGTACGAAACCCTACCCCAAACAGATATTAATTGTTTGTTATGATATCAGTAATTCAAAATGCCATAAAGCTGAAAGGTAAATAACTGCATGGATGGAAATCCTGGCCCCACTGAAGTCAATAGGAATATTCCCATTGACTTGAAAGGGGCCAGTATTTCACCCTATAGGTAGTTCAGTATTAACCTTAAGGCATTTCAGCTGACAAAATCTTGAGTTGTCACTGTCAGGCTTTAAATAATCATAAACACCACTTTTACAAGGGCTTATTTTCAGACTAATGAAAACTGCTTAGTGACATTTTAAAGCTAAAGATCATGTAAACTGGTTCTAGCTGGCAGGTCATTTATGGTCTGAAAGGCAGGTCATCTTTCTAAATTACTTTGTGCATATGACAAACAACTAAAATATGCATCTTGAGCCATAGGGCTTAAGAGACTTAAGTCATTAAAAATACTTTTATGGGAAAAAAACAATTATGAGACAAATGAAAAAAAGTGACGTACTTGACCACAGTCTGGTATGAGGGAAAATTTAGTCCAATGTATGGTATTCTCTGAGGTCTGTTCTCATAGGATATAAGGAACAGTATATGTAATTTTTATTTACTTGTATTGTATTCAGTTGTAATCACTTGTATTTACTTGGACACCCAGTAACCTAATCAGGAGTAGAGTCCCATTGGATTAGGCAGTATATAAACACATGGTAAGGAACAGTCATCTATCTACACACACACACACACACCCAGAGAGAGAGAGAGAGATCTATTTAATAAATATTAGTGTAGATGTAAGCAGAGTCAGGATGAGCTCTACCCTGACATCTGGTGGCGAATTATGGCGAGTGTGGAAAAGAACTCCAGGGGCTGATCTTGTTTGCATAGGCACACCCACTCGCCTGGCATGAAACACAGCAACTGAAAGTGGTTACTTTGGCTGGTGTGGGATCCCCAGTTTCTCTATTATTGGGGCAGGAAGAATAAAGTTTTGTTACCCTGATTCTGTGAATCAAGGCCAGTGGAACTGTTGTATGACAGAAGGACTGAGTGAGTCCTTCACCATTACCTAAGTAGCACTTGCTTGACAAGGGGCATGGGTTACAAAACCCAGTGAATTGAGAGAGGATAGGGACAGGTATTTGTACCTGATGGTATGGGCCCCCTCTGAGGGTTTGAAACACCAATTACACCGCCTCCTCTCTCCACTGTTGAATGTCAGAGCTAACTTTGATTCCCTTAGGAGTCTAATTACAGGCTGCTGAGCTGAATTCACTTTAGGCCAATGGTGCACCAGCACTGGGGCTCCCCTACTATACTATGAGCTGAAATCGCTAAGAGCGGAAATCACAAAAGAGCTGATGTTATTAAGAGCTGAGATCACTGAGTGCTGTGTTAACTAGTGGGGGAGCCTGAAGCTATATTGCTCAGCAGCTGGCGGAGCAATTTGTGGGGACGACTGGAGGAGCAGTGAGCGGCGTGGAGCCTTGCGGGGCCGGTTGGAGTGGCCCAAGGAACGGCGAGCGGAGCTGTTTGCGGGGACGGCTGGAACGGCTCACAGGTCGGTGAGCGGAGCGGAGCGGAGCGGAGCAGCTTGTAGAGCGGAGCAGTTCGTGGGGTGGCAGGAAAGTGGACTGGCTTGTGGTGAAGGCTGCGGCGGAACCCCCACGGAGAAACAGATGGCTGGCCAGCCTCGGATCACGTAAGGTGCCCCTTAACACCGTGCGTGCCCCCCCCCTTTTACTCTGGGGCTGCACTGACCAGGGACAGAGACTTTGGGGGTTGTTGGACTTTTGGGACTTTGGGTGGTTGCTGGACCCAAGAGACTTTGGGGCTGTTGGACTTGGGGGACTCTGGGTGATTTTTGGGTTGCTGGATTCAAGAACCAAAGGGAAAGGACACAGCCCCATTTGCTGGGGTGGGTTTTGCTCATGGTTTGTGTTATGAATCCTGTTTGTGGTGTTTTTCCAATTTTATGCTGATGTCGTTTACCTCATGTTATTAAACATTTTCTGCTACACTCAGACTCCGTGCTTGCGAGAGGGGAAGTATGGCCTCTTAGAGGTACCCAGGGGGGTGGTATGTAATTGTCCCAGGTCACTGGGTGGGGGCTCGAGCCGGTTTTGCATTGTGTTATTGAAACGGAACCCCTAGATACAGAACCCGGCCCTTGTTGCTGCCAACTTAGATGGGCAGAAGGGTTACATATACATTACACCTATTATATCTCTGTAGTTCAAGAACACTACATTTTTATTTAAAAATGTACATCACGATAGTAATCTGAACAAACATAATAATAATAATAAAGACTCTGTGACACTTAGGGCCCCTTTATCCTGGGAGAAAGACCTATAACCTGTTGACAATGGTTATAATAAATGGGTGACCTCTGAACACCCCTCAATTGGTGTTGAAAACCAGCTGCTAGCAAAGACAGGGCAAAACCATTTTCAACACTGTTATAGGAGACAGAGGAAGGATGGTCCAGTGCAGGGCCAGCTTTAGCAAGAGCGGGGCCCGATTCCTGGGGGCGGAGCTTGCAGCAAGGGGGCCGGGCCGGACCTGAGCCGAGCCGTGCCGTGCCGCAGGGGCCGGGCCGGAGCCAAGCCGGGCTGGAGCCGCTGGGGCCAGCGCGCTCGGCCGGAACCGGGGCCGGACTGGGCCGCGCCTCCCTGGAGCCCTTCTCGCGCCCCCCGCCACCCCAGCTTACCTGGTGCTGCCTGCCCGCCCCTGCTTCTTTTCAGACTTCCCGCGAACCTCTGATTCGCGGGAAGCAGGGGAGGGGGAGGAGCAGGGGGCTCCTCCCCCTTGACAGTTGGAAAGTTTTTCCTAGTGTCCAACCTAAACTGCCCTTGATGCAACTTAAGCCCATTGCATCTTGTCTTATCCTCAGAAGTTAAGGAGAACAATTTTTCTCCCTCCTTCTTGTAGCAACCTTTTATGTACTTGAAAACTGTTATCATGTCCCCTCTCAGTCTTCTCTTTTACAGACTAAACAAACCCAATTTTTTCAATCTTCCCTCATAGGTCATATTTTCTAGACCTTCAATCATTTTTGTTGCTCTTTTCTGGACTTTCTCCAATTTGTGCACATCTTTCCTGAAATGTGGCACCCAGAACCCGACACAATACTCCAGTTGAGGCCTAATCAGTGTGGAGTAGAGTGAAATAATTACTTCTCGTGTTTTGCTTATAACACTCCCGTTAATACATCCCAGAATGATGTTCGCTTTTTTTGCAACAGTGTTGCACTGTTGACTCATATTTAACTTGTGATCCACTATGACCCCCAGATCCCTTTCTGCAGTTCTCCTTCCTAGGCAGTAATTTCCCATTTTGTATGTGTGCAACTGATTGTTCCTTCCTAAGTGGAGTACTTTGCATTTGTCCTTATTGAATTTCATCCTATTTACTTCAGACCATTTCTCCAGTCTGTTCAAATCATTTTGAATTTTAATCCTATCCTCCAAAGCACTTGCAACCCCTCCCAGCTTGGTATCATCTGCAAATTTTATAAGTGTAGTCTCTATGCCATTATCTAAATCACTGATGAAGATATTGAATAGAACCAGACTCAGAACTGATCCCTGTGGGACCCCACTCAATATGCCCTTCCAGATTGACTGTGACCCACTCTCTGGGGAATGGTTTTCTAACCAGTTATGCACCCACCTTATAGTTCCATCTACATTGTATTTCCCTAGTTTGCTTATGAGAAGGTCATGCAAAACAGTATCAAAAGGCTTACTAAAGACAAGATATTCCACATCTACCACTCCCTCCCATCCACAAAGCTTGTTACTGATTTGTTCTTGACAAATCCATGCTGATTGTTACTTATCACCTTATTATCTTCTAGGTGTTCGCAAATTGATTGCTTAATTATTTGCTCCATTATCTTTCCGGGTACAGAAGTTAAGCTGACTGGTCTGTAATTCTCCCTTTTTATAGCTGGGCACCATATTTGCCCTTTTCCATTCCTCTGGAATCTCTCCCATCTTCCACAACTTTTCGAAGATATTTGCTAATGGCTCAGATATCTCCTCAGTCAGCATCTTGAGTATTCTAGCATATATTTCATCAGGCCCTGGTGATCTGATGACATCTAACTTGTCTCAGTAATTTTTAACTTGTTCTTTCCCTATTTTAGTCTCTGATCCTACCTCATTTTCACTGGCATGCATTATGTTAAACATTCAATTGCTACTAACCTTTTTGGTGGTGAAAACTGAAACAAAAAGGTAATTTAGCACTTCTGCCATTTCCATTTTTTCTGTTATTATTTCCTTCCCCCACCCTATTAGGTAATGGGCCTACCCTGTCCTTGGTCTTCCTCTGTATTTGTAGAATGTTTTCTTGTTGCCCTTTATGTCTATATATTAAATATTGTGAGGCACTCAGATGTTACAGCAATGGGGACCATTTAGGTATGATTGATAGATACATAGATTAGATAATGTGCTGAAGACCAGGTGGAACATGGGCTTATCATCCTTTCTGAGGTGGTGTTGAAAATGGTTTTGACTCCATCTATGCTAACAACCTAAACTCTCTTCAACACTAGTTGAAGGGCAAAAGGGGCCTGTTGTTGACAACCATTCTGAGACACAGGTGATGTTACTAGTGTAGATGGTCCCTAAAAGAGTTCCCTGAGCCACTAGGACCCAACTGACTCAACCTTGCTGCTTAGAAAAATTCTGAGTGAATAACTAGACTTTGCAAATACACCAGAATGCCAATGACCTTGGGCTCAGTCAGACTGAGGGGGAAGCATTGACCAAAAGAAGTAATGAAGACTTGCAAACCCCAACACCAGCTCCTAAATGGCCAAATCTAAGGACCGTGAGGTAATATATTTTATTGGACCAACTTCTGTTGGTGAGACAGAAAAGCTTTTGAGCTTACACAGAGTTCTTCTTCGGGTCATCAACAATACTACATACAAATCTAAGAACTGTCATCTTGAACAACTCAGCTGATTTCAAATGACTGGTTAAAGCACAGAGGGTGTTGGTTTCTAAGATACCCAGAACACAGACCATAAAGGGAAAGGCTAAAAGTCCCAACCCCCTACTTTAGTTAAGTAAAATATGACTTATTTACATAGCATGTTTTATGATACACAAGGGATGCTCTGGGATCTGGGCTCAGATTACATTAAAAGATATAGCTACAGATACGAAATTCACTGTGTTATCTCTTGTTCCCAAGGCAATTTTATAATATTCAGATCTGTTATTAAAACAGGTTCCAAAGCAGAAAGAATGAAAATCAGCATTGGAGAGTGGCTGAACTTACCCCATTTCCTGCCACAAGAAAAGTGCCCCGACCACAGGGTCATTGTTACACATGGGGAAATAACTGACCGCAGACAATTTATGTAAGTCACAACCAGTGGGCCTATAATGCTTTATCAGATCTCAATACCACAACTGAAATGGCAACCCCCACACTTCCCAGCCCTCTCCCCAAACACAGCGGCAGCTACATCAAATTTTCCCATAAAAGAGAAGCAACCTATCAGTGCGTAGATACCACGGTGACAGGTGCCTTACCCAAGACAGTTATTTATTTAGACTTATAAAGGCTTCCCTGCCCATGATGTGCCTCTTTCCTCCCCTGACATGCCCCCTGTACCAGGGTGAAGAGGGCACCTGGCAAAGGAACCAGTACCATCAGCTTTACCCCCAACTGATTGATCCTTGCCCTTTCCCATTGGTTGTCTCTTCTCCCCCAGTGAATTTCTACTGTGCTCATCAACATAACATCTAGGAGTGTCTTCTCTATTATCTTATCCTCCCTTTTCTCTTTTCCCCTTCCTCCTTTCCCCCTTCCTACCTTATCTGTTTTGCCCACCCTCTTCTTGCTGCCTTGCACTTTTCAAAGGGAATGATGGACCCTGGTCTTGTGAAAGCTGCTTTTTGTTCAGACTTAGAATCATAGAATATCAGGGTTGGAAGGGACCTCAGGAGGTCATCTAGTCCAACCCCCTGCTCAAAGCAGGACCAATTCCCAACTAAATCATCCCAGCCAGGGCTTTGTCAAGCCGGGCCTTAAAAACCTCCAAGGAAGGAGATTCTACCACCTCCCTAGGTAACGCATTCCAGTGCTTCACCACCATCCTAGTGAAATAGTGTTTCCTAATATCCAACCTAGACCTCCCCCACTGCAACTTGAGACCATTGCTCCTTGTTCTGTCATCTGCCACCACTGAGAACAGCCGAGCTCCATCCTCTTTGGAACCCCCCTTCAGGTAGTTGAAAGCAGCTATCAAATCCCCCCTCATTCTTCTCTTCTGGAGACTAAACAATCCCAGTTCCCTCAGCCTCTCCTCATAAGTCATGTGCTCCAGACCCCTAATCATTTTTGTTGTCCTCCGCTGGACTCTTTCCAATTTTTCCACCTCCTTCTTGTAGTGTGGGGCCCAAAACTGGACACAGTACTCCAGATGAGGCCTCACCAATGTCGAATAAAGGGGAACGATCACGTTCCTCGATCTGCTGGCAATGCCCCTACTTATACAGCCCAAAATGCCATTAGCCTTCTTGGCAACAAGAGCACACTGTTGACTCATATCCAGCTTCTTGTCCACTGTGACCCCTAGGTCCTTTTCTGCAGAACTGCTACCTAGCCATTCGGTCCCTAGTCTGTAGCAGTGCATAGGATTCTTCCATCCTAAGTGCAGGACTCTGCACTTGTCCTTGTTGAACCTCATCAGGTTTTTTTTGGCCCAATCCTCTAATTTGTCTAGGTCCCTCTGTATCCGATCTCTACCCTCCAGTGTATCTACCACTACTCCCAGTTTAGTGTCATCTGCAAACTTGCTGAGAGTGCAGTCCACACCATCCTCCAGATCATTAATAAAGATATTAAACAAAACTGGCCCCAGGACCAACCCTTGGGGCACTCCGCTTGATACCGGCTGCCAACTAGACATGGAGCCATTGATCACTTCATTGATCACTTCATTAGTCAGATAAATGTGTGGGAGTCAGGAAACAGTGTGAAGGGTCAACGTTTTGAGAAAAGCTAAAGCAAAGAAAGTGTCCCGTAATTCTGAATTGCTCTGCCAAATGATAGTGTATGCTTCCTGCACACAGGTTGAGCAACAATGTGATCACATTTTATGGTCATGGCCACTTAAAATACCTTGTTACTTATAAGTTACATTGCACGACAACTTCATAGGCAGCATCCAAAATGTGATTTTTAATAACTTTTATAAATATACATATAAATTAATGGAGATATCCTATCTCCTAGAACTGGAAGGGACCTCAAAAAGGTCATTGAGTCCAGCCCCCTGTCTTCACTAGCAGGGCCAAGTACTGATTTTGCCCCAGATCCCTAAGTGGCCCCCTGAACAATTGAACTCACAACCCTGGGTTTAGCAGGCCAATGCTCAAACCACCAAGCTCTCTCTCCCTCTATAATAGTGAAGCCACTTAGAACATCACAGGTGATATCTTGCTTCACATTGTGGCCTCTTAGAATTTCACAGCAGCAACAGTGAAACAGCTTAGAGCAGGGGTCGGCACCCTGGCAGGCCGGGCCAGTTTGTTTACCTGCTGCATCCACAGGTTCGGCCGATCGCGGCTCCCACTGGCCGCGGTTCACCGCTGCAGGCCAATGGGGGCTGCGGGAAGCCGTGGCCAGCACATCCCTCAGTCCGCGCTGCTTCCCGCAGCCCCCATTGGCCTGGAGCGGCGAACCACAGCCAGTGGGAGCTGCGATCCGCCAAACGTGCCGACGCGCCAGGTAAACAAACCGGCCCAGCCTGCCAGGGTGCTTACCCTGGCGAGCCATGTGCCAGAGGTTGCCGATCCCTGGCTTAGAGGTTACGGTTCTGAAAAGGAGAGGCTACTATCACTTGAACTAAAGGAGATCTTTGTTAGCGATCAGCAGTATAGGATTCATGACTCACAATTGACAGTTCTGATTCTATCCAGTAAAGGGCAGTGGTTCTCTCTCTTTCCCTCAGACACCTACACACATTCATTACATACTATTTTACAATGATTCTTAATATTTGAGAGCAGTGGAGTAATCTCTAATCTATTAGATTTAAAAACTGTTGTCCCAGAGTCCTTGTCTTTGCTAGGAAGAAAAGCTGTGCTCCTCACCTGAGTTAGCTAATTTGAGTTAAATAACATGAGATAAAATCCTACAGAAAAAAAAAACAGTTTGTAGTTTTCACACAAGTTAGTGGATTGAGTTAAAGACTAGACCGTCATGTGCAGGTATTTAATACATAGCTGCAGACACTTATAGAATCAATAAATCTAGAGATAAAAAAGTAATCTTCTGGCATATGGCTTTTGACAGCACAAACAATTAATTAGATGTTGGGTCAGTGATGTAGCCACTCTGGCAGGACAGCATCATTTGGTGATATCAAATGCATCCATCCACCATCGAGATGATAGAGGTCAGTCCATAACCAGATGGCTTGCTGTTTGTTCTTGAGCTCCACAGGGACAGGATGGAGAGCTCAAGAAGCCCCAGTCATAAAAATGTGAGTTAAACCACCCGCCACCCCAGTGTATTCTGTTGTAACAAAGAAGGATCTTTCAGTTCATATGGTAGTTCTGAGGGGTGTGCATGAGCTGATCCAGAGAGACTAGGGGACACAGATCTGAGTTACCTATCTGCCAAGGAATGCTCCATTGATCCAAATATAGTCCGGCACCACGTATCTGAGGGCATGTCTGAAAGGCTCAACTGTTTCAGAGAAGGGGTGTCTTGACTTCAGCGGGCATTTTTGATGTGTCTTTGAGATGAAATTGTGAAGTAAGCTGTCTTGCTGGTTGGCTATGCACAGTAATGCAGCAAAGGGCCTTGCCTTCATACATAATCACGGGGGGATCAATGCCAGCAAGGAAACAGAAGGTTGGAGACTGCAGTTCTCCGGGCCACACCATTGCTGATACAAAGGGCAGAGCTGATCACTGAGTCCAACTTGCCACAGTGACAACTGGAGCCCCATGCTGCCACCCAGTATTCAGCAAGTGCAATAATTAGGGCATTGGCAGATGTCCATAAGGTAACAGCACTGCTGCCCCATAAGCTGCCGGCAACCCTGTGGAGCAGAGCAACTCTTGACTGGATTTTAGCTTTTGTCTCCTCAATAGGTTGTCGAAAGGACAGAGTGGTCAAGCTTTATCCCTAATAAATAAGGTATGGTTCAAAAATGTTTGGCTGATTGTGCATAAGGACCTGCAGCTGAGCTAATCAGCTGGTGGGATGGAAACAAGATGATACTGTCTTTAGTGCGTTTAATTTAAGTCCCCACTTCGAAAAATACTTGGCCAAGGTGTCACAGTTAGATGACAGGCAAGACTCTAGATCCTCAAAACTTCTTCTGGCTATTGCCAGGCAGGTGTATCAGCGTACACAATCTTAGTTGCCTTAGTTGACCTGCTGGGTGCCAGGTCAGCTGTCTATATATTGGAGTGAGTACAGATCCCTAGGGAAGTCTGTTGTTCATACGACGTGGGTGACTTGAACCATGACCACACTTGACGATCACTGTTCTGTTAGAAATCATCTGCATAAAAAAAATCTTGTCTGGGACCCTGGAGTGTACTTTTAGGACTAATTCATGGTGAAAAGTAATCCAGGTAATATAGTCCATCTGCCTGTCAATGCAAGATTGTTCCCGACTGTACCGTTACTAGCACTTTGTCCAGTTTAATTTAAATTGTGCCAGTGATAGGGCCTCCTCCACTTCCCTTGGGAATGATTCCATATTCTAATAGATTTCCCTGTCAGGAAGTTTTTCCTTATATTTAGTCTACATTTTCCATCTCTTTTATTAGACTAAATAATAACTTTTAGTGTTTACGTCCTTCAAATAGTTATAAATTTCCATTATATATCACACAGCTTTAATCCAAGTATTAATAATGAAGGAAAATGGGTTATAGCAAGAGAGGAAGGATGGTCTTGTGATTAAGGCAATGACCTGGGACTCTAGCGATCTGTGTGACAGAGTGTATCAGGCCCTCTGAGGCCCCCTACTGGAGGCCTTGCAATCCTACCACACCCTGACCCAGGAAAGGAGTAGTGAAGATGGGTCCTCCAGGCCTGCCTAGAAAGGCTGCAAGGTAGCAGCCAATCAAAGCGCAGCAGGCTCCGATAAAAGGAGCGGGGCAAGCCCCCAACCCTGCTCCCCGGCTGGAGCACCAGAGCAGGGTAAACTCCCGACCCCGCTCCCTGGCGGGAGCTGAGGGCCAAATTAAATGGTCTGACAGGCCAGATGTGGCCCGTGGGCCATAGTTTGCTGACCCCTGTTCTGACAGAAGGGTGAGGAAGGGCTGGAAGACTGAAAAACTCTCCAGGCAAAGAGGCCTCAGAGAGACCATGCTCAAGCATGGATAAGACAGAGAACCCAAGGACTATAACCCTAAGGTAATGGGTGAAGGTGATGGGACCAAGTGGGAAGAAGCCCAAGGAAAACCATAGCAGCTAATTGATGGAGCTGAACGGAGCAGTGCATGACTGCTATTCATAGGGTCCCTGGGTTGGGACCTGAGGTAGGGGGCAGGCCCAAGTCCCTCCACTGGCCCCTGGGGAAGTGGCCTAAGCCCTGAGAAGGGAAGTGGCCTAAACCCTGAGAAAAGCCCAAGAATGGGGCTGGAATTTAAACAGGCCCAGAGATGGGGTTGAAGACCCTGGAGAGGGCCACCCATTTGTTGGACTTTGTGATCCCAGAAGGGGACTGAATTTAAGAAATGACCTGGCTGTAGAGCTGGGGCCGCGAGAACCAGTGAAGACAAAGAGTGTCCAGGGAGAAAGCCCTGGGGGCAGCGCTCTGTAACAGGGCAGCAGTAGACTTAAAGTTAGCCCAGAAGGGGACTGAGAACTGAGCTCAGACAGGGCTGAAGTTGCTAACAAGGGCACAGTGATAGTCCTTGTTGGATCTTTGTTACATCCATTCACCTATTAACTATGTGACTTAGTTAGCGGGTTGAGCCACTGAAGACCCACCTAGTGAGGTCAACAGCCTTCGGGGGTGCCAGGAGCAGAAAAGATTGCAGCACCACACCCAGCCAGCAGGAGGCACTAGTGAGAGGTGACTGTCCCATCACACCCTGATTCAAGTCCCAGTTCTGCTGCAGCTTTCCCATATGATATTGGACAAGTCACTTTATCTCTCTGTTCCTCAACTGTAAAATGGAGGAAATAATACATCCTTTCTCCCATGTTTCGTCCATATACATTGTGAGCTTTCGGAGCAGGGACTCTCTCTTACTATGTGTTTTTTAGTACCTAGCACAAATTTAGTTCTAGTCTTAGTTGGGGCCTCTAATTTAGATTTGCCTTAAAAAGAATTACACAAGTGAGTTTTGTTTCAGAGACTAACAGAAAAACAGACCAGTGCACTTTCTAGTTCTCTCCGATGTGGATGATACATGTTCATCTAATTCATTCTGCAGCAAAACTGTTCTCCATGAGCTAGAGTCTGATCTGAGTTACACAGGTGTAAATCCAGGATAATTCAACTGATTCCATAGCAGTGCTCCAGATTTACATCTGAGTAACTGAGATCAGAATCTGGCCCAATGACTATATAACCCATAATGGAGGAGGGGAAATAGCAGAGAAGGGAGGGCTGAGTTTACAAAAATGCCTTTTCTCATATTTATTGTTCCCTGTTGTCTTTTTAAATCTAGACAAAGAGGTGCAGTGATATCTGTATTCCAGTGTCAATCTCATGAGCTGTACAGTCACCATCTATTGTTGTGTTCCTGGGCATATGCCATTCAAATGGAAGGAAAGAGCTAGTGCCCTTCAGAGGAAAGACCAATCGAGCACATTAACACCTACTCCACATGTATGTTCATGTTTCTCCTTTGCTAATGAGATTTTTTTTAAGTTTGCCCAGATGCCTCCACAACCCCATCCCTTCTAAGTGCTCTATTCTTGTCGTATTAGTAGCTGTACACACTAAGAGGTACAGACTTGCCCACATTAAATAAGATCAACAGGAAATTGGGTGCTGGCACTCCTTCAAATGATGCTTCTCAGCTCAGGCTTTGGAAGTGAAGTAAGGTCGCTCGTTGTAGGTTGTCTTTGTTGTCAGAATGCTGAACAGTTGTACACTGCCAAGTTCGTTGCCTCAGAACAGGAGACTCATGTATCCTCATGCATCAGTGAATGGCTTTTATATGTACTACAAGTATCTTCCCATAGGTGGAGTGATTTGTTTAGGGCTGTGCAGCCCCTGTTCATGCTTGCAGGTTAACTTGATAAGTTCAGTGTTTAATGCAACCTGGATGCCATCAGACAGCCCCTAAACTAACAGTTTCAAGATAAGCTTTTGAGGCCTCAGAGAAAATATCTACTTTAAAATTCTGAGGTCAATAGAAAAACCGAAGAAATTGTGAGTTACCGAGGAGACTCATCACTACTTAGTGCCAATTTTACAACTGCACTCCAGCTGCTTTTTATCAACTGTCCCCTCAGAACATCCCTCTTCACCTCAAGGGGTCAGGACTGTGGGATCCTGAGTGCCTCCCTTCATTATTGAAAGCTTCCTACAGCTTCCTGAGCCTCCAACACCCTCCTTTTTCTTCCTCCAAATCCCTCCTCAAAAGCCACTCCTTTTGTGAAGCCTTCCTCTGACCTCCCCCCCGGAGTCTGGTGACAGTGTCTCCAGGCCTCTTGCTCTGAACTGTGGCCCAGTGGATCATTTCTGCCCACGTCCCTGATCCCATAACTGGCTTTGTGAGGTTACACCTTTTTGTGGCGCATGCAGGACCCTACCGGTGGGAAGTCAGTTGCAGGATCGTGATCTGATTCAGGGCAGGGACCTTGTCTCTGTGCATGTTTTGTAGAGGAATAATGATAGAGTTTCATACTTAAGAGAAATGAATGCAAACAAAAAGGGTGATCATGCACCATCCAAGTCAAATTGGACCCTAGTTATCTCGAGTTAGATTCTTATACTGTGCCCAGCCATGTGAAACCTGAGCAAACTTTTCAAATATGGCTCTTGTCCATCAGCCAAAGTAAAGTAACTTCAAACAAAAAAAATTCCAAAGGTACCTGATCCACCTTCATTAGACTTAAAAGTGAAAACTCCTTTGGAAGCAAGAGTGACATTTCAAAGCTGACCTTGTACAAATAAAAGAGACATTGACGTAACTGTGGAATTGATGGGTGTAGGCATGACACACCAAACCTGCTTCCGCCCTTTATATCCACAGTGTGTCTAGACAAACTCACTTCTCAAACATAGCCTTTGTGATGTGTGGTTAATGAACATCTCAGAGATGGGCCATGTGCAGGTAACTGCAGATATTTATTGGCCTGAGGCAATGAATAGCAGCAAGTCCTTTTAAATAGAATCAGTATAAATCACTGGGCAGGTCTTGTTAACGTTTTTATTAGTAATCTGTAGTCTGCAATTTTCTGTGTAGTAATTTTTTGGATGATCAAGCCTAGCCAACAGATATATCATGGATTACTCTGACTTTATGTATGGAATAGAGTTAATACTGGTGCGGAGTTATGGTCAAAACAGTTTATTATGTTTGCATGTGTGGCTTCAAAAGATGCTGTCTGAAAGCCCATGTCTGATCACTGCCACATGCATTTGCCCATGTTGTAAAATGCAGCATGTCTATAACCCCTGAAAGTGAAAGCGTATATTGTACAATGAATGTGGTGTCCTTGATCACTTTGAGCAGTACCCTTCCCCACAGGCAATTGATCTAGGGTTTTATATAATATCACAGTGATTGTTGTTGTTGTTGTTTACTTGTATGGAGGTAGCACTGGGAGTCCCATTGTGATGGGCAGTGTACAAACACATAAGTCCCAGCTGGAGTCCCAGCTCCAAAGAACATGTGAAAAGCTTAAGCGGAAGGATGGTCCAGTGGTAGGGCACTAGCCTGGGACACAGTTTCAATTCCCTGCTCTGCTACAGACTTCCCGTGTGAGGTGGGGTAAATCACTTAGTCTGTATGTGCTGCAGTTCCCCCTCTGTAAAATGGGGATAACAGTATTCCACTGTCTCACGGGGGTGTTGAACATAAATACATTAAAGATTGTGAGGTGCTCCAATACTACAGCAAGAGAGGGACATATAAGTATCTTAGAGTGAATAAATTACAAACATAGATATGGTCATTTCATACTGTAAGTCATTCAAGCACTAATCCTGGAGAGACACTGAAAAGAACAATGAGAAGTCCTTGTGGCACCTTAGAGACTAACACATTTATTTGGGCATAAGCTTTCATGGACTAATAAATAAATACATGTATAAATAAATTTGCCCAAATAAATGTGTTAGTCTCTAAGGTGCCCCAGGACTCCTTGTTGTTTTTGCTGATACAGACTTACACGGCTACCACTCTGAAACTGTAAAGAACAGGCAAGTTAAATATTAATGTATTAAATCACAGGTGTTTTTTTTTAAACAGCTGCCTTAGTGATAAATTAAACTTCAAAACTTGCTATTCAGTTTGCTTGTGAATGCTGGACAGAAAACAGATGAAGGGTTTGGGGCCTCACAGTAGTTTATATGTGAGACATTGTGCTTATTCATGCAGCATATCTCCCATCGTCAGAATATTTATATGGAAGCCTGTCTCTATAGGCACTGAACGTATGCAAATGGTATCAACTCCTCCCTTTCTGATTAGAGCAGGGTATGACGCTGCACCCTCTAAGTTAGAACGCTCTGCGTTGCGTAGCTTGTTAGGGGCCATATGTTCTAGATTGTCATCTCATCATAATGAAATATTAAACACGCTTCCTGTTATAAAAGCCAGTATACCCGCACCCGGCCCCGACATGGAAAAAAACCACAGTGGGGGCATTGGCTCAACACCTAACAGTGCATTTCCAGACCTACTGACATTTAGGGGATTTTAATTTGTTTATAATAGGGAGGCTTAAAAATATTTGGTTGGGTGGTAGCTGTAATAGCGGTTAATACCCTTTCAGGCTAGATTCATAGATCTCAAGGCCAGAAGGGACCACTGTGATCATCTAGTCTGACCTCCTTTTTAACATCTGTCTGTTAAAAAGATGTATTTTTTTAGCATGGGAGTAACAGGTGATGCTGTATAACTAAAGGAGATGCAGCCAGCGAAATGATCCATAATTGCAAATATGTCGATCCCATGGTCATCAGAGGAGATCAAACCTCAGAGCATCACAACCAAATCACTTGAGCTAAGCTAAGCGCAACTCTAATGGCTGTTAGTCGTCTTTGAGTCCAACCACTAGAGGGAGAGAGGATCTAACTAAGCTGCATTTTGCTCTAGTGTGTTTGTAGATTTTGATCCAACAGCCTTTAGTGCCACGACGGTTTAAAAAGATAAACACAATAGTTCACAATGGACATTTGTTCCTTTAGCCCATCCATTTGCTATGACGTTAGATCTTTAGGGTCTTCTTCCATCATTAGTCATCACTTTAAACAAACATGCTCTGGGCCGTCCCAGTGACATAGCTTAAAGGCCCGGCCCTGTTATATGGAAAAATCATTAGAATGTCCCAGTTCCTTGGGCCAGCAAATCAAGAACTCCACAAATTCAAAACCTTCTCTCCTGCCCCTTCCTCCAGCCAAAGGGGGGTCAACTGTGAGCCCCCTTCTGAACCTATGGAGGAGAGTAAGGGGATGCAAGGCAGCCCTTCATTCCCTTGTATGGCGTATCCACATTACTAGTCTGTGCACGGGGGGAGAACAGCTGTCACAGGCTGCTACTTGGGTCCCATGCAAGTTAGGTGGGGTCTTGGAGCATTAGTGGCCCCCCTCAATGTGCTGGCCAATGCAGCTGGGTTGACTCAGAGGGGTAAGTAAGCTGCATCAGGTGAGGCCTGGCACTTCACTTTTCCCCTGGAGCAAAGGAGAAGCTGGGACTGAATCATGACTCAATCACAATTCAGTCCCTTGTCTCCTTCTGAGGAAGTGCAGCTCCGCTCTGCCCCTTACTCAAGGCATGTTGTAACTCCACAATCTCCATTCCTGGCTTGTCACCATTCATTAGTTAAAGCTCTGTGATGTGATGCTTGGCGGGTGCACATAAGCCCACTGTGAACAGTCTCCACACAGGACCCTTAAGGCTCCCAAACGAGCCATATCTTAGCTTTGATCTGGGTAAGTGCAGGTATAATTATTGCTGCTACAGCTTTTCCCCTTGAGGACTCCAAGCATCACGTGGTTAGTACACACACACACACACCTGTTAAATAAACACCTAGGCCTACAGTCTCCTCTTGAAATCGTTTCTGCAGGCAAGTGAAACTGTGTGCAGAAGGCTGCTCAAGCACTTTTTCTTCCATTTCGCCCCGGCGAGAGGACACTTTCACAGAACCAAAAGTCTCACCCCAGCCAACCCCCCTATTGACTTAAACAGAGTAGGAATGGATCATATTCCTCTATAGTGGCTGCGCGTGCCCAGCGATGACGGTGTTTATCACTGGCAGTCTGTTGTACAGTGCAGTTTAGAACCTAGATTTAGTTCTAGATTTGTCACCATGTCCATTATCCTCCAATGATCCTCTTTGGTGGTTCTTAGTTTACAAACAGTTTCATGTCTGATTTTTCTCTAATTTTGTGAACCTGAGGGCTCAAGGAAAGGGTAACTGATACAGTCTCATTGCATCTCCCCTGCTTCCTCCACTCCACCTGTCTGACTTCTTCTCCCATAAGCACTGCTGCTCTTTCTTCCATGCCATCTTGTAAGCATAGAATAGACTCCCTCAAATGGTCTGGAAAGTCACTATCCTGTTTGTGACACAGAGAGCCCTTGGCAAAGGGTCCCCTGTTCTTTGTAAACAACATGCACCTCAGACCCAACAAACTCATCACACCAAACAAATATCTTGCAGGGTACTTATCCTTAAGGAATATCATGTAAGGTATCTTCAGAAAGCACATAACTTGTCAAGACTCATAATCCTTGTGAGATGTATGTATGGGTAATATTTAAGGCACAATGTATTTACATTGAAAGTCTGCTTTGTGGACCTGGAGTAGAAATTAATTAATGGGAGGTAATGGATCTCAAGGATGACCTATCCAAGCAAGAGGGAGTTGTCACTCCTCCCTAATCAACCAGCAAGGTAATGCAAGGCTCAGCTGATCTGCCTTGCTCCCTCCCAAAACTGCCAATGGAAACCATCAGAGGCACTACCGAGCACTTGAAACCTCTTGGAGGTGTGAAAGAAACATTAACACAGATAGGGATTTGCCCTGAGCGTGAATAGGAACAAAAGGCTGTTTTCAGTATAACCCAGAGGAGGGAGAAGCTCTCTGGATCCATTCACTGAGGAAACCCTTTGCGTAGCGGGGGGACTTTCATGACTGATTGGATTCTGGTTCTTGTGAAACCAGCCAGCTCTGTAAAACACTGAACTTTTGGGGGAGAACCTACTTTATTAGCCAGGAAAGGTAACTATTGGTAAGTGTAGACGCAGGTTCATGTTTTATGGGTTTTGTTTTCTGTTGTACCCATTTGTTTCCCTCACTTCTCTAGTTAAATCTTTATTCTTACAGAAATAAACCTACTTTTGTTTTATTCTAAGTGCTCACAAGTGCTGTGTGGTTTACAGGAGCAGAGGTTTAATGTAAAACTGGGGTACACTGCACTCTTGGATGCAGAGGATCAGGAATTTCTGTGACTAGTCAGTGTCAGGAGCGGGATATTGCAGGGGAACAATTCAAAAGTCTCAGGTACACCTATTGTTTACCTGCAAGGTAAAGGTAGGGCAGACGTAGCCCAGAGAAGAGTGCTTGAGTGGCTGAAAGGCTGGTGGTGTCAGGGAGCTGACACCCAGCTACCACAAGAAAGAGTCCCTCATGCTGGAGGCAGGGGTAACAGGGTGACTCACAGCCTAGGGCGCCCCAAGAACCACCACACCCAAGACCTCCTCAAGGCCCACTGGTATCGTGATGCTTGCAGGAAATTGCCAGCTGATAACAGGCAGGCTGCTGGCCAGTAGAGACTTCCCAGCGCTGTTTCATTTACTGTATGTTTTGTCTCTTACCATTTTTAAAAATTATTTGACTTGAAACCATCTAGTTCTGCAAGATTGCAGGTCAATGTAACCACATGCTTCTATCACTGTTACTATCAATAACATGCTTCTATCACTTGGCCTCCCTCCCTTATTCCTTCCATTTCTTTGCTATCCCCACTTGTGCATCTTGTTGTACATTAGATTGTAAGTTTTGGGGGGGCAGGAACCACCTTTTATTCTATGTTTTTACAGCTCACAGGGGGTATTACTGCAATAATACTATTAATAATAATAATTAATAATAGGCTTGAGCCAGACATGCCATAATGCAGAAAGAGATGGGTTAAGCATTTCCTCCAGAGCTCTGCTAATGCATACTGGCCTGCTATATCTCCCATGATTCAACCACTAGCGTTCTTCTGGGCAGAGGTGATCAGAAAAATATTGAGACCTTTACATTCCTTTCCCTTGGTACTTGAATCAGATTTTCACCTGCAACTCTGCTGCCTTGTATTGTGAGCCTATATCACCCTGAAGCAGATCCAGGGCAGCTCAATACTTGGATGGGAGATGTCCAAGGAACACTGAAGTGCTAGAGAAAGTGCTGAACCAATGCCCCAGGGGCCACTATGCTGCTGGAGGCACCTCTTTGTGGATGAGAGGTAAAACTAAGGTCTTAGTTGCCTTTAATACCCTTGGGTATTAAAGATTCCCAGGCAATTGCTGGAAAACAAAACAATAACAGAGAGGGTTCTCCACAAAGTTCTCGCCAAATTCCAGCTCCAGTAATTGCAATCTATTTAAAATTCCCTCTGCAGTTTTCACTGGCTATGCTAGTTTTAAATGCCCTACCCTAATCTGTTAATTGTTTTGCTATAGTGTGTTAATATTTGCTGTATGTCACCCCACAAGTGGCTGCATATCTGTGGTGAGCAAAGCAAACCTTACATTTGTAAAGTGGGTTGGGATCATTCAGGATGATTCTATATAAGTGGAAGCTACTTTATTATATTTTATCATAAAGCTGCATGAACTGACGATAAGCCACAGGCACTTTGTAAAAAGTGAATCAATTCTGTTTTAAACATTTTCAAAATAGGAAAAATATAAAGTGCCATCTTTAAACAATACAAGGAGAAAGTGATTGTAGTCAAATGGCTACAGCAGGGGACTGGCAACCAGAACTCTTGTGCACTAGTCCTCTCTCTGCCTTTGGACTGTAGGCAAGACACTAACCCTCAGTGCCTCAGTTTCCCCCTTGATATAATTGTTCTGGTGCTTACTTCCCACAAGAGTGTTGTGAGGTTTACTTGATTAATCTTCCCCAAGCACTTTGAGCTCCTCAGATGAAAGACTGTGGCAAAGTACAAAATATTACATGTCAAGTTCATGTCTGGAGCAAACCTTTAAAACAAACCATGAAAATCAGAATGTAGAATGAAAATGCTGATCCAAACTTCAGTTGCATTGCAGCAGGGAATGGGCACAGGGTCTCCTTTTATGCTGCTTATTTCAAACAAACAAGTCTGGGAGTCTCCTGTGGAAACTCAATGTAAAAACCAAAGCCCCTTTCATGGGTATTTTTGGTTTATCTCCACATGAAGCTCAAATTCATCATGTGGAGAGAATGTGAAACATGTTTTTTTTCCCCCATGTAACACTCACTTTCCCACAATGAATAAAAAATCATTTTCTTACATGTAGAGACAGATTTGTCAGTTCATTCACCCAGGAGTAAAAAAATAGCCCAGAAAGCAGGAACACCGCGTCCCTCAACCCTGCCGAAACACTAGGGATGATCCTGACGGCTCCCATAAAAAGCTTCAGTATTTAAGATAGTGTATACAGTGTCCACCTACACACAACCTCCTTAGCTCCTAATTTCTTAGCTATTGCTCAGCAGTGAGTAATATACTCTACAAATCTGATTCACATGGGCTCCAAAATGCATGCCAAGCTGTTGTCAATAAACGCTTTAAGACTTTAGGGAAAGGAGAGTGGGTGGGGGAAGTCAACCTTTTTATCTGACGGTCTGATCAAACGTGGGAGAAGTTTGGCTAATTTTAAGACACTGAACAGTTTTGTTGTACATTCTAGTTGGAGCAGCTGGTATGCAAAATAACATACAACTGTTTTTCAACACATTCACTAGGGTAAAGGACTCTTGCTCATATTTTCTTTCTTCTCTGGGTTATTTTTTTTCCCTTTTTCTCTTCCCAGAATTGTTTTCACTCTTTAGTTATAAACATTTCAATCATAAAACAATAAAACCCAAACAGAAGTAATTGAACCCAAAAAACCCAAAACTCTTCTTAACAGCTGAAAAGTGCCATGGAACAATCAAAAATCAAATCTTTGTTTTTAATAGTGAATATAGTGTTCAGTGACGAGTGAAAGAAGCAGGGAACTGCAGGAAGAGATAGGATGGTTTCATAGTTAAGGCAGTTGAATACTATCCTGGAGAACTGGATTCCATGCCTGGCTCAGAGTTCCGGGTGATGATAGCCAAGTCACTTAAACCAAACTTTTCACGGGTGGTCACTAATTGTGTGTGCTTCATTTTATGGATGCTCAACTTGATATCCTCGGGTCTCAATTGAAGCTGTGCTTTGAACATATAAAGTGTTATACAAATATGAATACCCTGGATCTCCCAACCCCTCTGCACCTGTCCACCCCACCATCCTAATTCCTGCTCCCTCCTTCTCTGCTTCCCCGCCCTCCTGGTTATTGTCCACCTCCTTCTCTGCACCCATCCGTCCCGGAGTCCTGCTTCTATGATTCTATGATTCCTGAGGGGGGTTCCCCCGAGGCCTCTTCCATTTGGTTCCCCAGCTCAACTCCAATCTCATCACTCAGGTTCCTTTTTTTTTTTTTTTTGGCATTCAGCAAAGTTACACTGAGCTGATTAGAATCCAGTGTAGGGGGTGGGTATAGGATGTAACACAGATCCACAGCAAATCTCTTCCTTTATGTACATTTACACATTATGTTGCATTTACTATACGTTCCAGCACGTTTTGGGATTGGCTTGGTCACGCTGTAGGAAGCAGTGCTGTACAGCATGCTCTGTTCCCACACTGTCCATGCACTACCTACTCTATACCTCATCTTTTCATTCCCAAATTATCTTATCCATTGTTATCTTGTCCATTGTAAATGGTTCCCTCGGTGTGCCCCCTTATTTTAGCTAGTACAGACATTCTGTTTTCAGCCTGCTTGATCCATTTACCTCCCTACTCTTATCTGCCAAGAAATGAGGCCTCACTGATGTCCAATTACTCATATCAAGCCAAGCTTACACTTCCCTCCCTTCTATGCCTATCCACACCCACACTCCTCCCTGATTCCTGCCTTTCCTCCTCTGGGCTTATCCCAACCCCCATCCCTGTCCCCCTCACCCTCTGCACCGATCCATCCCACTGGCTCTTGCAAGGCCCCTCTCCCAACTTGCTCCTTCCCCCTCTTCATTCCAGTCAGGTTATTTCCTTCTCCTGGATGCCAGCAAGAAGGGCACAGGTAAGACAGGAGCCCCTGGTTGCCCAGAGAAGCAATTGCAGGTAAAATCCTGCTCAGCCCCTGCATCCCGGCAATGGAGCATGCTCAGTGCAGATGGACTCACCAGAGAATTTAGCTGCCAAACTCTAACAAGTCTCTACTGAGGCTTATAACTTGGCCATTTTTTTTTTTACATGGGCAAAACATTTTTTTCCTTAGTGTTCAGGGTTCAAGCCTAAAATGAAAGAGTCAAGATAGTGCAACATTCAGGCTTTATTCCTTCCTCCTCAGACACAGTCCTCTCTCATTAAGCATGTCCTGAAAGTAGAATTCTGTGTTCCTAGACATTACCCTATACATCAGCATACTATCCTGCAAAAACACCCCCTATTGGGAAGCTATCATAATGTCCCTCTTATCACATTTATTTCAGCTAGTAAAATTAAACATGAATACCATAACCTGCTTACATATTTAACATTCTATTGTACTCCCTTAAAGTCTATATCATATATATATATATATATATATATAACATAATACCAGCTTTTTTTTAACACTAATTCTTAACTTGCTTGAGAACGAAGGCTTGGGGGGGGGGGGTTGTTTATTCACGTCTTACTATTGTACAACATCTTGTGTATACCTTGCAGGTGGTTTGATGTTGGGAGGTCTTTAGCTTGTCAGTTGCTGTAGGCTTTAGCCTTTGCATGCCTCTCTTCCTTTTTGTCCACCACTCTTTACACAACTGCTGGTTTTAGTAATGCTGGGGATACAGGCACCAAGGTGCACATATGTCTTGACATCAAGCATTGTACCAGGCTGCTATTAAGGTCTTCAGTGAGAGCATTTCTCCATTCAGTAATGGCTTGCCATATATTTTCTTTCCTTTTTGCAGCTTTCCCTGTGCTACTTAGTGAATTATCTCAGTGTCTCCTCCATTTACTCTCTGTGTTTGGATGTGAGCTTGTTTGCTAGCTCTGCATATGTGTATAGCTCTTGGAAGCATTGGTGAAGGCTTTCTGAGCATTCTCATTTGAGCTTTTGTATCTTTTGTCCCTATTACTAATCTACCAAGAACTCGTTCATCTTTTAAGATTTGATAATCGCATGAGTTAGTCATTTTACACTGTTTGACAATACACTGATCTCTCGTTTCTCCATGTTCTTGATCACAATTGTTGAAAAGATACCATTTGTTTAGGACTTTTTGGTGCATTCAAAAAACTTTTGGAGCACTTCTAGGATTTTACATGGGCCCTTCTGGTCTGTTCTGACATAACCAGATGCTGTTGGAGCCTTTTTCTATTAAAGTGAATAGTGTGACTGGTCTTATCTTGTTTTCCTTTTTATCCATCTCCATTGCAATGTCATAGTTTTCCCAGTGTGATCTAAAGATTGTCCAATTCCTAGACACATCCCCTTTCATGTGACATGTCCATCTGCTCCTGGACAGGAATCTGGTATGCTGACACAGTTATTCTTTTCTCTCTCTCTCTCTCCCCCCCCCCACCCCCAATATTCTTAGTTTCTGATTTCACATACCAACAGGAGCCAACACACTTCTGACACCATGTTCGGGGGTCATAAAAAGAGAGAGATTCTAGACAATGCAACATTTAGGCTTTATTCCTTCCTCTACATATGCTGTCCTCTCTCATCAAGCACTTTGTGAACGGAGTGTTCTCTCCATTGCTAGACATTACCCTATACATAAGCATACTATCATGCTGTAATGCCCTCTGTTGGTAAGCAATCTACTGTAACACCTAGACTTGTTCTCAGAAGCAGCAGAACCATTTTAGGTAAAAGCTGGGGCAGACACCCAACATGGGAAATTTCACCCAAATAGTTAAAGTTTGGCAAAGTTATAAGTAATTCAAGATGGTGTTATAATGGAAAAAATGTTAGGTAAACTTTACAAAAGACAGTGCTAAGCAAGTCTGCCAGTAATAAAAAATACTTTATTAAAACTCCTTAACCCTAATCCTACAACTGTACACACACAAGCAGATTCCATGACACAAGCTACACTGCCTGGATTGCATTATCATCATCTCAGCAAGAATAGATGAACACAAGTATTCCTCGTTCCTGGCCTAATCACAGATACAGCATTTCAACTGGATTAATTGGCTTTTATCAGTGTGTACCTTACTGCTACTTTAATTTATATTGTTTGTGTGTCAGTTTCCTATGACTTTGTTTGGGGGGGTTTCCATAATAATATATACACACAAAAGAAAAATGCTTTATATTGGTATTGCCTTGATAAACTTAGCTGTATAGTACACCTCTACCTCGATATAACGCTGTCCTTGGGAGCCTAAAAATCTTACCACGTTATAGGTGAAACCACTTTATATCGAACTTGCTTTGATCCGCCGGAATGTGCAGCCTCGCCCACCCGGAGCACTGCTTTACCGCGTTATATCCGAATGCGTGTTATATCGGGTCGCGTTATATCGGGGTAGAGGTGTATTACTCCATTGGACCAGCTCCTCAGATGGTGTAAATCAGCATAGTCTACACTGATTTACACCAACTGAGGATATGATGTGCTAACTTTAAAAGAGTTACTCCTGATTTCTGCCAGTGTAAGTAGGGTCAGACCCAAGTCTCTCTGATGGTTTCTCCTTGGAGGTTACAGGACTAGTTAAGGACAAGATTTTGCGATGTTTTAATTACAAGGCTGTATAAGAAGAAGAATCATGAAGATAACATTTCTGCTTTAATTCAGGAGATAGTACAATGTTGTACTACATCACTTAACTGCCTTGCAGCTCTGATTTTTTCTAATGTGTGGCGCTGAAGTATTTGTGTGTTGCCATTACATCCTTATCTCTTTAAATGGCAGAGACATGGCTGTTTTCAGAAGAGATTTGCTCTGGGAATGATAACATTCCAGTAGTTCAGAACTTCTGTACCTACTGAATAATCTCTTTCACCCGAGTGACCTTTCAAACTATTTCTCACTTTCCCTTTGTTTATTTTCATTATCAGTTTGGTATCTTGTCAATGCTGTTCTGATGTGCTGTGTAATGTGCAACTAGGAGAACTGACAAAGCCAGAGGGAAGCCTGCTGCAATCAGTAAATTGGCTAACACCTGCAGATTTCCTATATATTCTTCCTTCGCTACTAAGGTTGAAGATAACACACTTTCTGATATAACGCTGATGCACTGAACTCACCAATAGGTGGCCATGATGAAACAGGAAACTGAACACACCAGTTTCATGCTGAGAAGGAACTGCTGGCATTTAACTTGCCGTTATTGGTTGTTGGTTATAAAGCAGAACTTCAGATAAGATTTGGTTATTATGGGGTGCCAAAGTCTTCATCAAATAAACAGATTCGCAGAGTCAGTGATAAAAACTAGAACTACATACACCATTCTAGGGGACTCAGAAACCTTATCATAGGTGGCAGTTTTTGATCTGTTGTAGCTGCTGCTATTCATACTTAGACCTGACATTGTTTGTAAGGTCTGTAATGGAATAAGTGCTATAGTATTGGGATGGAGTTATTCCCTATATGTCGTTGCATAACGCTGAGAACGCTTGGCTCCTAAGAACAGGGTTATTAAAAATGAAGAGATAACTGCTATGGGGTTCACAAAGGGATGGGGGAGGAAATGGAATTGTTCACTTTGGTTCTCCCATGTGTTTTCATGATATTCACTTTTATGCAGCCTGATAAAATGTTGTGTGTCTCACTTTGTGGCACTAAAAAAAAATATTAAAAAAAATTAAACCAAACTTTTCACACACACACTCATAAAAACTGGAGACCCTGGTAAGCAGGCTCGGCAAGGAGGCCAATAAGTAAAGTGGGTATGGAGCTAGAATTACCATCTCTCACTAAAGGCTTGTCCTTAGTACAAAATGTTAGAACATGGCCTAGGAGACCTAAGCTAATACAGATGATGCTGACCATTCAATTGCAGTAGGGGTAGAGAAGGACAAGTTGTGTTTAGCATTGTTTCAGCTAGTTGTGGCTAAACCTCCTGGGACCAGGCTAGCTGACCCGATACTAAACAGGACTTGGCCTTGTCTGCAGAGTCATGGCCAGCATTGTGTTAGGTAACTCAGCTTGTCAAGGTCACAGTCCAACATGATAAAATTCTGAAGACAAGGCTTCAGGGATGATCCCTTAAGGTCAGGTTCCAGCATGGCTGAGGGATGGTAACTCAGCTCCTGTTACTGCTGTATGTGCGGTATGTACACTATAGATTAATAAACGACTTCAGTTTTCATTGCTGTCGATCTAGCCCCTTTCATTAGCATTAAATTGTCCAACATTTGGGGGGGGGGGGAAAGATTCACCTACTTTTACTCTTCAAAGACTTGTTTCTTACACCAATACTGTGCCCGAGGAATTCAAAATATACTCCCTATAACTGAAGCAGTGATGTTATTGTGTAGGCATGAAAACTTACACTTGCATTTTGCCAAGATCTATTTTTAAACAACGGGGGAAAAAATGAAATTCTTGCCTCCAATGGGGGCAGGTTCAGAGCCTATTTCTATCAAAGGACTAATGTGATATTAACAAGAAATTTGAAACTTGTTAATTTCAGATCATTGTCATTTATTTTAACAGGAACTAGTATGATTTTATGTAGTGTGATGTCTTTGCTCTTCGGCCCCCTTTCCCTCCTTATGTATTACACTTAGGTACCAACTTTTATTTACTTCCAAGACAAGATCTGAGTCTGATCTAGGAGGGAAATAGGACGGAACTTGCCTTACAATCTGTCAGCTGGGATCTCTGATCTCTTGACTTGGAAGGTATCAGTATTCATGGTAATGAATAACCTACATGTGGAACAATAACTCTGGGCTGGAGCCAGAAATATTAACCTTATTGTCAAGACACAAGTTCAGAGTTCAATGGCAATCTCAATGGCTGGTTTGTTGGGTTGAATGATAACCGTGATAATACCACATGACACTGATAAATTATATGAATGGAGGAGCTGAATCTATAAAAAGAGTAAACTAGAACTGTGCCCATGTGGCTGTGCTTTTGACAGTAGCAAACTTGGGGAATTATACATTTGCATTTCAGGGTTAATGTAATACTTTGGACAGGACATGTAAAACAACAATAAAATCTGCCAACAAATAAAGACTGATACCATTACGACCACACAGTGCAGGAGAGATTACTTTGTCAGTATGACTGAGTATGTAGATAAGGATATTCCATTCTTCACTTTAAGAGGCCTAAGAGTAAGTCATCATCATTATCATTTACAACCAGCCAAAGCCAGGAACGGGGTCTGTAAGTCTAGCCAAGGCAATTCACAGCACAGCTACAGATGGTTTTTGTCTGGATGATGGTTAAATCCATTTCCACTGAAATAACATCGCTAGTGATGAAGTCCATGAAGTAAATTGTGGCAAAGGGAGTTCGGGGGTGATAAGCAGAGGAGCCAGAGTCGGGACTTATGGATTCGATTCGATTCCTGATTCCATCACTGTCTCACTGTGTGACCTTGGACAAATCACTTAATCTCTCTGTGTCTCCTCATCTTTAATGTGGGAATGATAATACTTAACTCTCAGGGGTGCTATGGAACATGCTACAGATTCAAGTATCAGGGGGTAGCCGTGTTAGTCTGTATCTACAAAAACAACAAGGAGTCTGGTGGCACCTTAAAGACTTACAGATTTATTTGGGCATAAGCTTTTGTGGGTAAAAACCTCACTTCTTCATTTTTACCCACGAAAGCTTATGCCCAAATAAATCTGTTAGTCTTTAAGGTGCCACCAGACTCCTTGTTGCTACAGATTCAGAGATTTTTAAGACCAAAGGGGACCATTGTGGTGATCTAGTCTGACCTCCTGCATAAGACAGCCCTAGAACCTCACTCAGAAATTCCTGCATTGAGCCCATACCTTCCTTTATAGACGTGTGTCTATGCTAGATAGCCGCAATATCCAGAAGTGTTTTATTCATCCTCTGCCCATTAAGATTATGACAGCCTTTTCTTTTGGATAGAGACCTCACAACGGTTTTCTGTGCCTCTGTCAGCTCCAGCTTGGATTATTGCAATTATTATTAATCATGATGATTTCTATTGTGGTAGTACAATCAGAAATCACGGCTCCATTGCAATAGGCTTTGTACCAATGTAACACAAAGATGCTCCCGGGCCCTGAAAGCTCAGTAGCTAGGATTTTGACAATACACAACAAATGGTGTTAGGGGTAGAAGAGGAGAACAAGATAGTGTCAAACAGGTGTGTATAAATTAGTAGTCACAGTGGTCTCAGCAGTGACTCTTCCTGCCGCCACACCTGAAGACTATTCAGAAAACAGCCTCTGCAGAATCATAGAACCATAGCGTTAGAAGGGACCGTAAGAGTCACCTAGTCTAAACCATCCAAGACAGTTGCTATCCAGCCTCCTTTTGAAAACCTCCAGTGAAGAAGCTTCCACAACCTCCCTAGGCGGTTTGTTCCATTGTCCTACTGTTCTTACAGTTAGGAAGTTTTTCCTGGGATTTAATCTAAATCTGCTATGCTGTAGTTTGAACCCATTGCCTCTTGTCCTGCCCTCTGCGGCAAGCGATAACCCAGTGCTTCTTTTAATGTAGTGGCTAGAGCACTGGAGTAAGACTCAGGAGACTTGGGCTCAATTCCCAGCTCTGCAGTTGACCTGCAGTGTAGTGATCTTAGGCAAGTCCCTTCACCTCTCTGTGCCTCTGTTTCTCCTCCCATCTTTATCTGTCTTGTATGTTTAGACAAAAGCTCATTATGTGTTTGTAGAGCACAATGGGGTGGTTCTAGGCATTACTGTGACCTTCCTCCTCCTCCTACATGATCTTGGATAGAGAAGGGAAAACTCAGGATGAGTTGTTGAGCACTCATATGGATTTCTATAATTTTGTCAGGGACTCGGATACATTGATGGACACAGGCTAGACAGGGTGCAAATCAAAGTCCTGACCTTGATCTCTTTAGGGTTTAGATACTGTCTGGTTTATAGAGCACCCTTCTCCCCTAGCCTCATGCTAGTGGTTCAGTAGAAGCTGACCCCACAGTCTGGGGCTGAAGGCAGGGTGTTCTCTGGATTTGGATGCTGTCAGTAGTCTCAAGTCTAGAATTAGCTTCCCCAGCGGCTCCACCAGAGCTGGAACTGGTTGACATAGTGAGGCCTACCTGTTTCATCATGCATGAAAGGGTGGATTGGGCGGGGGGGGGGGTGTTTGGTTTATTTTGGGGGGAAGCTGTTGGACCCTTTCATTGGCATTGGGTCAGTTCAGTTGGGCTTTAATTCATGTGTTTTTCAGACTGTGTGCATGTAGCGAGAAAGCATACATCACACACTTGCAGCATTCTATACATGTAGGGCTGGAAGGAACCTCAAGAGGTCCTCTAGCCCATCCCCCCCCATGCTGACGCTGGATTCATTCACAAGAACACACTCACTGCTTCTGAAAGTGCACCTCCAAGTACATTAGGAAGCAGAGTAATGAGTGGGCCCAGTCCTGAGAGTTGCTGAACCCCCACCCCTCATTTCCCATTGACTTAATAAGAGGTGAGAGTGCTCAGCACCTTGCGGGATCTGGCTGGAAGCCAACAACATCAGCTTGATCTGCAGATCTATCCAGTGTCATGAATCGAGGGGTTGGTAAATACCCACTAGTATTTCTTTCCTTCCCCCCCAACTCCCCCGTCTTCTGTCGAGCAAACACAGGGAGCAAATTTGCTCTTCATTATCAGCTGCTCTCTTCCCACAGCAGCTGTTCTGCTCATTTTGGGCTTCTGCATCTTGCCTTTAACAGTTGCCCAATTGTCTAACACTTGACGCAGGCCTAGGCAGTGTGTCTCAGAGCACAAAGGAAGAGCCCGTTGGGAGGATTAGGAGGAGGCTTGCTACATGGTTTGTAGCTATAGAAGCCAAGAATTTCCTGCCCTGCCCCCAACACGAAAGGCACTATCTCGTCAGTGTTTCCTACAGCTGAGTGATTCCAAACAGCCGAAGCAATAGTCTGAAAAATAGATGGTCTTGCTCGAGCTAGTCGAAGGATGTTCATTATTGTTCACAGGAAATGGAGGGTGAAAATTATTGACAGCAGTTTTTTTTAATTGGTATTTTAACAAATAAGCAAACCTGAAAAAATTGTTCTGCAACAACTATTTTCAGTAAAAAAAACATTTTAGTTTTTGAAAATTGAGAATATTTTTAACTGAAAAAACATGTTTTAGTTATCCAGATGAGTTCAACCAAAACAAAAATGTTCTGCAATAATGTTTATTCTGGTCAAAAAAAAAAATGTTTCCAAATATTTCAACCAGCTCCAGTTCTTACCTAATCTTTGTAGTTCCATAGCACCTTCCATGTGAGACTGAGTCAGATCATCTAGTCCATCCCTGGGCCAATGCAGGAGTGTTCCCTGCAGTTTATTCTCCAGTTCAGTTTTAAATGACACCCCAAATTAGAATTCAACCACATACAGGGCAGTGACTTGAGATGTTAGCTTAGGGTGAGTGAAGTCAAAAGGGATTTTAGCCAGCACTGTTATCCTATGACACAGAAAGGGTGCAATTCAATGGGAAATGTGGTCTAGATTAAATTAGTATAAAGTGGGTGCACAAAAATGTACTCAGAGTAGTTATCAATGGCTTGATGTCAAACAAGGAAATTGTATATTAGTGGGGGTCATAGAATATCAGGGTTGGACGGGACCTCGGGAGGTCATCTAGTCCAACCCCCTGTTCAAAGCAGGACCAATCCCCAGAAAGATTTTTACCCCAGTTCCCTAAATGGCCCCCTCAAGGATTGAACTCACAACCCTGGGTTTAAGGAGGCCAATGCTCAAACCACTGAGCTATCCCTTCCCTGCAGGGGTCTGTCCTGGAGATGGTACTACTGAATATTGTCATTAATTATTTGGATAATGGACTGTATGCTTAAAAAAAGTATTGCAGATGACACCAAACGGAGGGGTTGCATGCACTTTGGAGGACAGGATTGGAATTCAAAATGATCTTGACAAATTGGAAAACTGGTCTGAAATCAACAAGATTAAATTCAAGGAAGACAAGTGCAAATTACTACACTTGGGAAGAAAAAAAATAAAACACGCAGCTACAAAATGGGGAATAACTGTCTAGGCAGTAGTACTGCTGAAAAGGTCTGGGGGTTATAGTGGATCACAAACTGAAAACTTTAGCAATATGATGCAGTTGCAAAAAAGGCGAGGTAGAAAGATCCTTTCTGGATTCTCCAAGACATAGAATCATAGGGACCGCAAAGGTCATCTAGTCTAACCCCCTGCCAAGATGCAGGGTTTGTTGGGTCTAAACCATCCAAGACAGATGCTATCCAGCTTCTTTTTGAAAACCTCCAAGGAAGGAGCTTCCACAACCTCCCTAGGCAGTCTGTTCCATTGGCCTACTGTTCTTACAGTTTTTTTCTGAGATTTAATCTAAATCTGCTATGCTGTAGTTTGAACCCATCGCTCCTTGTCCTGCCTTCTGTGGCAAGAGAGAACAACTTTTCTGCATCTTTTTCATGGCAGCCTTTCAAGTATTTGAAGACTGCTATTATGTGCCCCCAATTGTTTATGAGCCCTGTGCTTAAGGCCCATTAGTGGGGCAGTTTGCACTGCTGCCTGTGATGCATTTGTCCTGTGCATAGAGGCCATCGGTTTTCAGTGCTGTCAATCTGGTACTTTTTTCCTATCACCAAAATTCACTTTAGAAAAGTCTAGTCATGCTAGACTTAATGAAGCAATCATGATGTTGCTCTTCTTTGCTAATCTTTGCTGTCTATGAGTCTCTCAGGATCTACATCAGACCACCCTTAAAGGTGGTGAGATACCATAGGCCAGGGATCGGCAACCTTTGGCATGTGGCCTGTCAGGGAAAGCTGCTGGCGGGCCGGGACGGTTTGTTTACCTGCAGTGTCCGCAGGTTCGGCCGACTGCAGTTCCCACTGGCCGCGGTTCGCCGTTCCAGGCCAATGGGGGCTGCGATCGGCCGAACCTGCAGACGCTGCAGGTAAACAAACCATCCCGGCCTGCCAGCGGCTTTCCCTGTTGGGCCGCGTGCCAAAGGTTGCCGATCCCTGCCATAGGCTCTGCTGCTAATAATATGCTCATGACCCCCAGTCATATGTCCTGTTTTGTACGTAGACAACCCATGACATCACAGAGCTTACAGTGGATCAGCATCTGGATGGACAGCAGCTGACTCAAAATGAACCAATGTGATGCTGGTTGGCAGGGGAAAAAGCTGTGAAGAATTGTCCAGACACTGACCTTCACTGTTATCTAAGTTATCCCTCCCTGCCCCAATTCGTCAATGAGTATGAAGCCTCAGGGTCTTGTTTGACATTGCTAAGCAACAAAGTAACATTTGTGGCAAAAATGCCTTCTTCCACTTTCAGAGCACTGGGTAACTTTGCCCTTTGCTCCCAGATGATGATCTTACAACTGTGATCCATGTACTCATCACCTCCAATCTGGACTACTGCAGTGCACTATACCTGGGCTTAAAAGGGAAAGCCATGCAGAGGTTCCTGCTCATGCAGAATATAGTGACCCACCTCCTCAGTGGGCCGGGTCTCTATGAGCACATCACACATGTACTCTGATCTCTCTATTCGCTCTCAGGCCATTTCCACTGACCATTCCAGGCCTTGTTCCTGATCTTCAAAGCTATCAACAGGTCACATCAGCAACGAGACCGCCATCCTCTAAGACAGCTCTTCTGGGACAAGGCAATTTATAAAGCCAAGGAGAAAGCAAATGAGAGCTGGAAATAAGGTGTTCTCATCTGAAGGGGTTCAGCTGTGGAATGGGTTTGAAGAGGAGATTAGACTAATTCAAAGCCTGTCCACCTTTAGAGTGCCATGTAGAACTAATTTACCTGACTTAGATACTATGTATGTGCTTTACAACCCTACACAGAATAATGTTGCTAACTAGTTTTCCATGGTTTGGACTCCTCTCATCTTGACTACTTTAACTTCCTCTCTGCATCTCACCTCACTATTGCCATTAAAATGATCTTCTTTCAACCCTTGCATAGATTTTTCAAACACCCAATAGTCCAGCCAGCACTAACAAAACCCACCCTGGAGACATTGGTTCTAGCCAATTCCTGCCCAGTATCCAACCTGAGAAGCAGGTTCATTGAGACGCTAGCCAGAGGCCAAATACAAACTCACCTAACTGAAGCTAACATTCTAGAACTAGCATAATCTGGATTCAGGCCAGGAAATGGAATTGAAATTGCTTTAGTGGCACTGATAAATGACCTCTTCTGGTCAACAAATAGTGGGCAGACATACACTCTCACTCTCCTGGACCTGTCCACCGCGTTCAGCACTCCTGAGCATAAGATACTGCCACCTCACCTGAAAGAGGTGACAGGGATCCAGGATAATACTACAATGGCTTGAGTCCTTCCTGGAGGGATGTACCCAATGAGTAGTGATGAGAAACTGCATCTCCACCACTAGACCCTTCACTTGCGGAGTTCCACAAGGATCAATTCTCTCTCTGGTCCTTTTCAACATCTACATGCAGCCACTAGGTGAACTGGTCAGACAACATGGACTCAAATGGCAGTAATATGCAGATGAGACACAGCTCTACCTATCTTTCACCACATATGACCACACCACTACCAATGAGCTGGCCAGTGCGTGGATGAGATCAGCTCTTGGATGAAGAACAGCTGGCTGAAGCTGAGCCCAAACCCAAGCAAGATAGTGGTGATGCTGGTGAGCAGAGGAAAGCATTCTGAAGAGTTTGAAAGCATGTGTGGTCTCCATTGGTTGAAGGTGCACACCCACAACTGGTCAATTGACTCTATGGTAGTCTAGAAGTGAGGGACTTTGAGTAAGCCCAAGGGAAGACATGAAGAGCGAATGTACACAGAGGAGAAAGTGATGCAGGATCTCCAAGGACACCTCCCACCTGGGAAATGTAGATATATGACTGGGCTTTTTTTGTGATGCACCAAAGAAGGCTGATCTTGTGGTTGAAGTACAGGCTTAAGAGTCAGGAGATTTGGGTTCTCTCCCTGGCTCAGCCACAGACCTCTTGTGTGACAATGCTTGGTCACTTTTGCCACATTTTTCAAATACTAGCGCCACAAGTCATAGCTAGGGTCCTTCCCCAGATTTGAAAATGTTACCCTTAAAGAGAAGAAGGATGACCCAGTGGTTAGGATGCTAGCCAGGAATTTGAGAGACCCAGTTTCAATTCCCTGTCTGCTACTGGCTGCCAGTGTCACCTTGGGCAAGTTTCTTAGTCTCTCTGTGCCTCAGTTTCCCATCTGTAAATGGAGAATGACAGTACTTCCCTACCTCACAGGGGTGTTGTGAGTCTAATTGGGAGCCCTATGAGTATCCAGATACATAGATATTCACTATGCCTCAGTTTCTCCTCTGTAAAGTAGTGATGACAATACTCATCTCCCTCAGAGAAGCTAAATTCTACCTGTCCATCTCTGTGGTATCTAGATGCCTCATAAATATTTGTACAGTGTACTTCTCTGTGATGGGGAGGTTGCTATAGGAATACAGAGTATTTTTTGGTATCTCAGCCATGGGACTAATAACATCAGTGCTGAACTGGAGCTCAGAGTGTCAGCACATAATTTACAGCAGGAACTCTGTAATTACACAGTTCTTTTTTATATCTCAGCTTATTAGAGCAAGTGGAGAAAATATATGCACAGAGACAAGTATAATCTTATTTTGTAATCTGGCAAGGCTGACTGTGGAATGATCTGCTTTGAACTCTGAGACTTGTTTATTTGTAGCTATTTTTGTGGCATTTACCTTTGTAGTTCCAGAGGATCTTCCAAACTTTAGTGAATGAAAGAGCCACCAATCAATAATGTCCGGAAATGGTTGCAGTACTGTTGTCACAAGTAACATGCAGGAAAGTAAGGAGAGAAACCAGTTCTTTCATTTTTTTTTTTTCATTTTTTTGTGTGCAGTTGAGCAACACTTTGTGTATAATCAGTACCACTGTTTCCTCTGTTGAGTTAGTCAGTTTCCCTGGTTGTGTTTTTGTTTGTTTCTTTCACACAACAATGCAGGAAAGAGAGATGTTTTAAAAACAGGAAAATGGGGTTGTACAATGAAATTGAGAAGGGGACCCCTGGGCGAATGTAGGAGCTAAACCTATTTTTTTTTTAATTGTTTAAATTTCAAGTGGGTAATGTGTCTATCTAGATAAGGTACAGGCTTGGTCCCCAGTACCTTATTTGTCCTCACAATACCCCTGCGAAGTAAGGCATGTTATCCCCTGTTCACCGAAAGGGTAAGGTCCAGATCCTCAAAGGTATTTAGGCTCCTAACTTCTATTGAAATACGTCACCGACATCAACGTGGGATGGCCAGGAAAGGTGCATGATGCACGCATCTTTAGGAACTCCAGTCTGTTCAGAAAGTTGCAAGCAGGAACTTTCTTTCCAGACTGCACAATAACCGTTGCTGATGTTAAAATACCAATCATGATCCTGGGAGACCCAGCCTACCCTTGCTCCCATGGCTCATGAAGCCATACACAGGCAGCCTGGACAGCAGTAAGGAGCGGTTCAACCATAGGTTGAGCACATGCAGAATGGTGGTGGACTGTGCCTTTGGATGTTTAAAAGCCCACTGGCATAGTCTGCTTACTAGGTTAGACCTTAGTGAAAGCAATATACCCATTGTGGTTGCTATGTGCTCCATAATATCTGTGAAACAAAGGGAGAAAAGTTTCTGGCAGGGTAGAGGCAGATTACCTGGCAGCCAATTTTGAGCAGCCAGACACCAGGGCAATAAGAAGACCACATCGAGGCGCACTGAGTCTAGTTTGAAAACTAGTTTCATCAATGACCCACAGTAATGTGACACTTATGTGTGTTGTTCCTTATCTAGCAGTCCCCTTCATTGCATGTACTCCCTGTAAACTACACCCCCACTAACGGCTGTGTGTTGAATGAATAAAAAGCCTTTTCTCTTCAATCCATTGATTTTTATTATGCTCACAAACACTGAGAGACAGCAAAGAAAAGTAAGATAACCTAGGGCAAAAGGGCTGATAACACTGGCGGGGGCGGGGGGGAGGGAGAAACAAGGACAGCTTGCTTACAATTGCACTGCAATAACAATCAAAGGTGTGGGAATGGGTGCCTTCTGGTCCTTGTACCCTCCCCTGGAGTTGAGTGCAAGGGATACCGGACACCCCCCCATACACACATACTAGGACGTTTGGGAGAGGAGGATATGGAACTTGGCAACGATGGCAGCAGGTTCACCATAGGCTGCAGCAGGACTCTAGCATCCAGCTGCCTTTCTTGAACCTCAACCAGACGCCTCAACATGTCTGTTTGCTCCCTCATAATCTGCACCATCTCATCCTGCGTGACACGCTCGTGTTCCCTGCATGCTCTTCTGTCCTCGTGGTCATTGTGGGACAGTGTAATCCTCCATGCGCTGAGCTCCGTCTTGTCACTCTTGGAGGCGCGCATTAACTCATTGAACATGTCCTCCCGAGTCGTCTTTTTCCGCCTTCTAATCTGGGAAAGTCTCTGTCCCAGCGTGGAGGATGCGCCTACGGACTAGGTTTCAGTTGCACAGAATACAAAGCACAAGAGTAGTATTGACAGTGCATACATTGTGTCTGGTGCAAGGTTAAATCTTTTTATAAAAGAAACACCCCTCAATGCACTTCCCTGCAAGCCACAACTTAAGCAGAAGAGCTGGCTACTGCAAGAGTCGGGTTGCTGCTACAACCATGGTGAATAAGGCCACAAGGCATGGGCAAGAGGTCTTGTGCTGCAGCTTTTAAGACAGCCTGGGAGGTATCCATGGAGCGTTTTGGGGTAGCGATAGGGTCGCCACCAAGAAGCAGCATGTCTGTACCTCAGAACCAGAGCAACTGTTTGCCTCCCTTGTCTTCTGGTACGCTTGCTGAAGCTCCTTTATTTTCACATGGCACTGCTGTGTGTCCCTGGTGTAGCCCTTCTCCCCCATGCCCCACGCGATTTTGGCATAGATGTCAGCATTTCTTCTGCTGGTTCAGAGCTCTGCCTCAGACTCTTCTCCCCACAAAGCAATAAGATCCACCACCTCCTGTGTGCTCCATGCTGGAGCGCGTTTGCGGCCTTGAGCATCCATTGTCGGCTGTCCTGACAAGCTCTCCACACCGATCAAACAGGAAATGAAAATTCAAAAGTTCCCGGGGCTTTAACCAGGGGGCGACTGTTTCCTGTGTACCTGGCTGAAGTGTAATGAAGTTGAAAGTGCTCTCCAGAGTGGTCACAGCGAAGCATTGTCGGACACCTCCTGGAGGCCAATTTTCATTCGAATTATACAGCACAGTGTCTACACTATCCCCATGTCGATGTGTGGATGTCGACTGAAGCGCTATACCTCTTGCGGAGGTGGAGTACAGAAGTTGATTTTACAAGCCCTTTAGGTTGGCAGAAGGGACTCGGTTGTGTAGACACACACATTATTAACTCGACCTAACGCCGCTTATGTCGACCTAACTTTGTAGTGTAGACCAGGCCTCAGTCCTTTGTCCCAATCTCCCTCCTTGTTCATGGTTGAAGGTTGCATGAGAGGGCTTTGGGAAAGGACTGACATTCCCTAGATTTGCAAAGAGCTCTCAGTTTTAACCCGTGACCCCAATGTCACACTAATTTGGCTCTACTTAATATGCCACTTGCTTTAGTTGTTGGAGTTGTTTTTTTTTTCGGGAGGGGGGAAGTTTTAACAAGTTTACAAATCCTTCCCATGTAAATATCAGAAACAAAACAATCATTACCACAGGTAACTTTTGTTTAAAGAGACATTATACAAGAATATAGTCCTCAGATCTTTCTGTTTAACAGGGGACCTAACCACATCAGCCATACCATCAGGGGCTTGTTCACCTGCACATTTACCAATGTGATATATGCCATCATGTGCCAGCAATGCCCTCTGCCATGTACATTGGCCAAACTGGACCATCTCTATGCAAAAGAATAAATGGACACAAGTCAGATATCAAGAATTGTAGCATTCAAAAACCAGTAGGAGAGCACTTACCTGGACACTCAATAACAGACTTAAAGTGGCCATTCTTCAACAAAAAAACTTCAAAAACAGACTTCAACGAGAAACTGCAGAACTGGAATTAATTTGCAAACTGGACACCATCAAATTAGGCCTGAATAAAGACTGGGAGTGGCTGGGTCACTACAAAAACTAATTTTCCCTCTGATACTCACACCTTCTTGTCAACTGTTGGGAATGGGCCACATCCACCCTGTTTGAATTGGCCTCGTTAGCACTGACCCCCGCCCCCACTTGGTAAGGTAACTCCCATCTTTTCATGTGCTGTAATATCTATACCTGCCTACTGTATTTTTCACTCCATGCACCTGATGAAGTGGGTTTTAGCCCACGAAAGCTTATGTCCAAATAAATTTGTTAGTCTCTAAGGTGCCACAAGGACTCCTTGTTGTTTTTGATTATACAGAGAGTCTCATGAAAACACTTGTGTCATTTCTAGTGACTTTATTAAATTGAGTACAATCTCAATCTATGGGTTTAACAGACCAGTATGTCTCTCAAATGTTAATATTCAAAACATTTGGACAAATGTGCTGGGGTTTTTGCAGGTGAATGTATTTTGAGTACTGAATAAAAAGTACCCACATATCTAAGCCTCTATCTGTCCTGTCTATTTGCTGGGTATGCAATCTGCGTAATATGCCACCAGCAGCATGTCCCATAAGCATGCTCTGATGAGAGGGGGCCTGAGCACAGCACTCCTGTGCGGCTCTGCAGGGATCACACCTCCAGGCACCCCAGATCTATTTGTTTTGATGGTGGGGCCTATAGAGCTCCTGCCTCCTAAGTCCTTGTTGCTAGCCTGGGAGCGTCTGAACCTCTGCAGCGGCCTTTCAGGGCACAGGGAATCAAGCCTCATTTCCCGCATGTTCTCTCCCTGTTGCTGGCTCAGGGGATGCAGAGAAGGGATGGGGGTAGCTCCATCACTCGGGGTTCTGCCTGGGTGGCGCAGGGGGAATGAACTTAGCCCCTGTACTCCAGGCTCTCTCCCCTTTGCCAGCTGGCTGGAGGAGGAGGAGGGAGGCTCAGACTCCTGCTGCCTGGGGCTAGATTTGGGGACGAGGGGGGCAGGGAAGACAGAGCCCGCTGTGATTGTTCTGGTGGCCCAGCAGCTGCACGATCCTGGGGAGGCTGGTCTCACACCGGACCAACCTCCTCCGTCCCTCCCAGCGCAGGGGGGCAGCCCGGTGACCCTGGAGAAGCAGATGCCGGGATCACCCTCTCTCTCTCCAGTGCATCTGAGCTTTGACGGGTCCGGGGTGGGGGGACAGCTGGGAGGAGGCGCTGCCTCCGCCGCAGCCAGGCCCTGGGTTGCAGCTGCTACTTGATCTGCTTCCTGGGTTTGCTTTCGCTTTTGCAGGGTCGCTCCAGGGGCTGAGGTACTTGCTGGTGCTGGGTGATGAGCCCGGAGCCCTGCGCTGCCTGGGAACCAGCAGCGAGCAGCACCCGCTCCAAACCCACCCCTGGGCCAGAGCTGGTGGTGAGGTCCCCCACCCCCGGATTGCCCCCCATCCCTGCAGGTCCCCAGGTCTCCCCCACCGTTGCAGGTACCTGGGGAAAGCTGCCTCGCTGACCGCTCTGCCTGGGGCTTGCACCGACCAGGTGGAGCCGGGCTCCCGAGGCAATGTTACCGCTTTGCAACCGAGCTGGGCGCCGCCTGCTGCGGGTGGCGGGGGCGAGCCAGTGGCTGCCTCTCCTGAGCCCCCCGCTGAGCAGAGGCTGCCATTCGGGGGAAGCCCGGGGCGCCCCCTCCAAGGCCACCAAGAAGAGAGGCTACGACATCACCAGGAACCCCCATCTCAACAAGGTACGTGCCCCGCCTTGCCAGCCCTGGAGCCTGCCCCACGCCCCGGCCGCGGGGTGCTTGGCCCGGCGAGCGCCGTGGATGTTGCACCGCGTCCACACTGCAGAGCGGCCCCACGGGCTCGGCTGGGATCGTGCGCGGGGGCACGTGTGCCAAACTCCTCCGGAGCGGGTGCTCGGGGCACGCGGGGACAGCTAGAGACCCAGGGGCTATGGGCTACTTGGCTATTGTTGTTATGGGATGGAGCGCGCCGGGGGCCCTCCGCGTGCCATTAACCAATCAAACCCCGGCCTTGCAGCCGGCTTTTATAGCAGCGGCTTTGATTGGTGCGTGGGGTCCGGCCGCGGACAGGACAGGAGCTCAGCTGCCCGCTGAATGACCCGAGTGTAGCCCGGGAATGGTTCCAGCTCGGGTCACGAGTTGGGTGAAGTAACATAACCCCCGCGTGCGTTTAAATTTCCCTCCCATCACCTCTCAGAACCGTTCACTTTCTGATTGGCCTAGGTATGGCCACAGACACTTGCCTTTTCATTCTGGGGCAGTCTCCCATTTCTCTCTTTCTGTGTGTATTGTGGTAACACTCCGACCCGATTGGGGCCCCCTTGTGCCAGGTACACATTTAACTGAATCGAGTGTGTATTATCCAAAAGAACTCCATTGAACCAAAAATTAGTGTAGGGGGGGAATATGATAGCTCCTTAGAAGACCATTTCTAACAGGTAGGATACTGCAATGCATTTCCCAGTACTTGGTAGTTAGATATAGAACCAGACATTTATTTCTTTGCATTAAGACAAGCAAGTTTGAGTTTGTTTGCTTTGGCTTCATTTAGTTTTTAACCTTCTCTTGAATGGGTTTATAGCTTCTCTTGTCTGTTCTATGCCCTAAATAGTATTTCCCATGTGGAAGAGGAAGTCTTGATTCCATTGCTCCAGCTGCACCATAGACCAACTTAATCGCAGGGTATCCTATTCTGCGTTCCTTACTCGGGAAGAACTCACAGGGAATCCAAAATAGGACCTGAAAGTAATTTAGCTATGAATCATACAGCTCCATATTTTAGATTTAATTTGAGAATCATATAAATGTGTCTGTTTCAGCAACGTTGGGTTCAGATTTTTTACCTTAATATTGTTACTAATTATTCAAAATACTTTAGCTCTTTTAGAAATCATGCCTGCCATAAACTTGGCAATGATTAGATAGTTAACGTGCTGTGAACACTTTTGTACTGATCAAAATTGTCTGTTACCTTATACTGCTGCTGTCTGTTGTATCCACCCATTATCTCTTGTCTCGTACTTGGATTGTAAACTATCTGGGGCAGGGACCATATTTTATTTTAATGTTTGTACAGTGCCTAGTGCAATGGGTTGGGGCCTTCAGGTGCTATTTTAATATATATGATTTTGCATCCCCAAATATATATATGGAGATATACCTATCTCATAGAGCTGGAAAGGACCTTGAAAGGTCATTGAGTCCAGCCCCCTGCCTTCACTAGCAGGACCAAATACCCCAGATCCCTAAGTGGTCTCCTCAAGGATTGAATTTACAACCCTGGGTTTAGCAGGCCAATGCTCAAACCACTGAGCTATCCCTCCCCCCTACTATGACTCAAGGCAGTTCTGCATATGCAGCTTTGCAGATTATCTATATATTAGGATATTAGGATTCTGGACTTCTGCGTCATTTTGAATCACTCTATGGCAAAATCTGTGAGGCTGAAAAGATTATGAACATTGTCAGCTATACATGAACACTGATCAATTGCTACTGCTAAAGCGCTGCAGATATTTTTTGTTCAGATGCTATCTTGTCATCTAGCCTTGTGCAATAGTACTTTATGCAGAGCAAAATATCTGGTGTTGCTACTGAGATTACATGTATTGATTATTACTGAATAATTACTACCTTAACCTTTGAAAGTGAATCACTTGGTATGATGCTATATAGTATTGCTTCAAATTGGCATGGCTCGCACACCCGGTACAAATCATCTCTACATGATATTTCTTTAGAACATGATCCTACTCCCGTTGAAGTCAATGGCTAAGCTCCCATTGGGTACTTCCTTAAGAATCAAACCTTTTGTGAAGGGTTTTTTTTCTTCCATGAGTCCTATGGAAGACTCTTGTTAAGAATTAATGTACTTGGATGCATGCAGAGGAAGGGGAGAAGAAGAGCTTCTGTCAGTGGTGAAATATGTTACAATGTGCAACACCTCAGTTTCAAATTCCATGTTTCTGCCTATCTCTGTCTTAGGTACTTATATGGCCCTGTTAGGATAAGAGCTGAGCGCCTCACAAGCTTTCATGCATTTATCTTTACAACACCCCTGTGAGGTAGGGAAGATCTGCTCATTATGGTCCATAGTTTATATATATATATATATATATATGGCTCTCCAGTAAACTGGAGCTATGTACTTTGTTCTTTCTGAGCAATTCAGAACAGGCTTTTATTTCTTTACTGGACATAGCACAGAATATTATAATTACTAAAGAATAAACTATCTTCATTTGAGGTGGGATGTTCCAGGCAGTTTATCCAACTTATCTGTGATCACGGAATGCTATGTGATAAGAATCAAAGCTGCTGCTTTGCTTTCAGGTCTGAGTCTGCTGTTTTTATGTGAATTTGCCAATTAGGGGTCTGGTTAGGTTTCCAGATGCTCTTGCATTTTCAGATAGCAGAAATGTGGTGTCGTACTGTGTAATGAGCACCTTGGTGCTCTACACTCTGTATTGGCTGCTGTGGTAGCCTAATAGCTCCCCGGTGACGTTTAAGGTGTGGGGTTTGACGTCTACATTAATGGCTTAGGACCCCATTGGCCAAAAGACTGTCTCTTTGCAGCAGAGTCACATGGGGAGTGAGTTAGTTTAGTAACCAGTGTAAAGGGTTGAGCTCTATTGGTTTAATACAAAGGGAGCTGTTGTCTGGGCTCTCTGTGAGGGCCTTTCAAACTTGAAACTCACACCTGCCCTTTTGCCTAAAATAGCCTGAATCGACTGATATTCAGGGGAGACCGCAAAGCCCAAGAATTTTATTTCTAAGTATTTGTCGAGGATATCTAGAGCTTGGGATGTGGTGGTTGGAGCTTTAACTTTCGGGGTCTCAAATCCTTATGATAGATATTTACCGCCAATTTGCAAATCCTTATGACTTAAAAGTGCACCAGTATGTCCTGCCTGAGTTGGACATATTGCAACCTCTTTCAGAAAGCACAAAGGAAAGATGATCTTGTGGCTAAGGCAGAGGACTGGGATTCAGGAAGCCTAGGTTCTGCTACCAGTTCTGTCACTGACTTCCTATGTGGCTTTGGAGAAAGACACATGGCAAGGAATTTTCAAGTGGCCTCTTTTGGATACTCTGCAGAGGATTTGAGCAGCCAGCTTTAGGCACACCTACAACAAGGGACACTTTCAAAGAACAACATGGCTGGATGCTTAAAAACATGATTTCAGGACAGGCATCCAAGCTATTTGAAAGTTCGGGCTCGGCTGCGCACAAGATGCTGGGATTTTCACAATCTTACTCCTGTGTCATCCTATGCTCTCCAAGTGCTGCCGTTCTCCCCTTCGGTAAATGTTACTGCATTTCCTCCCGTTCAAAATCACTCAAGATGCTAGGGCACCCTTGGCCTACTGAGGCAATACAATGAGGTTACTGCCCTCAAATTGATAGAAAAGCCTCAAAAATAGATGGAGGGGAGGAGAGAGGAATTAGTCGCTGGGTTTTTTAAAAGTGCAGATATTGCAGCTTTTAATTTCCTGTCCTTGAATGTGGCAGAAGTAGAACATGAAACACATAAGGGATGGTGTCTAGACACATTTGCTAACATTTTCAAAAGCTTGGGCAGATGCAGATAGCCATTTGGGCCACTATCTAGGGGTTCAAGTGGTAGTTGAACGCCCAAGGGATTTTAGCCTTGCTCAAGTTGCCTAAGAAGCCATTGGTGGGATTTTCAAAAGCAGTCATTTAAATTGCCTGGGTGCTCCGGACTTATGTCCTTATAGATTGTAATCATCACTCTTGACCTTCTCTTTGTTAAGCTAAATAGATGGAGCTCCTTGAGTCGATCACTATAAGGCAGGTTTTCTAATCCTTTAATCATTCTCGTGGCTCTTCTCTAGACCCTTTTCAATTTATCAACATCTTTCTTGAATTGTGGGCACCAAAACTGGACCCAATATTCCAGCAGTGGTTGCACCAGTGCCAAATACAGAAGTAACAACCTCTCTATTCCTATTTGAGATTCCCCTGTTTATGCATCCGAGGATCACATTAGCTCTTTTGGCCACGGTGTCACACTAGGAGCTCATGTTCAGCTGATTATCCACCACAATCCCCTAATCTTTTACAGAGTCACTGCTTCCCAGGTAGAGTCCTCCATCCTGTAAATATGGCCTACATTCCTTGTTCCTAGCTGTATACATTTACACTGAGCTGTATTTCTAAGACAGCGAGGGTGTTTGGAGTTGTTTGTAGCAATACTAATGTAACAAATTTGAATGCAACATTCCAGAAACGTACAGTAACTCCTCACTTAACGTTGTAGTTATGTTCCTGAAAAATGCGACTTTAAGTGAAACGATGTTAAGCGAATCCAGTTTCCCATAAGAATGAATGTAAATGGGGGGGTTAGGTTCCAGGGAATTTTTTTTTGGCCATACAGTACAGTAAAGTACAATAGTTGGGAGGTGCCCACACCTTACCCCACACAGGCACAGCCCACTGGCACTGGAGACAATGAGGCAGGCAAGGAGGCTGAAGGTGCTGTAGGCTAGGAGAAGCACGTTGTGCAGCAGCAGCGGCAGCTTCCCCTACTCTGCAAGCACCAGGGGCGGGGGGCTCAACCCTCAGCCCACCCACGCCCCCCCTTCCTCCAAGCCCCCACCCTTAACCCGCCTCTTCTTCCCCCCTCCTCCCCCTTTACTGCGCACGTCGCATCCTCGCACCTCCCCCCTCCCTCCCCTGCCTCCTGCCTGCGGCAATCTGCTGGCTTGCGGTGTTCAGGAGGCAGGGGAGGGAGGGGGAGCCTGTGCGCTGGTCCTCACTCCTCCCCCCTCCCTCCTGTCCGCGGCAATCAGCTGGCTTGCAACGTTCAGGGGCAGGAGGGAGGGGGAAGGAGCGAGGACTCAGGCTCCCCCCTTCCTCCCCTGCCTCCTGCCCACGGCAATCAGCTGGTTTGCGGCGTTCGGGAGGCAGGGGAGGGAGGGGGAGCCTGCGCACCGAGTCCTTGCTCCTCCCTCCTCCCTCCTGAACGCTGCAAGCCAGCTGATTGCCGCGGGCAGGAGGCGGGGGGAGGAGGGGGAAGGTGCTGATCTGCAGGGTCTGCCGGCAGGCGGGAGGCACTGGGGGTGGAGGGGGCGTAGAGGAGCTGATTGGGGGCTGCCAGCTGTGGACAAAGTAGGCAGCCAAATGACCTTATAGCGAAGCATTGCACAACTTTAAATGGAGCATGTTCTGTAATTGAGCAGGGACGTAAGATCGAAACAACGTTAAGCGAGAGGACGTTAAGTGGGGAGTTACTGTATGTGTGCATATGGTAGGAGCAGCTTGTGGCCCTCAGAGACATAGTATGGGTTCTCGAGGCCAGAGTGGCTGCACTGTGGGAGCTAAGGGAGACAGAAGGGTACATAGAAGAGACTTTCAGGGACACAATAGAGCAGTATCCCCACCAGCCTCACAGACTTTGTGCTGTTAAGGAGGATGAAAGTCTCAGGGAAGGAGAACAGCAAGCTGGAGCAGAGGGAAACAATCCCATATCTGGGGCTGTGAGCTGTCCTTCTCGATGATGTCATGGTCTCCTCTCGCATTGAGGTTAGCCCTGAAGGGGAGGGAACTCCAGATACGAGGCAGAGCTAGGTCAGCGGTTTTCAAACTGTGGGTCGGGATCCCAAAGTGTGTCGTGACCCCATTGTAATGGGGTCGCCAGGGCTGTCTTAGGCTTGCAGGGGTCCGGGGCTGAAGCCGGCCAGGACCCAAGCCGAAGCCCAAGGGCTTCAGCACTGGGTGGTGGGGCTCAGGTTACAGGCCCCCTGCCCGGGGCTGGCATTTGGTTTTGGCCCCCCAGCTAGGGTGACCAGATGTACCGATTTTATAGGGGCAGTCCCGATATTTGGGGCTTTATTTTATATGGGCTCCTATTACCTCCCACCCCCTGTCCCGATTTTTCACAGTTGCTATCTGGTCATCCTACCCGCGGCCCAGGGCAGTGGGGCTTGGGCTTTGCCCCCCCACCCAGGGCAGCAGGGCTCAGGTGGGTTCAGGCTTCGATCCTCCCTCCTGGGGTCGTGTAGTAATTTTTGTTGTCAGAAGGGGGTCGCGGTGCAATGAAGTTTGAGAACCCCTGAGCTAGGTAATAGTAATGGGGGATTCGATTATTAGAAATCTAGATAGCTGGGTTTGTGATGACCAGGAGAACCACATGGTAAATTGCCTGCTGGGTGCAAAGGTTGTGGATCTCATGAGACACTTAAACAGATTTGTGTGCTGTACTGGGGAGGAGCCGTACTGGTTTTGGTATGTATAGGTACCAGTGACCCAGGGAAAGGAAGGAGAGAGGTCTTGGAGGCCAAATTTAAGCTGCTAGGTAAGAAATTAAAGTCCAGGACCTCCATGGTAGCATTTTCTGGAATACTTTCAGTTCAACCCTTAGTGCCAGAAAGACAGGCAGAACTTCAGGGTCTTAATGTGTGGATGAGATGATGGTATCAGGCAAAGGGTTTTAAGTTGATTAGAAACTGGGGAACCTTGTGGGAAAGAAATAACCTGTACAAGAAGGATGGGCCAAAAATGGAACCAGACTGCTGGCATGGAAAATTAAGAGTTGTAGAGGATTTTTTAAACTAAGAGTTGGGGGAAAGCCGATATGCAGGGGAGCACACGGGTCGAGCATACGGGATTAAATCCTCAGGGATGAGTTTAGTAAAGGGGGAACTCTATATCCTAGTAAAAAGGGTAGGAAAGAAGTTGGTAAAGTACAGGTAGGAGGCAGTGAGGAACAGTCAAATGTAAAAGAGTCCCATTTACATATAACACATGAAAGCAAGTAACTGAATATTGACAAAATGTACAAGTGCTTATATACAAAAGCTAGAAGTCTAAATAGAGAGGCCAGGTTGGTGAGGTACCATCTTTTATTGGACCAACTTCTGTTACTGAGAGAAACAAGCTTTTGCATTTATGCAGCGCTGTACAGCTCTATGTAATGTCAAAAGCTTGTCTCTCTCACCAATAGAAGTTGATCCGACAAAAGATGGTACCGCACCCACTTTGTCTCTCTAGTATCCTGGGACCAACATGGCTACAACAACACTGCATACAGAAGTCTGAATACTAAGGCCTGGTCTACACTAGGACTTTAATTCGAATTTAGCAGCGTTAATCCGAATTAACCCTTCACCCGTCCACACTACAGAGCCAGTTAATTCGAATTAAAGGGCCCTTTAAATCGATTTCTGTACTCCACCTCGACGAACGGAGTAACGTCAAAATCGATTTTGTTAATCCGAATTAGGGTTAGTGTGGCCACAAATCGATGGTATTGGCCTCCGGGAGCTATCCCACAGTGCACCACTGACCGCTCTGGACAGCAATCTGAACTCGCATGCACTGGCCAGGTAGACAGGAAAAGACCCAGGAAAATTTGAATTGCATTTCCTGTTTCCTGTTTGCTCAGCGTGGAGAGCACAGGTGACCACAGATACCACAGATACCTCAGCTCATCAGCACAGGTAACCATGCAGGCTGATAATCGAAAAAGAGCACCAGCATGGACCACACGGGAGGTACTGGATCTGATCGCTGTATGGGGTGAGGATTCAGTGCTCGCAGAACTTCGTTCAAAGAGACGAAATGCCAAAACTTTTGAAAAAATCTCCAAGGGCATGATGGAGAGAGGCCACAATAGGGACTCAGATCAGTGCCGCGTGAAAGTGAAGGAGCTCAGACACGCCTATCAAAAAACAAAGGAGGCAAACGGTCGCTCCGGGTCAGAGCCGCGGACATGCCGCTTCTACGCAGAGCTGAATGCAATTCTAGGGGGGGCCGCCACCACTACCCCACCTGTGATCGTGCAAACCGGGTCTGGGATAGTCTCTACACCTGAGGATTCTGAGGGTGGGGAAGAGGAGGAGGAGGAGGAGGAAGATCAGGATCTTGCAGAGAGCACCCAGCACTCCGTTCTCCCCAACAGCCAGGAGCTTTTTCTCAGCCTGACTGAAGTACCATCCCAAGCCTCCCAAGCCAGTAGCCAAGACCATGACCCCATGGAAGGGACCTCAGGTGAGTTTACTTTTTAAAATATAAAACATGGTTCAAAAGCAAGGTTTTTTAATGATTATTTTGCCCTGAGGACTTGGGATGCATTCGCAGCCAGTACAGCTACTGGAAAAGTCTGTTAACGTGTCTGGGGATGGAGCGGAAATCCTCCAGGGACATCTCCATGAAGCTCTCCTGGAGGTACTCCAAAAGCCTTGCCACAAGGTTTCTGGGCAGTGCCGCTTTATTCCGTCCTCCATGGTAGGACACTTGTCCACGCCATGCTTGCAGCAAGTAATCTGGTATCATTGCCTGACAAAGCCTGGCAGCGTATGGTCCCGGTGTTTGCTGGCATTCAAGCAACATCCGTTCTTTATCTCGCTGTGTAATCCTCAGGAGAGTGATATCGCTCATGGTAACCTGCTTGAAATACGGGAACTTAATTAAGGGGACAGAGGTGGCCGTTCCTACTGGGCTGTTTGCCTGTGGCTGATAAGAAATCCTTCCCTGCAGTGGTGTTGGCGGGTTTGTTGGGCGGGGGGGGGGAAATTGGCCCAGAGCTTTTCACGTTTGGCTAGCAGGGATCTTCCCTGATACCAGCTGTGGGGGGAAGGGTAAAGCGATCATTCCAGGGAATTCATGGCGGGAGGGGGGGCGGGGGGGGGTTAGTTTGGTTTCAGCAGGGATTTTCCCTGTTACCAGCCACGCGGTCGGGGAGGGGTACATTGAGCATTCCAGGGAATTCATGGCGGGAGGGGGGGCGGGGGGGGTTAGTTTGTTTTCTGCTGCTGAAGGTTAACAGGAAAACCTCAGCATTCAACAGGCTTTGATTGGTATGTTGGAAAGGAGGGCGCAGAAGCCGAAAGACAATGGCTTACCATGGCTGCCTGCAAGCTGAATTCTGTTGCCCGGACCTGCGTCTGTGATCTCTAACACCAAAGCCACAGGCACTCAATATTAAGATGGAAAATGCGACCTTGTACTGAAATCACATGTGCTATGTAATGTGAATAGTGTTCACCATGAAAGAGTACAAGCATTGTTCTGTAAAATGTATCATTTTAAAAACTTCTCTACTTTTTTTCAACCCTCCCTCTAGCAGCTGCAAATGTTTCAAGCCTCCCTCCTGCGTCCAGAAGGCTATCTCAGATAAGGCGTCGTAGAAAGATGACGCGAGACGACATGTTCAAAGAAATAATGAAATCCACCCACAATCAAAGAGCTCATTTGAATGAGTGGAAGGACACTGTATCTAAATTTAGGAAAGATGCCAGTGACCGTGAGGTCTTGAGGGATGCTCGAGATGAGAGGTGGCAGGCTGCAACGCTGGGGCTGCTGCGTGAGCAAACGGACATGCTCCGGCGTCTGGTGGAGCTTCAGGAACGGCAGCAGGATGACAGACTGCCGCTGCAGCCGCTGTATAACCTACCTCCCCCCTCACCATGTTCCATATCCTCCTCACCCAGACGTGTAAGAACGCGGGGGGGGGATGCTGCGTGCACCCTGTCACTCCACCCCAGGGGAGAGCCCAACCAAAAGGCTGTCAATATATTGAATTTGATCAGTGGCCTTAGACTTCCCTCTTATCCTCCTCCCAAACCTCACCCACATTACCTTCTTGGTTCTCTCCCTATGTTTATAATCACTTAATAAAGAATACATGATTTTTAAACGATAGTGACTTTA
>NW_020664448.1:11016172-11082866 GCF_002925995.2 Terrapene triunguis | reverse complement strand
TAATCACTTAATAAAGAATACATGATTTTTAAACGATAGTGACTTTATTACCTTTGAAAGAAAGCTGGGGGGAGGGTGGGTTGCTTACAGAGAATGAATGAGAATGAAGGGGGCTGGTTTTCATGAAGGGAGAAACAAACAGAAATTTCACACTGTAGCCTGGCCAGTCATGAAACTGGTTTTCAGAGCTTCTCTGATGCACACTGCTTCCTGGTGTGTTCTTCTAATCGCCCTGGTGTCTGGCTGCGCGTAATCAGCAGCCAGGCGATTTGCCTCAGCCTCCCACCCGGACATAAAGGTCTCCCCTTTACTTTCACAGAGATTGTGGAGCACACAGCAAGCAGAAATAACAATGGGGAGATTTCTTTGGCTGAGGTCAGAGCGAGTTAGTAGCGATCGCCAGCGTGCTTTTAAACGGCCAAATGCACATTCTACCACCATTCTGCACTTGCTCAGCCTGTAGTTAAACAGCTCCTGACTCCTGTCCAGGCTGCCTGTGTATGGCTTCATGAGCCATGGCATTAAGGGGTAGGCTGGGTCCCCAAGGATAACGATAGGCATTTCAACATCCCCAACGGTTATTTTCTGGTCCGGGAAGTAAGTCCCTTGCTGCAGCCGTTTAAACAGATTAGTGTTCCTGAAGACGCGTGCATCATGAACCCTTCCCGGCCACCCCACGTTGATGTCGGTAAAACGTCCCTTGTGATCCACCAGTGCTTGCAGCACCATTGAAAAGTACCCCTTGCGGTTTACGTACTGGGTACCCTGGTGCTCCGGTGCCAAGATAGGGATGTGGGTTCCATCTATCGCCCCACCACAGTTAGGGAATCCCATTGCAGCAAAGCCATCCACTATGACCTGCACATCCCCCAGAGTCACTAGCTTGTGTAGCAGCACCTCAGTGATTGCTTTGGCTACTTGTATCACAGCAGCCCCCACAGTAGATTTGCCCACTCCAAATTGATTCCCCACTGACCGGTAGCTGTCTGGCGTTGCAAGCTTCCACAGGGCTATTGCCACTCGCTTCTCAACTGTGAGGGCTGCTCTCATCCTGGTATTCTGGCGCTTCAGGGCAGGGGAAAGCAAGTCACAAAGTTCCATGAAAGTGCCCTTACGCATGCGAAAGTTCCGCAGCCACTGGGAATCGTCCCACACCTGCAACACTATGCGGTCCCACCAGTCTGTGCTTGTTTCCCGGGCCCAGAATCGGCGTTCCATGCCTATAACCTGCCCCATTAACAGCATGATCTCCAAAGCACCGGGTCCCGCGGTTCGATAGAATTCCATGTCCATGTCCTCATCACTCTCGTCGCCGCGCTGCTGTAGCCTGCTCCTCTCTGCCTGGTTTTCAAGGTTCTTGTTCAGCATAAACTGTACGATAAGGCGCGAGGTATTTACAATGTTCATGACTGCTGTCTTGAGCTGAGCGGGCTCCATGCTTGCCGTGGTATGGAGTCTGCTGCGTTCAGCCAGGAAAAAAGGCGCGAAATGGTTGTCTGCCGTCCGTTGCTTTCATGCAGGGAGGGGGGGGAGGGAGGGAGGGGTGAGGCTGTACCCAGAACCACCTGCGACAATGTTTTGGTCCCATCAGGCACTGGGATCTCAACCCAGAATTCCAATGGGCAGGGGAGACTCCGGGAACTATGGGATAGCTATGGGATAGCTACCCACAGTGCAACGCTCCAGAAATCGACGCTAGCCCCAGTACATGGACGCACACCACCGAATTAATTTGCTTAGTGTGGCCGCATACAATCGAATTAATACAACCGGTTTACCAAATTCGAATTAGCTAAATTCGGATTAATCGTGTAGTGTAGACGTACCCTAAGATGGATGAACTAGACGACTTGGCATTAAATGAGGTTATTGATATAATAGGCATTGTGGATACCTGGTGGAATGAGGATAATCAGTGGAACATGGTGATACCAGTGTGACGCTGGCAGACCAGGTACCAGCTCATGCCAGGTTCCCCATATCTCCACTGAACACTGACAAAGGCATAGCTGGAACCAGTCTGGGTCATCTGTGTGTTAGTATTGTTTAAATAGGTATTTGTGTTTAGACTTTACTGAATGCTTTGAATTAATCTCATTTATAACATATGGATCCCATATTGTAACATAATATTTGAGCAGTTGCATTGTAAGTCTCTATAACCGTGTAGCTCCCCAGACAGGAGAGAGACATTAAGGCTATGTCTACACTTGCAGAGTTTTTGCGCTGTCAGTTTCACCGGTGATAGGGAACCAGTGAAAGAAAAGCGCTGGTTTGTGTATTCACTCACTTCCACAGGCGTCAGATAGTGTCTACATTTGCAGCACTTCCATCGCCGATGAGAGCACCGCACTGAGGGCAGCTATCCCGTAGTGCAGCTCTCTCCATTTTGATGATAGGTCTTGTGGGAAGGGGGAGTGAGCGCAGGGTCCAAGCGGGGGATTGTTTTCCCCATGGAGCAGCCATGGTCACTTGGCCAGATGAGCACTTGCAAACAAAACAGGAAAGGGAGTTTCAAAGTTCCCAGGGCTTTACAGGGGGAGGGGTGGATGTCTCTTTACCTGGCGTTAGAGCAGCAGAGCTGTGGCCAGAGTGGTCACCCTAGGCACTGTGGGATATTCTCTGGAGGCTAAAAGCTATTTAAACAGGAAGAATGTGTCTTCACTTGCACATCACCGTGAAAGGATTAGCGGTAAGAACTGTTCGCCTCTCGTGGAGGTGGTTTTCTGTTTGTGGCGAAGCTTCCGAGTTTCACCGCAAGAAGTCATTGGCAAGTGTAGACGCTCCCACAATTTTTGTGCAAAAAAGGGATTTTTTGCGCTTTAAATGGCAAGTGTAGACATGCCCTAATTAGTGTGAATGCAGATCTCCAACATAAGGTGTTATGTCCTGCCTGTCAAGGAAGGCCCATCAACACTAGATGGACTAGAGTGGAACATTAAAGAGGGCAAAAGACTTTGGCTATGTCTACACTACCACGGTAAGTCGACCTACGCTACGCAACTCCAGCTATGTGAATAATTTAGCTGGAGTCAATGTACGTTAGGCTGAGTTACCGCGGGGTCTACACCACAGGGGGTCAATGGGAGAAACTCTCCCATCGACTTACCTTACTCTTCTCATCGGGGGTAAAGTACAGGGGTCGAGTGGAGAGCGATCTGCTGTCGATTTGGGGGGTCTTCATTAGATCCGCTAAATCGACCGCCGATGGATTGATGTCAGAGCGTCGATCCCGGCTGTAGTGTAGATGTAGCCTTTGTTGTTTACTCTCTCCCCTCCCGCCATGAAGATGAGACTTAGTGAATTCCCCCCACCAGCTGAGTTTGCCATTCAAAGGAGAAGTAGGGAATGGAATAAAAAGCCCTAACAAGGAGGAACTATATCTTTATGCTGCTTGGATTCTGTGGGCAAGGATTACTAGGCATAAGCAAAAGATCCCCAATGCGTAAGGACATATAGAGTTTTCTTATCATAGAAGCTTTTATTACTTTTTGAAAGGTAAGATTGGGACTCATTTATGTGTATATATGTTTGCCTGCTTTAACCTTGTAAAGAACTCTCCTATTTAATTTTCCTATTAATAAATCTGTATATAGTTTATTACAAGATTGGCTACAAGTGTTGTCTTTGGTGTGAGATCTTAAGTTCAATTGACCTGGAGTAAGTGACTGGTCCTGTAGGACTGGGAGCAACCTGAATATTGCTGTAATCCTTGGTGTAAGGGACCATGTATCACAAAGGCATGCTCACCTGGGTTGCAAGACAGACTGGAGTACCCAAGGGGACTGTCTGTGACTCCGTGTTTAGGCTGTTATAGTGTGTGATGAGTTTGCATTTTGTAATTGGCTGGTTCTAAGTACAGAACTCATAGCCAATTTGGGGTTTGTGCCCTGGTTTTTAACAGTCTGCCCTGAGGTTGGTACACATGCTGTTGAGCCACTGCAACTTGACGACCAGGGTACAAAATATATAGGAATGAAAGAGTAGGTCACACTAGTGGGGGAGTAGCACTGTATGTGAAAGAAAGCACAGAGTCAAATAAAGTAAAAATCTTAAATGACTCAAACTGTACCACAGAATTTCTATGGATAGAAATGCCATGCTTGAATAATAAGAGTATAACAGTAGGAATAAACTACTGAGCATCTGACCAGGATGGTGATAGTGACTATGAAATGCTCAGGGAGATAGAGAGGCTACAAAGGCAGAAAATCCAGTAATAATGGGGGATTTCAACTATCCTCATATTTGAGTGGATATATGTCACGTCAGGAGTGGATGCAGAGATAAAATTTCTAGACACCATTAAATGACTGCTTCTTGGAGCAGCTAATCATGGAGTCCACAAGGGGAGAGGCAATTCTTGATTTAGTCCTAAGTGGAGCATAGGAACTAGTCCATGAGGTGAATATAGTTGAACTGCTCAGTAATAGCATCCATAACGTAATTAAATTTAACATTCATATTGGTGAGTTTCTTTTGCATTTTCCATAGTAGCATTTAACTACACAAAAATGAAGAAGTTAGTTAAATGGAAATTAAAAGGAATAGTCACAAGGGTGAAATGCCTGCAAACTGCATGGAGACAATTTAAAAACACCATAATAGAGGCTCAAATTAAATTTATACCACAAATAAATTTTTTAAAAAAGGCCCTGTGACTAAGCAGCAAAGTAATATAGGTGGTTAGAAGCAAAAAGGTATCTTTACAAAAATGGAAGTCAAATTCTACTGAGGAAAATAGAGAGAGCATAAACTCTGGCAAATCAAGTGTAAAAGTATAATTAGGCATGCAAAAAAAGAATTTGAAGAGCAACTAGCTAAAGACAGAAAAACTAACAGGGAAGTTATTTAAGTACATCAGAAACAGGAAGGCTTCCAAACAGTTGGTAGGGCCTCCGGACCATTGAGGTGCTAAAGGAGCACTCAAAGAAGACCAGCCAGTGTGGAGAAGCTAAATGAATTCTTTGCATCAGTCTTCCCCTCAGAGGATTCCCAGACTGAGGTGTCAATAGAGGAGGTTTTGCAACAAATTGTTTAATTAATCTGTAATAAGTCACTAGGACCAGTGTATTTATCCAAGAGTTCTGAAGGAACTCAAATACAAAATTGCATACCTACTAACTGTGGTATGTAACTATCACTTAAATCAATCTCTGTACCAGATACTGGAGGATAGCTAATGTAACACTCATTTGAAAAGGGCTCCAGAGGTGATCCTGGCAATTATAAGCCAGTATGCCTAATTTCAGTACCAGGCAAATTGGTTAAAACTATAGGAAAGAACAGAATTATCAGACACATAGATGAACATGATATGTTGGGGAAGAGTCAACACGTTTTTTAATAGAAAAATCATGCTTTAATCTATTAGACTTCTTTGAGGTGTCAACAAGCATGTGGAGAAGGGTGAAACAATCGATACAGTGTACTTGACTTTGAGAAGGCCTTTGACATGGGCCCTCACCAAAGGCTCTTAAGGAAAGTAAGCATGGATAACAGGGAAGGTCCTCTCATGGATCAGTAACTGGTTAAAAGTTAAGAAACAAAGGATAGGAATAAATGGTCAGTTCTCACAATCGAGAAAGGTAAGTAGTGGGGTCCCCCGAGGATCTGTACTGGGACCTCTCCCGTTCAAGGGGATGAACAGTGAGGTGGCAAAATTTGCAGATGATACAAAATTACTCAAGAGAATTAAGTCCAAAGCTGACTGCGAAGAGTAACAAAGGGATCTCATTAAAAAGTAATGCACATTGGAAAACATGATCCCAACTGTACATACAAAATGATGAGGCCTAAATTAGCAAAACATCACACGTCAAGTGGCCATTCATTTGCCTCGGCAAAGGGCAGGAATGGATCAATCTGCATTTTAGCAAACACCAGTAAGGGAAGAAACCACCATGGAACTTCCTTCACCACCAGATCCCATGTCTCCTTCCTCACAGCTTGAATGAACTTTATCTTGGGGGGGTAACCTTCAGAAGAATCCATTTCAAAGGGTCACTGGACTATAAAACGGATAGGCAAAGAACCCCAAGTTATCTTTCACCTAAGAAGACAAAGGTACTGAGCACTTTGTCTTTGTGGGAGATCCTGACCCAGCGTGTAGTCATACATCTCGTTGGAAAGAAGAGTGGTAAGAATCTTACCTTGAACCAAGTCTGTAGTTTTGTTAAATCTTAATCTCTAGAAAGTGCTTTTCACTTTTATTTGCTTGTAACCATTTCTAACTTTATCCTTTATACTTGAACTCACTAAAAGTCCTATCTCCTTTTCTTAATAACTTGTTTTACTTTTAATCTAAATCAACCCAGTGCTGTTTGAATTGAAGTGATAAGCCATGTGTTTTGTCTCTTTAGAGGAGCAAAAATAACCTTATTATTCCTCTGAACTTGACAGGGATATGATAGAGGTCTATAAAATCATGAACTGAGTGTAGAAAATGACTAGGGAAGTGTTATTTACCCCTTTTAATAACACAAGAACCAGGGCTCACCCAATGAAATTAATAGGCGCCAGGTTTAAAACAAACATAAGGAAGTGCTTCTTCAGATAAGACAGCCAACCTGTGGAACTCCTTGCCAAGGGATGTTGTGAAGGCCAAAAGTATAACTGGGTTCAAAAAAAGGATTAGATAAGTTCATGGAGGATAGGTCTATCAATGGCTATAAGCCAAGATGGTCAGGGACACAACCCCATGCTCTAGGTGTACCTAAACCTCCGACTGCCAGAAGCTGGGATTGGATGATAGGGGATGGACCACTTGGTAATTGCCCTGTTCGTTCCTTCTGAAGTATCTGGCACTGGCCACTGTTGGAAGAGAGGATACTGCACAAGATGGACCAGTAGTCTGACTCAGTATGGTTATTCTTATGACTGAGCTGATGCACCCACTAGATATATACAGATGTCATCACTTTATGTATGTTAGAGGCCTGCATGCACAGTATAAACACAGTCTATTTTCAGATATCTTTGGAGAGTGTCCAAATCCCCAGGATTTGGGACAAGCAGAGGTGGTGGGAAAAATGGCTTAGAAAATAAGGGAGCAAGAGGAATCTAACTACTCAGATGCAAAATCAACACCATAGTCACAGAAATGATGCCCCTCCAGGAAGAGCTACTGATTAAACACTCAAAAGCCCTTTCTGGCAACACGGAGCAGAGGCTTTCTACTCAGGATGTAAGCTGGGTAAATATAATGGGGGAGGAAATGGCAGGACATAGGGATTCTGCCAACGCAGTCATAAACACCGCCTTTCCCTCCTGAATGGCCAACAGCTATCTCACTGATGGATTAATTATGTCTTGTATCTCTATACCCCGTATTTTCTGTCCTTGATCCCCTCCAGGGGTTGTATGACAGCTACAGTATCCAGTATAGAAGGGACATTGTCCAAGATGCAGAACTCCTGCATCACTTTGGTGTAAGGCCTGTCTATCCCTAGAAAAGCAACCGTGATCTGTGTCACAGACACCGACTTCAGTAGCATCTTCAGTGTGACCCTTTGCAAGGGCCGTGTGGCAAGGATGTAGAATGCAGTGCCAGCACAGATTAGGTTGGAAAGGGCCTGGCTCCTCTGACTGCCCTATCTGTGATCAGCTGAAGGGGGAGAAGGTGGTGCTGGGTAGATTTAGAGGTGAACCTGCACTCCTGTGCGACCTGTGCCTGGCTGAGCATGAAGACTTTTCTCTGGGGATCTTGAACTCTATTAAGGAGGCTGAGGCACCTTTTCCTGCTACTTTCTTCCCCAGAGTTGTCTCATGATACACAGCCTTCATATGGCCAGGTGCTGTATCCTCTTCCTTGTGCCATCTAGGGTTTGTCTGGGGCCTTTTGGCACTGGGGCAATTCAAGTAAGAAGACAGTTTACTGATTGTTACTTATTATCAGTTGCACATTATGGCTGCGTTGATTCATAAATGTGTTCTATTCACCCCAGTTTTTCCAGGGCTGTTGTGAATCCACCTGCTGTGCCTCCCTGGGTGCAAATGCATTTAGCTAATTGAGTTGCAAGAGGTGTAAACTCATTAGCCAGACAGCTCCCTCTTGGACCACACATTTGTGGAGGCTCAAGAATTAAGTTATTGCTTCCAAAATCAATTGTATTTTTTCCTCCCGCACCAAACTGCCTTAAGTTCTGCATTATTCAGTTGGTAGCTTAGGGATTACTCATGAAGTTTGCTGAAATGTCCACTCTCGAGCCAAATCAATGTTTCCTTTGAAAATGTGCCATTGCAAACACTAAAGACATGATGATCTGGAAGTGAGCACTTTTTAGAGGATGGCAGAATATTGGCATTATTGTTCCTGTCAGCCTCTCATGCTTTTCTGACAGCTGCAGTGCAGATGCAGTGGGTAGAAGGAGGTCTTTTATGTCTGGCTAATATATTATAGTTTGTCTGTACACTGATTGCCCTCTTGGACTTTTCATGCAGTCTATCTTGGGGACCTATACAAAACCAAATTGACTAGTTTGGATACTTAAGAATGAACCCAGTTAGGGGGAGGGAAATTAACTCCCTCACTGCTGGTTTCTGCTGCAGCATCATTGGAATGTACCACTGGAATCTGGCGAATCATTAGAATGCTAGAGTGTTCTTTCAAGCTTTTCCATCCACTCTCTGGGTGCAGAGTTAGGCTGAGTGCTTCTGGGTATCCCATCCCTAATGTTCCACTGGAATGTTGGGAATCAGTGACACAACCTGGTGCACATGGAGCCACGTGGGTGCTACCAAATAGGTGAGGCAGCATTTAAGGGGTTAAGCCTAAAATTAGCCAGAATAATAAGATGGGTGTATGTAGGGCAAAATGAGGCATTGAGGTGACCGGCTATCAAGGTGATGAGCATGGTATAAGATGGGTGCTGAGACTGGATGGGTGCTAAGACTGAATCACAGTAGGCTTCTGTGTCTATGCTCTGAGCTGTGGGGAGGGGAGGATCTCTATCCTTTCTATTCAGTTGATGATCTAGGTGTAGGATGGGAAGAGTTTTGAGCTTGTGCTTTTGATTTTTAAGGAGTCCCCTTCTGGCTGCCAAACAGATGGCTGCTTTTCCATCACTGTATTCCTCAGCCTGCAGTACCCCAGGAGATTACCCTGACTGGAACAAACAATACCTGAGGCAGTTGTGTTCCCTAGAAGGTTATACTTTTTAAGCCTTGTTTGGTCTAGAGCTAATACATTCATAATCCATGGTGCTGGCTAGTGGAGCACGCAGCATGCCGAGTCTCTGCTAATATTTGACATGGAGAGAAATGTCTCCTCCAGCTCTGCAATTGCTGGGCCAAATTCATCCTGGGTGAAACTCCATTGACTTCATTGGCATTACAGCAAGGATGAATTAGCCTCTGTATCCTGGGAGATCTCTTTCATTCCAGATCCACCACTGCTTTGTCACTGTTTATACAAGGCCCTGCATATACAATGCGAAGCTTCTAGTTCGCTTCCAAATATTTCCTGCTAAGGGCAGATTGTAGCATTTTGGGACAGAGAAGATGAGTCAAGGATATTGAATGTAGGAAGCAACTGACGACAGCAATCTAAAATGCTGCTTATCGTATTATGAACAAGCAACTTACGTAAGGCACGAATTGGGTTTGGCTTGTGAGCACTTCTGTCTTTTGACTTGGCAGCCGCTTCTGGTACTTCTTATGTGTATCCAAGGCATGCTAGGAGAGTGTAAACTTCCCTGTCTATAGACTTTGCAACACTTACCTGTCTCATAATCCCTTGCAGGCTGGATCACTGCAGTATTCTCTACTTGGGGCTACCCTTGAAAAGACGGTGGTGATGAATGCAGTGCATTCTCCTCTTCAGTCTGGGGTCCTAGAAGGGTATAATGTTGGTGCTCTGAGATCTGCCCTGGTCACATCTTTACTTCCGGGTGAAATATACGATTTTGGGTTGTGCTTTGTCTCTAGGGCCCAAAATGTGTTGGGACCATTTGAGAGGCTGTCTCTCCTTCAAGTGTCCATCACAATGATTAGGACGTTCCTGCTATCTGTTCCTGGTATCAAACCATACAAACACAGTGGCTGTGTAGAAGGGAGAATGGCGGTGATCGCGACACGGTGAAATCTGACACTATGAGTTTGGGGGGGAGGCTCTGCTCCAGCAGAAACTCCTGGGGGCATAGAGCCTGACTTAACTATAGTGAATCTTGGAGCATAGACCAGCGTAGCTCTACTGCAATCTTTGGCTGGTGCAGAGGAGGAGGCAGGGCTGTGGCCCTGCCCAGTTGTCTCCCTGTGGGAAGGCTAGTGCAGTTGGTGAGGTTAGTTGCATGCACTTTGGGCATTAGGAATGAGATTAGTTCCTGCACAAGGGGACAGGAATAGTCTTGTACCTTATTCTCTCCCGTACACTAGCACACCCATACAGGGTCTGTCATAGTCGAGCCTGGAAGGTGTTTTGACTGTCCGCACCCTAACTGAAAGTTCTTTAATGGTGAAGGAAGCCAAGCTATGCTCAGTGACAGGTGTGGCTACTGATATAGCAACTCTTGAGCCAACACCCCCTTTCTAGTCCCCTCCCTTCCCCCCGCACATCAGAGAAGTTGTATCTACATCCATACTTTGCTTCACAGGCCTGTGTTTATTCTGATGTGTTCCAGATACATTCTCAGAAGTCCTTTGGTGCTGTGAACAAAGCACAAAAGATGCTCTCTATGTGCTGGCATGCGTCCTAATACAGCGGGAAGCAAGGTCAACGTTTCAATAACATGTGATCATGCTGTCCCCAAATACTTGCTCAGCAGCCTGGTTCAAGAGGCACCGTCCTAGCATTTTGTTACTGACGTACCCAGGAAAATGGGAGAAAATGCACTTGTGGCTGCAGGGACCCTTCATGCAATGCTCTGCAATACTGGAGGAATGTGATGTGTTTTGTGTTTGATTCTCAATCCACTGATGCTATGAAACTTACAAAATGCAACGCTCATATGCTTTTAAATCCGGTAGTGGAGAATGAGGTTTTGGTGGCTAATGTTTAGCAGCCCTCTGCAGCAGTATTAGCTAACCCTTATTTTCATGGAGTCCAGCTGGTGCCGCTTACCCTCATTTCAAAGTGCTAATAGCACATGACTTGTCTACACTAGGGGTGAGCATCTATGCTGCTATCCTGGTGGCTGGCCAGCAACCGTGGCTGTAGTCAGGGCAAATCCCCGATGTACACTAGGCCTTGGAGCCTAACATGCCCTAACAATAAAGAATTTGGACTGAACTGAATGGTCAGAGAGAGACCTGGATGCTCACCCGCAGTGTTAGTTAAGGGTGGGCTTTTGTGAGGTTTCTGTGCTACCAAAAGCCCTCGTGTCAGATACGTTTATATCAACAAAAAAACCTTGTGCTGGGATAGCTTATTTCACTTGCTGAGCCAGTATGAGCTACACTAGCGAAAGCACATTTGTGCTGATATAAGTTGTGTCAACACTCGGAGGGTTTTGCCTGTATAGCTATAGTGGCAAAACTTTTACACATAGACGAGGCCTTAATCATTCTGACAGGCCAGTGCGAGGAAGCTAGTGCTCCTGCTGCTTGTGCTGTACCAGTTCTGTGGACAGATAAGCGCTTGCTCATTGTTAGCCCTTTGCAAATAAATAAGAATAGAGGGCAACTTTCACAGGGCAATAAATTCACACACAGAAAAACTGGAACAAAATAATGAACAAGAATTGTAACTCAGACCAAAAACCATCTCTGGAATTTAAATTGAAATCTCAGGTTAGAAAGCAAGTTACACTGTAAAAATGAAAACCCATAAAGTACAGAGGTTCCCTAGTTTGGCAACTTCTTATGCTTTTTACCCCACCCCCACAGTTCTTCTTTAAGAAAAGTTTGCTCTCTTCAAGCCAGGCTCAGTCATTTTGTGCCTGGGCTGAATCTAGGTGTTGTGTGTGTGTGTGTGTGTGTGTGTGTGTGTAAAAAAGGAACACATTTAAAACAACATGAGCTATTATTTGAAAATTGCAGCAATAACGGTTTTCATAATACTGTACTTTAAATGTATCTCTAGCTGTGTGTTATAGCACATTCAACATTACCTTTTATTAGGGCCTGCCCCCCCCTGAAGTCAGTGGCAAACAACCAGTAGAGTTCACTGGGAAATTGATGGATTCATGATGTCTGAGGAAGACTTTGGGCTGATGAATTCTGTATGTGGGGTGCGTCCCTGTAGAGCTTCTTCTCTTAGGAGCTGATCCAAAGCCAGTTGAAGACCATGGGAGATTTGTTTTTGTATTGCTTCGCATGGGCTCTGGATCTGGCCCTTAATAAGTAGCACACAGTAATTACAGATACTGTGTAACATTGTCATTGACCTTCTGTGAATTATGTGCTGTAAAACATACACTGGTAAGTGAAATATTAATAGAAATAATGAGTCTGCGTTCGATTCACCTGGAATTTTAACATTTTCATTTTCAAGTGGCTGTTGAGAACACAGGTGGAGGTGGGATGGGGTGTTGTTTGTTTATTTTTGTTCTAGACATGTCATTGGATTTGCCAGGCATTAGTGCCTCTCTTAAAGATACCGATGTAATTGATGATTCAGTGGCTGGGCTATTGCGTTGGTTTTGTGGCAGACTCACGTCTGAGATTGACCTCTGCGGTCTCGTTCTTTGTGCCTTACAGATTTGGTGCTCACTGGGCCAGATGCAGCTCTGGTGTAAGCAGGTGCAACTCTGACTTGGTTTTGGATGGAAAGAATGCAAACTGAATTTCTCTGGAGCCCCCCTTTGTAGGCAGCCATAAAGCATCATTAAACTCTTAACTGACGTTGCCACCATTTTGGCAGGTAGGGTTGGTTCAGAGTTGCTGCTGTTGCTACGTAAGGAGAAGATGGGAACTCGAAAGAAAAGACAAACAATGTGTTGGAATGAAGACATGGGAAACCTGACTAATTCCACTCTTGAACTGTCCTAGAGCCTGATCCTATTAGCTACTGAGTGCTCCAGACCCCTCTGAATTGAGATCCTGATGTTCAGAGTCCTTGCTTATGGAGAGAAGCACCCCTTAGTCCTACGTGCCCTTGGGATAGCAATTCCTGGGGACTTACATGCTAATAGAAATACAGTGTTAAAGTTTATTCTTTAGTGGGAGCAGCCCATAAAAAAGTTTAAATCCATTACAGAGGATGGTGGAAAAAGGAGTTATGTAGCAGCCTTCAGTAAAAAGTTTAATTATGTGAAGTCAACTTATTTTTCCATTTGTTTCTGCTTCCTGCCTACTCTGCCCTTGTTTTTCCATAGCTATTTAATATAATGTTGAGATGAGAGGGTATCTACATTAGATTTCTTTTGGACTTTGATTTACTGATCTCAAGGCAGATTGGATTTAAACATGCAAGATGAGTTTATAGACCTTAAATAGGTTAACTTTGGACATTAAACTTGACCCTTATCCTGATATCTTTAATTACCACATGCATCGTTTCTGTTCTGCTTTTCTTTCATTTGCTGATGTGGTCAAATTATGTAAGCTCTTTTTTAAAAAATATCAGCATGGATTTCACAGTGATATTAATTTGTTCCTGTTTTGGAGCCAACTAGGGCAAAATTACTAAACCTTTACAGCATTTCTTAAACTCCAAGCCTGCATGTTGTTTTTTTAGCAAAATAATGGGGGAGATTTTCAAAGACCCAGTTAGCAGTAATCTCCTCCCAAAACCTGTTATTCTGGCATCTGCAGAAGACTAAACATGATTCATCTAAATTTTTTACTTTGCCTTTGATAAGGGATGAAATACCTAGGGCAAGCCAAACTAGTAAATTAGTTGTCATTATGCTGCAATGAATGTAGCTGACTGTAGAGTAGTTTCAGCTTGTTTTGGGGTAGGTGGCATTGGGGTTATTTAAGCAATTAATTTGTGCTTGCTGAGGTGCATGGATGTAAGGCCAAGTTCTGTCCCTGGCACCTTGATATCAGTGGGAGACACAATAGTGTCCAAGAGCAGAATTTTCGCCTGTTTATAAAATATTGACTATTCTAATACCCAGTAGTATACAGAACCCTCAATATCCAGGATCATGGTTAAGGAGGAGAGTTAAGTATAGCATGTTTAAAGAGGCGGAACCAAATCTTAGGGCCAAATCCTGATCTCATTGAAAGCAATGGCAAAAGTCCCATTGATTTCAGGAGGACCAGCATTGAGCCCTTGGGTGTAGCAACACACTTGTGTATCAAATAGACTGTTATTTCCATTGTTACCGAGAGGGGCAAATGACATGAATGACTGTTTATAACACCTAATGTGTTCCTAATGGCAGTATATTTTTCCTTTCTCTGGTTCCTACAAGTGAGGCCTAGTGATGATTGGCTCCTTCAGGTGTGGAAGGGATTCACCATCCTGGGCCCTAATGCATCACACCTGGTCTGGTCAAAGGAAGGCATTTTTGCCTTAAGACAAATTCTCCCACTTGCACCTCATGGGCCTTTTCTGTACTAGAAGATGTTGTACCCATTCTTCAGAGGCACTAGTGCTAGCAACAGTGTAATCACTAGTGCAGATGGGACTCTGGCATTTTCAGCCCCATGCAGGTTCAGTGCCCAGCGCTTTAGAACAGTGCTGAAAATGCGGAAGCCCTATCTCCACTGGTGCTTCTACCACTGGTAGCACTGGGGCAGCTGCAGTCTCTGGAAAACTGGCCCACAGCTCTCTCGCTGAAATGCACCTTTTCAATGCCCCACTGGCTCATTGAGTGCTGTGTAGTGCCCTGGGCAAGAGAAACCTTGGCTAAGCAGCTGTGATTAGAGATATGCGGGATCATAGACTGTCCTATCTCTATTCAGTTTAGAGGGAGTAGTGAGCTAAAAGACAAATGATTGTTTTAACTAAGCTGGGGATTTTGAAGCCAGGAATATTATACAAGCAAAACCTAGGAGGTAAGTCAGGCTGAAAAATTGAAGCTTTTTAGACTGCTACTCCGTTTTATTGGAGCTATTATTAAAACTCAAACTCCTTATTCAGACCTGTGTATCTTTTGGAGGAGCTTAATTTTAGAGCTGCCATGAATAGAAACAGGTCAGACAAGCCGTTAAGGCTTTGGGGACGGTAAACACTTCATACTAGTAGGGCACTCTCTCTCGCTCTCTCATTCTGTGAGTGGCCTACATCAATAGAAGGCTTAGCTAGCACAACAGCAAACTTATCTGCTCTCCGTTCTTAATGTTCTTCAACAGGGAAGATAAGCTGGCCCCTTTCCATTTTAAACCTCACTTTTGGGAGGATGTCTATCTTTAAATCTTTGATGCTTGGGCGACATGTTGTTGCCTCAATGTAATTTCTTTTTGTTAAGAATGTTTGAAACAGCAAAGCCTTCTGTACTTTGAAAGGTGCTAAAAACTAAATTTAGTCCTAAAATGATGTAGGGGTGTGTGTGAGAGAGAGAGAGAGGTTCTGCCAGCCCCCAGCCCAAACCTACACCCTATAGTTTTATTTGCTGCACTCAACATTTTTATCATCCTTTCCAACCAAGAGCGATTGCTTTATGAAGTATCATCTTTTTAAGCATTGACAGAGTGCTTAGCTTAGTACAAAACATAAGAAGACAGTCACTACACTGGATGCTTATGCTCTAACCAGATTGCAAACACTTTTGGATTGTAAATTCTTCAAGACAGGAACCATCTTGTTCTCTGTTTTGCATGGCTCTGGGCACACTTAATATATGACAGAGTAAAGCATTGAATGAACTGGGAGACAGAGGAAAGTGCTCTCTCTGAGGGTTTTTCCTCGTTTTCGTATTGCTGGTGGATGGATGGATTAAAGGCACTACTTATCACGGATTTTGTTCCCATCGCATGTAGCATCAGCCAGTGTTGCAGTATAATCTTCGAGGGATCCAAATGTGTTGCAGTGCTCAGGCACCACTCCTAGCAGGGGGGAGGGATAGCTCAGTGGTTTGAGCATTGGCCTGCTAAACCCAGGGTTGTGAGTTCAATCCTTAAGGGGGCCACTTAGGGATCTGGGGCAAAATCAGTACTTGGTCCTGCTAGTGAAGGCAGGGGGCTGGACTCGATGACCTTTCAAGGTCCCTTCCAGTTCTAGGAGATTGGATATCTCAATTAGTTAAACATTGTTTTTATATTGTATGGGTAAAATTTTCCACTTCACCTCACCCTGACTGTACATTTTTGACCCATTCTGTGTGTGGAACGAGGATGGGTTTGCAATAAACATGCTTATTATGGGTAAGTGATCAGCAATATGGCCCCGAGAATTTTTCTCCACGGGATTAAACTATGAATTGACGAGCCTGTCTCTCCCTCATCCAAACAGATTAACTGTATTTAGATTTGTAAAACACGCAGTTAAGTCTTTATTATGTTGCATAACAAGGCTTGTAAGGGAAGTATTACAGATATTTCAGATAAAGCAGCATTATGTTCTGCAGCATTAGATACATGTCAGCGCCTTTAATTATTGGCATGGTTCAGTCCTAGGCAAATAACTCTTCACATCCCCGCCTAGAGGACTGTTTCATTATGAATTTAGTTTAGTTTTGTTTTGAAGTGCCTCAGCCCAATCTCCAGTGTTACGGGTGCAGTGTTGTAACTGCAAATTTTGTTTGCAGTTTGCTGTGCAAATGAGAGAATGTACCAGACATGTCAAACTCTCGGATCTGTGGAAGCATTCAGGTAATTAAATGGGTGCATGCTGTCGTTTATGCCCACAACTAACTGCAGGTACAACACTGCTCTTTCTGAAAATAACGCCCTATGTATACTATTGCTGCAGAGACAAACCACAGGAAAAAAACATGGTAAAGGAACATTCAGGGCCTTGCTGTAAGATTCACCAAGCCAAGGAAATTCTGCGAGGACACACTAAGGACCTGAGTACTGTGAAGGTCTAGATACCGTCTGCCATGAAATCATATTTCACATTGATTGGGATTGTTAAAATACGGTCTCTTTTAAAAACATGGCTGGGAGAATGACGAATTGCTACAGGTTGAATCCTTTGAGTCGGGGCAGTGAGAACTGGCTTAGAATTCAGAAGGACTCTCCTCTAGGGAAGATTGGGAAGGAAAAAGAATGTCTTCAATCTTATCACCTCAGCTTCACTCCACACTTAACTCCTTTGCACTGTCCTTGTCCCCTCCCTGTCCCGCTCATCCCTCTTTCCCTTTCTATTTGACCCTCCTCGTGACTAAACTAGCCATCCTGCTTGTGTGTCAGGCCCCTTCTTCCTCCCTCTGTCTGTCTTGTCTATTTAGATTGAAAGCTCTTTGTGGCAGGAATCATCTACTCCTCTGCATTGACACACTGCCTAGCGCAATGGAGCCCCATACTGGGTTGGCTCGTAGGCTTTACTGTAATAAGCATGATTTATTAATAAAAATGTAATGATGTGTGTAGACAGCACCTCCTCCGATAGATGGTGCTGTGTCTTTATCTTAGTGTTAAATTGTTGTCATGTTTGTTACTGTTGATCTGAACTGGGGGGTTAGCAGGAAGTTCAGTCCTGCCCATGTGCTAGAGTTGGTACTTGCAGTGTTCCAATAAATCTCTGTGAGTCTGTAAGTGAGTATTATGCTAAGAGAGATTCCTCACCCTTCCCCACCCTCTAATGGAGGGGATGGCTTGATTGATAGGTGAAACTGGTGCAAAAACTACAATAAACCATACGGTGGTTCCTGAGGATGTAGAAAAATGTTCTAATCATAAATTAATGCTGACCTTAGCTAGAATAGTTTTCACTTTGCAGCTTCTGCCACAGTATCATCACTAATGAGTTGTTTGTTTGCATAGGATTTTTTTTTAATAAGCACCTGTCAGCTAAATCACATTCGAATGTAAACTCCACCACTCAAAAGCATTATGGGACTCATTCATTCTCACTTTTTGAAGGGTCTCCAGGGCCCATACTGAGGAGTCATGAGACATGCCTCTCTCTCCACTGGTGTGCTGCTTCATGGGTATGGGAGGCCACCTCTGGTGTGCTCTGCCGTGATCATACTATAACAGTAGTGTGTGTCAGAAGATGATGTGTAAGATGCCATTCATTTCACATGCCACCGCCAGCAACTTCTAGTGATCAGTCTTTGTGAGAAAACACAATCTGGTGGAATTTTTTGTTTGCTGCAGCACAGAGATCACTCCAGCACTCTGCCTTCCAAAAGGCAGCATGGGTTTATCCACTAGGCGTCTTTCCATTGACTTCCATGGACATCAGGCCCCCTCTGAGTAAAAGTAGCTACACAGTTTGAGATGGGTCACTGCTGGTGCTCAGTGTATGAACTACGGGCAGTGCCATGTGAAACTTCCCAGTCTTGCTTTGTAACCAAATTGCGGTAGAAACAGGAATATCTATCCACACTTGCAGCTTCTTAGTTATTTAAGCTGAAATCTCAGCAGGTGAAAATGGGGTTTGGCACTGGTGACCGACTCTCACTGATGCTTATTGTGCAGGCCCACGCTGCCTCAACAGCCACTGCCAAAAACACCAAAACAAAACTGCTTTGTGGTACCTTGTCCCTTAACTTCATCTATTTAATGCTACCCATCTCCCTCTGAGTGTAAGCTTTCCCTGTAACATTTGGAGGCCTTTATTTAAATGAAGTTTTTCATTACTGAAAGTAGCCCCGTGGCCCGCTGGGAAGTGTACTCAGATTTTTTTCACAGCAGTTATTGGAGAAAAGTTAGGAGTATTTCTTAAAAAGCCCAGGAAAGGTTAGTAGCAGTCTAGAGTTCTCCCATAGTAATACCAAGCTCTTATATAGTGCTTTTGTCTGTAAATCTTTAAGCACTTTACAAAGGAGGTCAGTATCATATCCCCGTCTGTAAATTGGGGAAACTGAGGCACAGAGGTGAAGGCCAGTGGCAGAGCTAGGACAAGAATCCAGTTCTCCTGAGTCCCAGTCTAGTGCTCTATCCTCTAGGCTACACTACCTATGGAAATTACACAAATGCCTTTGAGACCTGGCTTTGCACATTTCTATCAGTCAAATGACATTATCGATGTGAAGCCAGCATGGATTCATGATCAATGCATACTGACTTGGTAAGGTCTACCTAAGGGTGACCTGCTTTTGTGGATTTAACTCACTCGCTCATGCAATTTCCAAATGAAGCTAATTAAACTAATTCGCATACTTCAGAAACAAGGTGCAGGAAAGCAGCAATCAGGCTTTGGTTAGTGCCATCCGTGATTGTCCACTTGCTAAAAGTTAATTAAGGTTTAAAGATAAACCTTAATGAGGTTGGCAGTGAGGGGGCAACTGTAACTAGATCTTGTTTAGCACAAACCCCTTTCAGATTTCTGTGCAAGGTCAAATATCGTTTCTACCGGCAGCCCAACAGCTTTGCAGTATAGTTACAAAATGAGCTTCCCATTGAAGCCAGAAATAAAGTAGATGGGAGTCCAGCAGTCTTACTTCCTGGAAAGCTGAAAACCCTTCTGGCATTTATTAGGATTTCCCAGGGACGTGTTCATCTCACTTGACTTGCAACTATGACAGTGCTTGCACTGCAGATTGTAATGCATAGCAAGGATCTTTGAATGTCTATTCCGATGGGAATAATAAATTGACTTTAATTCTTCATTTTTGGTAGGAGATAATTAGAGCAGTTCACAGGACTGTAAACACTAGGGCAGGTGGGGTAAACATGTTTATGGCTCTTCTAGGAAGCAATATACAGCCCACGACTTCATTTCTCAATGTCTTTGTGTCCCATCAAGTGTGCTTGTGGGAGGCATAAATTTCAGTCTCTTTGATAAAATAGTCACTTGGGTGGTAGCTGCTGGTTTTAATTTTCCCAAGATTTTTCATGATCGGTCTCTAAATCTGGGCTGGTTACCGTAAACCTTTCCAAAGCGCATTGAAGTCATGGGGGTCTTTCCCTTTGTATCAGGTCCCTAGAGACTACATTTCACATTTTGTAAGGAGAATTACCGTGTGTCCCTTCTGAATTCAAAGTGCTTACAGTATAGTTCTGAGACAGCTAACTATAAATGCTGGGTTACAGGCAAGAGAATACTTAGGTGGAAGTGAGGTTCGTTGGTATAGGAGCCTTATGGATATGTGTTCTCACGTATTATAGCGTGCACCGTAGGTGCCAAGTTTCTACTCTGCTGGGGGGTGCTCCCCCCCCTGCTCTGCCCAGGCCCCGCCCCCACTCCACCCCTTTCCCCCAAGGCCCCACCTCCGCCCTGCTTCTTCCCATCCCTGCTCCACCCCTGCCCCACCTCGCCCCCGCCAGTTCCGTCTCCTCCTCCCCAGCACCTCCAGATGCCATGAAACAGCTGATCTGTGGCGGGCAGTAGGCGCTGGGAGGGCAGGGGAGGCGCTGATCTGTGGGGCCTGCTGGCGGGCAGGAGGCACTGGGGGTAGGGGGAGGTTCTGGTAGAGGGGCTGACAGTGGGTGCTCAGCACCCACCATTTTTTTCCCGTGGGTGCTCCAGCCCCAGAGCTATATTATTATATTACATACTGTCTATATGTATAGCATTTTGGATAAGGTAGCAGAGCAACATGGCAGCAGTTGGAGGAATTCTCTTCCAGGCTTTGACTGACTTGTTGTGTGACCTAAGCCTTGTCTACATTGGACTTTCATCGGTAAAACTTTTGTCATTCAGGGGTGTGAAAAAAGCACACCCCGATCGACAAAAGTTTTAGTGACGAAAAGCGCCGGTCTGAACAGTGCATTGTCGGCGGGAGAGCTCTCCTGCTGACAAAGCTACCACCGCTCAGTGGGGGTGGAAGTTTTTTGTCGGAGGAAGAGCTCTCTCTTACCGACAAACAGTGGCTACACTGCGCACCTTTTAGCAGCACAGCTGTAGCGGCACAGCTGTGTCGTTAAAAGGTGTGTAGTGTAGACAAAGCTTTAGTCACTCAAGCAAGTAACTTAATCCCCATGCGTCAGTTTACCCCACTGTATAAAGACTGTCACAATGTTTACGTACCTCACGTGGCTTTTTGGAGGACTGATGTCTGCACCCTGTCTTGAGAGCCTGGGAGGAATGGCGCTCTGCAGAGGGCAAAATAATGCTATGATAAAACTGAATAAGCAGTCAGCTGTTTTCAACCATCTTTTTTTGCATTGCATAGCTTTGTTCCCCAGCTTATTCCCACAAGACATACCTGTGGAGACCAGAGATTCTCGGCCATTTCAATATCCCTGGAGGAAAAAACCTCAAACCAAATACGGAGGGCAGATGGGAGATGCAAGTGATATTTTAAAAACATGGGGGCAGCTCCTCAGCTGATGTCAATGGTCACAGCTCCATTGTGCTGCCTAGTTTGAAAATAAACTAACATTCATGTCTAACTAATTAATAGAAATCTGTTTTTTAACAAGAATTCAGGTCCTTCTTTGGCCAGGTGCAGGGAGGGGTTGGTTATTTTTTTATGGCAATTTTTTTCTCAGTGTATGGATGTGCAGGAATTCTTGGCAATATGAGTCTGAGACACAGGGCCCAATGAATAACACAATTCAGGTGCTCAGTACCTCAAACTCCCATGGCCAGGGCTCAGCACCTCTTAAGATTTCTCCCACAGAGAAGGTAAATAAAGGGAGTGAATGTTAAGGTTTTGGGGGAGTGGGTGTTTGTTTGTTTGTTTGTTTAATCTGAGCTGACTACAAAACTAAACCAAAAATGGCTCTTTACTGGACAAAAATTTTGATGTCTTGATCTTGATGAGAGGCCAGTGGCTGCTCCCCACTTATATTGGTGTCCATAGGGAGTTCCAGTCTGAGTTATTTTCTACACACTTACTAAGTCACGGGTGGGCAAATTTTTTTGGGCCGAGGGCCACATCTGGGTGGGAAAATTGTATGCAGGGCCTGGCAGGGGGTTGGGGTGTGGGAGGGAGTGCGGTGTGCAGGAAGGGGCTCAGGGCATGGGATTGGGGCAGAGGAGGGGTGCGGGGTGTATGAGAGAGCTCAGGGAAGGGGGTTGGGGTGCAGAAGGGGTGCAGAGTGCAGGAGGGGGCTCAGGGCAGGGGTGCAGGAAGGGTGTGGACTGCGGAAGGGGGCTCAGGGCAGGGGGTTGGAGTACAGGAGGGGTGTGTGGTGCGGCAGGGGGCTTAGGGCAGGGGGTTGGGTACAGGAGGGGTGTGAGGTGCGGCAGGGGGCTCAGGGCAGGGGGTTGGGTACAGGAGGGGTGTGGGGTGTGGCAGGGGGTTCAGGGCAGGGGGTTGGGGTGCGGGTTGTACGAGGGGGCTCAGGGCAGGGAGTTGGGGTGTGTGACGAACTGGGACTGTTCTTAATGTGGTCTTTGAATGCTGAGTGGGGAGTTTGGCTGGGACGGTCTGCATTGGGGGATGGGAGACTGGCCTTGAGGGAAGATACCTGAGCATGTAACGTGAGAACCCAGGAAGGGGGTTGGAGCCAGGTGACACCTCTGCCCGGGGAAACTGGACAAAGGCTGGGGGAGGAGCCGGGGGAGGCTGGGTGAGAGAGGCTGGAGGGAGTGGGAGTTTTTTCAGGAGCTGGCTGGTAATGGAGTGGAGCCCAGATGGGGCTCTGACCCCCCAACGGGGCTGTGGTGCCCCTGGGACCCCAAAATGGACCTAACTGAGGGGGTCCTGTTGTCTGTGCCTGCAAGACCTGTCTTGGACTGTGTTCCTGTCGTCTAAATAAACCTTCTGCTTTATTGGCTGGCTGAGAGTCATGGTGAATCACAGGAAGCCGGGGGTGCAGGGCCTAGTGTCCCCCCACACACTCCATGACAGGGTGCAGGAGGGGTATGGGGTACAGGCAGGGGGCTTAGAGCAGGGGTTGGGGGGCGGGGTGCAGGAGGGATTCAGGCTCCAGCCCGGCGCTGCTTACCTAAAGCAGCTCTGGGGTGGCAGCGGTGTGCACCGGGGCCAGGGCAGGCTCCCTGCATGCCTGCCCTGGCCCCACGCCGCACCACGCCCTGGGGGGCGGGGTGGTGGTGGAGGGCTCCACATGCACTTCCCTTTTCATGCCTCCAGGTACCTCCCCTGAAGCTCCCATTGGCCGCGGTTCCCCATTCCCGGCCAATGGGAGCTGTGGGGGGCGGTGCCTGGAGGCAAGGGGGCTGCAGGGACGTGGTGCCGGCCACTTCTGAGAGCAGCGCGGGGCCCGCGGCGCCATGGGGGCAATCCCGCGGGCCGGATCCAAAGCCCTGAGGGGCCGGATCCGGCCCCCGGGCCGTAGTTTGCCCACCCCTGTGCTAAGTGATAGAAGAATTATAGGGTCTCTGGTAGAATTGTGCTTGTGGGAGGGGGGAAAGGGCTAGCTCATCCCACTACCCGCACCACCACAACTACACTTTTGTTTTAGCATGCTAGCTTACTCAAAGCTAGCACGTATCTCTGCCCAAATCACACCTCCAGCTTGAGTGTAGATGACTTGGCCAAGGTCACACAGGAAATTTGTGGCGAAACAGGAAATTGAACCCAATTCTCCCAAAGCTAATGCCCTGACCATTGGATCATCCATTTACTCACCCTAGATCCTTTAGTGTATTGCCTCCAGTCTCCACCAAGGAAGCATGCGATTCTCAGCTCATTGAATAACACATACTAATATTTCAGCAGGCAGATCAGCTGCTGCATTCCTTTGCTGCGTCACCTAGTCATTCATGTTTATAAAAGGAGGAGAAACATTTCATGTTGTGTTGCCAAAAGGTTACATGGAAAAGAATCAAGCAGCGAGAAACCGCTGATCTGGGGAGAGGTGTAATTCTAGCCACTAAAACTGGGTCCTTTGCTTTTCCATTCGAAGCACTTCATTAATCATTTAGATTACATTTCCAGCTATGTTGTGGCTAGATTATAGAAGTGAACGTCTGTATATTTGTGATAAGTACCTGGAGTGTGTTATTGAATGAGTAATATTTTAAATAGAGAGCTCACGTAAGATGAAAGCTTACTCTGAAAGCTGGTGGGAAGGCAGTCTGGCTGTGATGTCTGTCTGTCTGTCTCCTTATTGATTGCTGTACATGATTCCTCTTAAACAACTGGCTGGGTGGGTGCTGTGATGGAGGATTTGATGAAGACTGAGCAATTACTGTTCCAATTTTCTTCTTGCTTTACTCTCCTGAATTGGAGCCTTATGGCAAAGCACTTAAGGCCTGATCCAAAGCGCACTAAAGTTGGCGGTAGTTTTTAAGGCTTTGGATCAGGCCCAAAAGTCCATGCGTAATTCCATCCCTATTCAGCAAAGCCCTTAAGCCTGTACTTAACAGTGTAAACCTGTTCTGGGGTCCCGTGGCTTTGCTTTCAGAAAGGAAAGGTGCAGAAAGGAAATGCAATAGCATATACTGTATTAAGACAGATCTGAAAGGTAAATGCCTAAATACAAAAACCTCAAAGGCTAATGCCCAGTTAAAGATGAGAAGTGAGACTCAGCCAATTCAAAGTAACTTGCCATATATTATTTACATTTAACCAGGAAGACACGAGTAGTAAATACTACATGTGAGTCAGTCAATAGTACTGTAGAAATGAATGCTCTTAATTAGCTTGCTTGACTTCTCAATGTTAATGTCACATCAATTTTAGGATTAGCATTTAATTTAATTTACTTCCTGGGGAGGACTCTAAATAACCTGTAACTTCTGGAAGAAAGAATTACCATGACAAACTTTCAACTTTAGTTAATGGCTTTCCACTTACACGGCTTTTTGCGGTCAAAAAGACTGGAAACTTTTTTTTAAAATGAAGAGTGCTGTCTAAAGGTTTCATCTTAAAAGGGCCCGATTCTTTAGCAATTTACTTAGACATAGTGCTTATTGCCACAAGCAGGATCTCAATGAGGCTGCTCATGATCCTGAAGCCCAGTAGTGTTTTCAGGATTGAGCCCAAAATTCATGAACTCTCCCATCAGGTTTTAGCAGAGTTCAAAGGTACGGAGACTTGGTGGGAATAACCCTAAAAATAACAACCCAGACTACCTAAAAATACTCAGTCATGAATTTTCATTGAGGACAATTGAGCAAAATAAATTGGAGCATCTACACCATGCTGTGTTTGAGCAATGATCTTCCAAGACAAACAAAGTTAGAGGCTTTTGGAAGAATCTAATTTTTCATATCTTCAAGTTGCCTTGTCCAAGTAACCTTGAACTTTGCTCAACAGTTCTCTTCTGACTAGAGAACATGCTGGAGAAATATCATAAGGACAACTTAAAGTAAATTTTGATGGAGGCTATTGAAATTGAGGGGGGAGGCTATTGCACTGTCAAAATTGGGCTTCTAATAGAAAACTAGTTTGAATCCTGGACTATAGCTGTGTGCCCATAATGGCAGATTTTAGTCTGCAGTGGAATATTCTAAGGCTGTCTGTCTGTTTATATGGCCTTTAACAACATAGTATCTGAGCACCTATTTATATAACTTAGGCAAGTCACAAGGCAAACCTCTAAAAGTAACTTGGGCCCAAATTGTGCATATGTGCATACAACACCCTCCCTCTCCCCCCATATTTGTGTGCATAACTAAGCATTTAGGCATGTAAGTGTATAGACACTGTACATACAATCTAGACACCAGTTATGAAGGCGTGGCCCGTGGTAAGAACGCTACGCCTAGTATTTGGTGTCTTCATATCCTGAACACTGAATAGACACTCCCTCCTCCCTCTGTTCTCTGAAATTAAAACCCTCTCTGATTCTTCAGCAAAGATAGAGTTAGTGATAGAATAAGTGAGACTTCGACACGGACCTGCAAACTATCAGCTTCTTTGACACAGTAAAAAAATCTGCTGGAGCCTCTGAATGCATGACGAGTACAAAAACATTCAAAACCATAGTCTTGTCTTCTATTAACAATGACATAGAGACTGATTATGTATAGCGTCATATCAGTATTTTGCTAAGTGCATGTTGGTTGATCTATGGCATTTATGATCAGTGATTACTCCGTGCTTCAGATCTTATGTCCTTGTGGGAAACTAATTTCTTTCTCCACTTTCTGCTGATCCATCATTTTGATGCACTTCTGTATTTTACAATCAGATGATAAGCATGTCTTTATGTCAATAATTGCTTACAAATGCCAGTTTTCCAGTAAGTGCCCTTTTGATGTGCTTCATGAGCTATCTTATTTATTTTGCCTCTTTTACAGAGTTCTCCTTTTAATAATGTTGACTTGCTGGGATGATTTAGTTGGGAATTGGTCCTGCTTTGAGCAGGGGGTTGGACTAGATGACCTCCTGAGGTCCCTTCCAACCCTGATATTCTATGATTCTATGATTCTATGAAATCATCAGTGGAAATGTTTGGGAAATGAATTTATAGTTGCAAGTCTGTGGTTTAAAGGAATGAAATGAAATCACAACTCTGAAGTTCCACGCTAGTATGGTCCAGTCTGTTTTCTGTGGTTACTTTTTAGTATTTTATAAGGGGATGTGATGTTTCACTGTTTCATGTTATTCATATATCCTTCTCTTACATACCAGACACATGCATACAGGAAAAAGAGTTTAAGCAATAGGCACTAGTGTGTATTAGAGTAAAGAGTAGAAGACATGGATCAGAAAGGGTCTCTTGTGCTCATTTCAGTGGTAGCTTTGGCATAGCGTTACCATGTTCTGTACAAGATTTTGTACCTCTCCCCTCCCCAGTATATTTTGATATTGTTCTGGGAGTACACACATCCCCCCCCTACCCGACACCCCGCTCAGAAAATGTCAGCATGATGAAGAGCAGGCTGGTAGGAGGAGGGACTGTTTTTTTTTTTATGTTTAACCACGTGGACTACTGTGACAGGGCAAGGCCAGATGGCTATAGAAAAGTAGTGGGAGATAGATATACACTTCTACCCCGATATAACATGAATTCGGATATAACGCGGTAAAACAGTGCTCCGGGGGGGCAGGGCTACGCACTCCGGCGGATCAAAGCAAGTTCGATATAACCCGGTTTCACCTATAATGCAGTAAGACTTTTTGGCTCCCGAGGACAGCGTTATATCGGGGTAGAGGTGTATTAGCCCCAGGTTAAACAAATCCCTGGTACCAGGATAAGTAAATGGCAGCTGCTCCAGGTCAATTAAGACACTTGGGGCCAATTAAGAGCTTTCTAGAAGGCAGGGAGGATGCTAGGTTGATTGGGACACCTGAAGCCGATCAGGGGCTGGCTGAAACTAGTTAAAAGCCTCCCAGTTAGTCAGGTGGGCGCGCATGTCAGGAGCTGTGAGAAGTTGCGCTGTTGGAGAGACTGAGCTGTACACACCATATTAGGCACAAGGAAGGAGGCCCTGAGGTAAGGGTGAAGTGGAGCTTGAGGAAGTGGGGGCTGCTGTGGGGAAGTAGCCCAAAGAATTGTATGTGTCCTGTTCCTAAAAGGTCAGCTGCCATAGCTGATACTATTAGGGTCCCTGGGCTGGAGCCCGGAGTAGAGGGCGGGCCCGGGCTCCCCCCCCTTTGCCCCCCTGATTAATCACTGAGACTGGGAGACAACAGAGACTGTGCAAGGGAGGATAGCTTCTCCTCACCTCCCTCGCTGGCTTATGATGTAAATGGCTCAGAAGACTGTGACCCTTGTCTCTAGAGAGAGAAGGGTTAAGTGGAGGGTCACAGTGAGCCTCTGAGGCTAGCGAAATCCATCAGGAAACGCAGGACCTACGGAGACAAGGACAGAGCTTTGTCACAACTGGTGTTAGGGGTGGGATTTCGTTCACAGTGTGGCGGAAGAAAGAGGTTTAAAAAAAAGTGCACTGGGGTTTTGGATTTTTTTTTGTTTTGGTTTGTTTGTTTGCTTTATACCACAATGGAGGAGGTGGTAAGAGCTCTGGTACAAGCCAGGGCAACCCAGCAGGAGGTCACCCGGGTTCAGGCAATGGCGCAACAGCAGTCTATGCGGCTACAGCAGGAAACCAATCAATTATTGATGAGCCAGGCAACCCAAGATCATGCCCTCTTGCGAGAGGTAGTGGACCAGCTGAAGATCCTCACCACCCAGGTCCAGGGGTCCCAGGGGATGCGAACCCTGAGGGCCACTGGTTGTCTGCCAAAGATGATATCAGGAGATGACGTAGAGGCATATCTCCTCTCATTCAAAAGGACTGCTCAGCATGAGGCGTTGCCCCAGGAGCAGTGGGCCAGCATTCTCGCCCCTTTTTTATGTGGAGAGGCCCAGAAGGCCTACTTTGACTTGCCAGCCATGGACAGCACTGACTATACCTGGCTGAAGGCAGAGATCCTAGCACCATCAGGGGTTAAGTACGACTGTGGGAATAGCGTGGACAGATACATGATTTTGTTCTTGGCGCTGTAAGTTTTTTGTTACATATTATTTTTGTGGTTTAGTGTTAAGGAGCCCATAACTTCTGCCATCTCTTCCCCTCACCTTCCACAATCTCACATGCATTAGCTCCATCTCAAGTGATTTGAGTCTTAGCCATAATCACCCTTGCCAACTTTCCAGTCTTTGTTGCACACGGGGTGGGTAAGCTTCTAGGAAGAACCAGAAGAGATGGGAAAGGAAACGTGTCCTCTGTATACTTCCTGTGTTTTGTCATAGCCCTCCATGTCCCTACATCCATGTTAAACAATGTGGATGGCAGACTGGGAACCTAAAGTACACTGAATAAGAGAGCTCTTAAAGCAAGTGAGCAATTGCCCAATACTGCCTGCTGGGCATTTTCAGAAAGGTGGGAGCAAAGCCATTTGGTTGACCCTATTGACCTGTCCAGTTCGGCCAACACTTCATAGTCAGTGATGCTGAAGGCACCTCGTGGGTATGGGAGAACCCACATGGACACCTGACTGTATCTGTCATCGGGAGAAAATCCTCAGCTGATGGCAGCAGCAGTGCTGGCTCAGTACCATCCCTAAGCTTAAAAACAAATGGGCTGGGGTCAGGTAGAGCTAAAGGATCCAGATGTGGCATTACAGCTCAAGCTGCAACTTTTGTAGTTATCTTCCCCCAACTAGAAGGTTCAATAGTGTGACATCTGAATCAATGGCTGGATATTTGACCTAGAATTTGCCCCTTCTGAGGCACTGACTGTCCACAGTCTTTCACATTTGAAGATAGATATATCATATCCTCTTTAGAAGGTGTCATGAACTGACACTCAGAAAATACTCCTAGCTCTTGTTCCTCTGACAGCAGATTCTTCTGTCAAGAGGGCAGGCAGCCCAGAGCCAGGCCCTGTTACCCATAAAATAATCCCAACTCCTTACTGTGGGAAATCCTCAACTCTGTCACCAGATGCAAACAACTAGGTAACTAAGCTAATAATCACCCAGAACAGTTTGGTTGATCAAGATTTGCTGGACTCTGCCGAGGCAAGCTCCCTTTGACTCAGCACCTGACTTGGAAAACACCTGATGCTCCACTGAAGCTCTAGTTGTCGTCCCTCTTGCGCCATCAGTCTCAGATTCTGAGTACCAGGATGGCATGGTAGTAGACTTTATTAAGTATTAAACTAATCCTTAAAGGGTAGAAATCACAGATCAGAAAGCATGAGTTCCTGGAGCTCATGCTCATTGGCTTTTGTGCAAGTTGGTAAGGTTGGTTTTTTTCTATTTTCTTTTTTTTGGGGTGGAGTGGGGAAAATCATAGGAAGTGGAGGAGTGGTCATCAAAATCAAAACAAAACATGAGGGTAGGGTACAGTGCCAGTGTTCAGCTGCACTTGTCATCTCTAAGCTGATCACTAGAATATTAATACAAATGAGTGTCAGAACATACTTGTCAAACTACACTGGATGAGCATGTTTGCTGCCTGTACTAGTATCATCACTGATGATAATTCAATGTTGGTGCTTATCTTTAGAACCCAGTTGCAATCCCTTAACACTCATATTTTAATAGCACAAGTTCATACATCTCGTGGTGTAATAATATTTGAATTGGTATGCTCAGTGAATCAGACTGCTTTGGCCACTGGATTACATTGGGAAGTCTGACTAAATGGGCTAAGAGCTAGAAATTGTGTGTTTACGCTTAAAAACCACCCCCACTTCCAGTAACAAAGCTTAAAGCCTAAGGAATCTACATCTCTGGTTTCCATGATTTTTTTCTTTAGATGCCTTTTGGATCATCTGGTCAGAATTTTGATTTTTGCGAAGTGTCTCTTATACCAGAGATAAAGTATCACAGTGCACAGTTTGCTGCTGAGTGAGATACACTGAATGATGATTAAAATAAATCAGACCTAAAGGTCGTGATTCTCCACTGCCTTGCCTCTTGTGTGGTGATTTTACCCCAGGCAGAGTAGGTGTGTAATGCTAGCATTCTGTTCAGGGAGTATTTTGCAGCCACTTTGCAATCACTTTGACAAGATGTAGATGACTAAATGCAAGAACGTGAGAATCTGTACTGTACTGTATTTGTCTTAACCTACTGTCTTTCCTCTCTCTTCTTCCCACTCTGCCAGCTAAGTAAATAGGATAGATTTCTGCAGCAGCCAAAGAGTTATGGATTCTGACTCTCCTGATGAGATAACATGGCCTTGCAGTTAGAATGGAGGAGCGGGAATCTGCAGACCTGACTTTTATTCCCAATCCTTCCACTCACTTACTGCTTGACCCTGGTAATATCACTTTACCTCTCTATGCCTTAGTATCCCCATTTTCCAGATGGGAAACAAATTAATACTTTACCCACCCTTGCAATCCACTTTGAGATCCTTGAATGCTATATGTGTTCATTTTTAATTGTTATAAAAGAGGGACAACGATTTAAACTTTCTCTGTGAGCTTTTTGGGTCAAGGATTCAAATACTAAGAATAGCAGAATTTCTTATGAGAATAAGAGTAGAATTTATTTTCAGAGCAAGAGATACATCTAATTCTTCATACAAGATACAAAATATGTTTTATTTCCTTACTCTTCTTGTCAGTTACTTCCCCCTCAATCCCCCCATCTCTCTGCTACAATTTCACCCTCCTCCTTTAACGACCTTTTATGTACTTGAAAATTATCATGGGAGGGAGAAAAATTATTCTTGTTAACCTCTAAGGATACGACAAGAAGCAATGGGCTTAAATTGCAGCAAGGGAAGCATAGGTTGGACATTAGGAAAAACTTCCTGTCAAGGTAGTTAAGCACTGGAACACATTACCTAGGGAAGTTGTGGAATCTCCGTCATTGAGGGTTTTTAAGAACATGTTAGACAAACACCTGTCAGGAATAGTCTAGTTATTACATAGCTTTGCCTTGAGTGTAGAGGACTGGACAAGATGACCTCTCAAGGTCCCTTCCAGTCCTACACTTCTATGATTCTATGATACTATGTACCATCTCAGTCTTCTCTTCTGCAGCAAGCCCAATTTTTTCAATCTTTCTTTCAATCATGTTTTCTAGACTTTCAATCACTTTTGTTGCTCTTCTTTGGACTTTCTCCAACTTGTCCACATCTTTTCTGAAATGTGGCACACAGAACTGAATACAATACGCCACCTGAGACCTTATCAGCACTGAGTAGAGCGGAAGAATTACTTTTCATGGGTTGCTTACAACACTCCTGCTAATACATGTCAGAATTATGTTTGCTTTTTTGTAACAGGGTTACACTGTTGACCCATATTTAGCTAGTGGTCCACTATAGCCCCCAGATTCCTTTCTACAGTACTCATTCCCAGTATTCCCATTTTGCGTGTGTGCAATTGATTGTTCCTTCCTATGTGTAGAACTTTGCATTTGTCCTTATTGAATTTCATCCTATTTACTTCAGACCATTTCTCCAGTTTGTCCAGATCATTTTGAATTTTAATCCTATACTCCAAAGCACTTGCTTCCCCTCCCAGCTTGGTATCATCCACAAACTTTATAAGTGTACTCTCTATGCCATTATCTAAATCATTGATGAAGATATTGAACAGAACTGGACCAAGGACCAATCCCTGCGGGACCCCACTCGTTATGCCCTTCCAGCATGACTGTGAACCACTGATGATTACTCTCCGAGAACTGTTTTCCAACCCGTTATGCACCCACCTTATAGTAGCTCCATCTAGGCTATATTTCCCAGTTTGTTTATGAGAAGGTCATGTGAGACACTATCAAAATCCTTACTAAAGTCAAGATATACCACATCTACTGCTTCCCCCCATCCACAAGGCTTGTTACTCTGTCAAATAAAGCTATTAGGTTTGTTTGACACAATTTGTTCTTGACAAATCCATGTTGACTGTTACTTATCACCAAGTGTTCGCAAATTGATTGCTTAATTATTTGCTCCATTGTCTTTCCAGGTACTGAAGTTAAGCTGACTGGTCTGTAATTCCCTGGGTTGTCCTTATTTCCCCCTTTTGTAGATTGGCACTATATTTGCTCTTTTCCAGTCAGTGCTTAATTTGTAATGAAAGAGGTGCTGGATCTCAAGCAATTAGGTGCTGGGGCTCAAAGAATTTTTTACTTCCATAACTGATGTGGCAAGTCCAGAGGTGCTGGGGCTCTACCCTGGCAAGCTCTGGCACAAATTAAGCACTGCTTCCAGGCCTCTGGAATCTCTCCTGTCTTCCATGAATTTTTGAAGATAATCGCTAATGGCTCAGATATCTCCTCAGCCAGCTCCTAGAGTATTCTAGGATGTATTTCATCAGGCCCAGCCAACCTGAAGACATCTAACTTGTCTAAGTAATTTTTAACTTGTTCTTTCCCTCTCTTAGCCTCAGATCCTAGCTCATTTTCACTGGTGTTCACTATGTTAGACACCCAATTACTACTTTCTGGTTATCTGAAGTGCCCTCGGTCACTATGGCCTGATAATAGTTTTCAAATGTCCCTCATTTTAGTCTCAAAGCTACCCACATTCCACACAAAATGTAGTGTCCCCTCACTTTTACTGTTGAAAATTTCAGTGTTTACGTCAGAAAAAGAATCATGAAATGGAGGCCCCCTGTGGGACGAGAGGAAGGGATTTCCCACCCACAGACTTAAGAAATTCTTTCTACATGAAATTTCTTGTGAGTTACATCAACACTAGTGATTCATGAGGGACTAAACCACAGATTATACGCTGGTTAAATGCTCTTGGGAGAACAAGAGTCTTCAGTACTTAAATTGCATCCTATAGGAAAGGACTCTTCTGCCAAGTTCAGGATAAGCAGAAAAATAAGGTGACTGACTTTCTTGGGAAATGGATCTATTTGGGACTCTGCAGTGGAGCTGGGTGATCTTGTTTGTGGTTTCCCATAGTCCTGATTCCCTTGGAGATTCTTGCAAAGCCAGGGAGAGTTTTACCTACATATACTGACTAAAGGAATAAAGTATAAAAATTATTCTTGAGCTTTCCTTCTTTGATGTTTTCTCAGAGGGCATGAAAGGAAGCAGTGGGCTAATGGAATTCTCCAGTGGGTGCCCCTTGTAATTTAAATTTTCTTGGAAAAACAGTTCCCATCAGAATGATTGCCGTATGACCATAAAATGGCAATTCCTTTTGGGGAGCTAGTTACACAAAGGGCTAGTCTGAAAACAGCATTTCGTCTAAACTGTTCTAACCTTGGAAAGACCATCCTATTCATTTCCCGTGCATGGTTCAAGTGATGGTACTTTTCCCTAGCTACTCTTTCCTAGATGTTTATTAGTGTAACCCTTCTACCCGTCAGAGCTGGCAGCAACAAGGGCCGGGTTCAGTATCTAGGGGTTCCGTTTCAATAACACAATGCAAAACCGGCTCAAGCCCCCACCCAGTGACCTGGGACAATTACATACAACTCCCCTGGGCGCCTCTAAGAGGCAATACTTCCCCTCTCGCAAGCACAGAGTCTGAGTGTAGCAAAAGCCTTTTAATAAAGGAGGGAAACATCACAAACAGGATTCATAACACAAACCATGAGCAAAAGACCCACCCCCAAGTAAGTTTGGCAGTGTCCTTTTCCCCTCAGGGTCTTAAGTCCAGCAACCCAACAGTCACCCCACCCACAGTTTCTGTCCTTGGTCAGCGCAGCCCCCAGAGTTCAGAAGTTCATCTGCAGAGTTTATCTCCCAGCCTGGGTGGAAGTGGGGGGAGGTATAGGGGCAGCTTACATGCTCCGCTGCTCAGGTTGACGGCCGATTGCCATGCCTCTCTGCGGGGTTCTGCTACAGTCTTCACCGCCAGCCACTCCTCTCCGCCAGCCGTCCTGCTAGTCGCTCCTCTCTGCTAGCCATCCCGCCAGCCGTGCCTCTGCACGCCTCTCTGCCAGCCATCCTGCTAGTTGCTCCCCTCCGCCAGCCAACTTGCTAGCCACTCACCAATATGTCTTCAGGCCCCCCATCTTAACACAGCTCTCAGTGATTTCAGATGTTAGTAGGGGGCCCTCAGTGCTGGCGCATTCAGAACCACTTGCCCAAAGTAGGTCTAATGCTTAGATCTAGGTATCAGTGATTTCAGCTCTGCAGCATGTAACAAGACTCCTAATGGAGTCAAAATTAGCTCTGTTATTACACAGTGGAGGAGGGAGGGAGGGGAAGGGGGAGAGTGAGTGTGAGTGAGTGTGTGTGTGTGTGTGTGTGTGTGTGTGTGTGTGTGTGTGTGTGAAAGTGGTGTTTAGGGCCTCTGCTACCAGGTACACATACCTGTCCCAAGCCTGCCTTTCAGTTCACTGGGCTTTGGAACCCATGTCCCCTGCCTAGCTAGTGCTACTTAGTTGAGGGCGAGTCCCTCCATCATAAAATGCCAAGTACAGTTCTACTCTCCTTGATTCCATAATCAGGATAACAACACTTTGTTACTCCTGCCCCAATAACAAAGAGAGTAGGGATCCCAGAGCAGCCAAAGTGACCATTTGGGCAAGCAGTCCTTCATGCTAGGCGGTGTGGGTGTGCCCATGCAAACGAGATCAGCCCCTGAAGTCCTTTTCCACAACTCACCACCAGATGTCAGGGTAGAGCTCATTCTGACTCTGCTTACATTACTATGAGAGCTGAGAAGATAATTCATAGCAGATAATTTTATTCCATGGAGTTTGACCTTTTCTATTTTCAAACCTATTTATTATTCATATATATTAATTGAATAACCTGTACAAATAATTCTTGGGGTGTAGATTTGTTCTTGGCCACTCGTATGTATTTAAAATTCAAGTGATATTGGTTGATTTTGATTGGACATTGTTTGTCTTCTGACTAGGAGAGTGTGACTCTTTATGATAGAGTTTCTTAAATTCAAAGTATCCTTTTCGGTAAATATTCCCTAATATGATTTTAAACTTTTCTGTTTCTGTGAACATCTCTGGCAATAACTTAGTTCTCTAGAAAGACAATGTGAGTGAGGTAATATCTTTTATTGGGTCAACTTCTGTTGGTGAGAGACACAAGCTATTGAGCTACACCGAGCTCGTCTTCATGTCTGGGACAGGTACTCCCAGCGTCACAGCTAAATACAAGGTAGAACAGATAGTTTAGCATAAATAGTTAGCACATATTCTAAGGGACCATTCAAAGTGAAGTGGCCTGTTAACATCCTGCAGTCATAGGACGAAAAAGGGGGGTTACTGGGTTATAGATTGTTGTAATAAGCCATAAATCCAGTGTCTCTGTTCCATGCATGATTTTCAGTCTGTCTACACTGGCAAGTGAACGACAAAACTTTTGTCATTCAGAGGTGTTAAAAAAATACACACACCCCGAAAGACAAAAGTTTTGTCGAGGAAAAGTGTGAACAGCGCTTTGTCGTCAGGAGAGTGCTCCTGCCGCTCTTTGGGGGTGGAAGTTTTTTGTCAGTGGGAGAGCGCCCTCCTGCAGACAAACAGCGGCTACACTGCACGCCTTTTAGCAGCACGGCTGTAGTAGCAGACAAAGCCTTAGTGTCAAGCAACGTTATGAATTTAAGCTCCCGGCTCATCTTTTGAAAGCGTTGTGCAGGTTTTCTTCGAGGATGAGGACTGAGAGGTCAGATATAGTGTGATCGCTTTGTGAAAAGTGTTCACCCACAGGTGATGTAGTGTTTTTGTCTTTTATCATTTCCTATGTGAGGTTATTCAAGAGCATAGTTGTTATTGGGGCATTTCGTGCACCACATGTTGTGATAGGCATGCATAAGAGCCATGGATCTTGAAATGTTGTGTTGTGGAGGATGCTGATCATTGTAGCAAAGGAGAGATGTCTGCAGGTTTTGCATCTGTTGTTCTGGCAGGGTCTGGTGCCAGTTTGAGTGGGTGTGTCCTGTTCTGTGGGGAACTTGCTTCTGATGTTGATCTCGGAGAGGTTGGGGGGTTGTTTGAAGGCCAGAAGGAGGGGGTTAGGAAAGATTTCTTTCAGGATGGGATCCCCATTGAGTATGGGTTGCAATTGTTTGATGATACCCCATATGGGGTTCCAGTGTGGGGTTCTAGGTGATTTTAACTCTTTTCATTGCCTGTAGCAGAGGTAGCATTTAGCTGAAATGCTCCCCTTTAGCCCCAGCTTATTTTCTATCGCAATTCATTTGTAGTCTGAAATTCCTAAAGAAAACTTACTCTTACACAAATAACTCACCTAAAATGTGCACGATTCACACAAGCCTTGCAGAGAATGTGCAGGGAGCCTGCTGGGTGGAAGAGGCTCTGACTATATTACCAGCAGTCTAGCCTCAGTCCCTCAAAGGCTGGTGTTTCTGTCAACATTAGAAAATAATCATTTATCCTGTTTCAAATACCAGGGTTTTTTTTTTCCTTCCAAAGAAGCTACATTTTTAAAGTGAGATATTGGATTACTTAGTGATATCCAAAACACGTGGAGTACTGGAGCTAAAGGGTTAAGTTCAGAGGGGAGCCTAGAAGAGTGTAAGTTAGTGTGACTTAGACCTTTTTGCAACTCCTCAACATTTGTCCTTATACTGGGTAAGGCTCCCTTACGCTGAGTGAGTTAGACTTTTGCCCACTTATCGACATGTGGCACATGCAGGATACGTGCACTCCTTCCTCAGCTCCTCTGAATTTGTCACAAAGAGTCAAAACAAACTTGTGGTCATCAAATAAAAGCCTTTCAAGATGGTACTTCACTGGAATTACATCAGGGATGAGTTTGCATCACATCGTTTTTATATAATCCACAAGAGGAGCTCTAAGGGCTTGCAAAATGTAACTGGTATTTCAAAAAAAAGTTTTCTGTCCAATATCAAGAAACTGCTTCATAACAAATATTTTACAGTAAGGGAAACTGGACTTTTCTCTAAAACTTTGTTAAAACTCATCTTCCATAAAATAACACCCTCCTCCCCCCCAGTCAGGAATAAAACAGAACACAGATTGTAAGCTCTTTAGGAAAGAGACTGTCTCTTTTGTTCTGTGTTTTACAGAGCTTTGCACAATGCGATCTGGCCTATGACTGGGGCTCTTAGGTGCTACTGTAATACAAGCAGTAGTACTGATGCGTTATACACACACAAGGAGGTGGGATCTTACAAAAACAAACTTCTTGGTGGAGGTGGAAGTTTTGTTAGTAAGTTGGAATATTGCCATGGGTTTTTTCCTTCACATTTCTCAACTTTTTCTTTTCCTGAGATGAAGGCCTCATGGAACAAGTTCCAGCCTAAAGCAATTGTTTATGACCGAGTGTAAAACTTTGTCATTATCTCAACTTAAAAACCTTTACATGACCTTTAATTATAGCATCACACGGTGCTACCCTGGAGCTGGCCCAGGGGTGTTTGAAGATCTGATACATCTATGAGGGAAAGTTACAGGGCCATGATTTCAGCTGGGGCTGAAGGGGAGCATTGCCAATGTAGTCCACTAATTTGTAGACCTATCCAGTTTCTCTAATACAAATAAAGAGCACATGTACTGTATAGAGGCCGCTTTTAAAAGGGAACCATATTATTTTTCTTATTAGGGATGGGTCTCATATTATAGGGTTACCATATTTTAATTAAAAAAAAGGAGGACACTCCATGGGGCCCCAACCCTGCCCCAGCCCCGGCCCCGCCCCAACTCCGCCCCTTCCCCAAAGTCCCCACCCCAGCTCCGCCCCCTCCCCTGAACGCTCCGCCCTCCTGCTCCTCCCCCTCCCCTGCTTCCCGCGAATCAAATGTTCGCGGGAAGCCTGAAACAGGGAGGCAGCAAGTAAGCTGGGGCTGGGGCTAGGGCTGGGGCTGGGGCAGTGGCGGGGGGGCCGCGAGGAAGCGCGGCCCAGTCTGGCCCCGGCCCTGGTCGAGCGGCGCCGGCCCCAGCGGCTCCAGCCCGGACCCAAGCCCCAAGACCCCTCCCTATTTTCCCGGACATGTCCGGCTTTTTGGCAATTCCCCCCGGACAGGGATTTGAGGACCAAAAAGCCAGACATGTCTGGGAAAATCCAGACGTATGGTAACCCTATCATATTAGGCAGCCCCGAAGAAAAGCCTGCTGGCTGTGTCCTTGGTGGTAATCAGTTCAGAATCACTGTCACATCTTTTATGTATTATGTTTCATCCACATCTGCTGATGGAGGGGAGGAAATTGGTTGGGTGACACAAATTCTTTCCGTTTTGTGTGTTCTCTCCTTTTGAAAGGACTTTCACGAAATCACAGATACATTAACCATTTTACAAGTGATACTGCTCTTCAGTCCCATGCCCCTCAGTTCACAGACCACTAGTTTTATCCTTCTCATTCACCTGAACAGAACAAGTAGGTTATCCAGCAAGTGCTGTTAAAAAGATAAAGTATAAACAGATGTAGCGCATGGTATTTGGAGGGTTTTTTAAAGCGCCGGTCCAGTGTGCCTATTTTGGTTCAAAGATGATCTTTGTGTCTTGATAGTCTTTTTAGAAACAGTCCAAATGGTGTTTGCTTTTCTGAAAACAATCTGTGGCCATACAGACTTGCAGAAATGCCAGGAAACTGTATGACTTACTGTGTATATTCAATCATTAGAAGATGCTACTGATTTGTAACTTGGCTTTCCGTAGAAGCCTTTTTTCCTTGGTAGCCTTGCGTTAGGGACACTCTTGCATCCAAAATGTTTCAAATTTGAAAACATGTTTTGTTTTTTAGTTCGGAGACCTCCAGTTTAAAGCAAGACGCTGGTTGCTTTGTATATGTTGCTTGTGTCCAAAGCTACACTGGGCCTTTGAATCATGTTTAGCAGAACTGTTTTCATAACGCCACCTGGACCATGTTAAAACTAACTCCATGTCAACATTTTTAGCTGCCTATGGTGGCTGGTACCATAACTTGTTTAGAAAACACATTCCAGCCTACGTAAAGATGTTGGCTATCAATGGTTTCTAAACGTATTTTGTCTCTGTTCATGCAGTTTGGCCAGCCAAAATGACTCAAAGTATCCTTCCTCCTTCCACTCACCCTCTGACCTGTTTTTCCCTATTCCCTAGATTTAGAAAGGAAGCACCTGAAAGGGAAGAAATCTCTGAAACTTAATACCTTGTTCCCAGTCCCCTGTCATTAGGAAAGCGAATGCCTCTGATTAATAGCAGTCCTGTTACATGCGGTACAAAGTTTGGATATTGAGGAGAAAATACGACTGTGGTGTTAGGGTTCATATCTATCGTACAATGTGGAGCCATTTGTGCCATTCTTGGAATTGTGCTATTTTAGTGCTTTGTGAACTACTAGAACATACTTTTGCCTTATTAGGGGATCTTATTACAAGCCTCTTTCTGGTAGTTTCAGGATTCCAAATTCTGTTCTAACTGTGCCTTGGTTCTGGGATGGATGGGCCTGGGAAAGTCAATACTAAGATGCCTGTGGCCAAATTACAATATTAAAAGCAAACACATGAGAAATTTGAACTTATTTGGGGTTTCACTATGTTACGCCAACTAAATTACCCTTCATATTTTGTGCTGTCTTGTTGTATCACATGTAATTTGTTTGAGTAAAACAAACTTAAGATGGGAGTAACCGGTTGCCTAGTTTTGCCCTTTACATGGCACAGGAGTGGTAGTTAGGTGTTTTCCAAATGGCAATCATCTCCGGAATGCTTTCAGTTCTATGAGGTGGGAGCACAGGGCTCGGAGACAAGAGGTCTGTTTGCAGCAGACTGACGGTGTGGCCTGGGCCAAGCTACTTAGGGTATGTGTACACTGCAATAAAAAACTCACGGCACCAAGTCTCAGAGCTCAGGTCAATTGACTTGGGCTTGCGTGGCTTGGGCTCCAGGGCTAAAAACTGCAGAGTAGATGTGTGGACTCAGGCTGGAGCAGGGTTTCAGAGCCTGGACTCAGTCTGGAGCTCAACTATCTACAATGCAGTTTTTAAGCTTGCAGCCCAACCATGGCCATGCAGTGGGTCTTGTATTGCAGTGTTGACATACCATTAGGCTCCTCCCACTGAAGTCAAGTACCCTGGATAACTTAAGTTGGGCACCAAAAACTGAGGCACAGAAAATTAGTGAAAAAAAACCAGGAGTACTTGTGGCACCTTAGAGACTAACAAATTTATTTGAGCATAAGCTTTCGTGGGCTACAGCCCACTTCTTCGGATGCATAGAATGGAACATAATATTGAGGAGATATATATACACATACAGAGACAGGTGGGAGTTGTCTTACGAACTCTGAGAGGCCAATTAAGTAAGAGAAAAAAAAACTTTTGAAGTGATAATCAAGATAGCCCAGTACAGACAGTTTGATAAGAAGCAAGTGTGAGAATACTTACATGGGGAGATAGATTCAATGTTTGTAATGGCTCAGCCATTCCCAGTCCCTATTTAAGCCTAAATTGATTGTATCTAGATTGCATATCAATTCCAACTCAGCAGTCTCTCGTTGGAGTTTGTTCTTGAAGCTTTTCTGTTTCAAAATTGCCACCCGGAGGCATAGACTGGTCATAGAATGACCAGACAGGTTAAAGTGTTCTCCTACTGGTTTTTGAATGTTATGATTCCTGATGTCAGATTTGTGTCCATTAATTCTTTTGTGTAGAGACTGTCCGGTTTGGCCAATGTACATGGTACAACTCTCAGAGTTGGTAAGACAACTCCCACCTGTCTCTGTATGTGTATATATATCTCCTCAATATTATGTTCCATTCTATGCAGCCGAAGAAGTGGGTTCTAGCCCACGAAAGCTTATGCTCAAATAAATTTGTTAGTCTCTAAGGTGCCACAAGTACTCCTGGGTTTTTTTGTGGATACAGACTAACACGGCTGTTACTCAGAAAATTAGTGGTGTTTTTAAAAATAACTGGGCCTTAGTTATTTGTCTAAGGACTTACAGCAAATCAATGGCAGAGCTGGGAATAGATCAAATATGAGCTGAGAAGTAATAAACGGTGGGGAGTGGTAAAGAAGGACTGTAGAAAACATTTTGTAAGTTAAAAATGACCTTTGGTTTTTTACTTACTAAGTTTCATAAAATGTCTTAGTGGGTGAGGTAATATCTTTTATTGGACCAACTTCCGTCGGCAAGAGAGACAAGCTTTTGAGCTCCACAGAGCTCTTCTGAAGAAGGAAAATAGAAGAGGGATTTTGTTGTTGCCGTATCATGATGGGTGGGAAAGAAATGAGGCAAAGTCAGAGAGGGGAAGAAGTAAATAACCATTTGGATAAGCACCTAGAGATACATTGGAGATAGGCATGATCTTTAAATACCTTAGAATAAATTTATTGTATTATTTGTGTGATAGTAGCATCTTGGGCCTTAAGTTTGGTTGCAGCCTGTAGCTCAATTGTACTAAGAGCTATTGAAACACATAGTGAGACATGTTCCCTGCTGTGAAGAACTCACAATTTAAGATCACAGGTAGCAAGTGAGGTGATAAAAGGAGGGAAGTGGGGCAGAAGGATGAGCACAGGCGCTGACTTGTATTTTTCCTGGTGGGTGCTCCACCCCCGCACTGCCTCGAGGCCCCACCCCCACTCCACCCTTTCCCTGAGGCTCCACTCTCACTCCACCTCTTCCCACTCCCACTTTGTACCCTCCCTCAAGGTCCCGCCCTCTCCCCACCTCTTCCCGCAACCGCTCTGCCCGTTCCCTGAGGCCCTCTGTCCACCCTCTGCTGGCTGCTCTCCCGCAAGCACCTCCTGCCGGCTGATTGGCAGCCCTGCCGAACAGCTGGAGCTGGTGGGTTCTGAGCAACCCCTATTTTTTCCCTGGGTGCTTGAGCCCCGGAGCACCCACGGAGTCGGTGCCGATGAGAATGACATTAGATCATGGGGGTGCACAGACTCTGATCCTGCACTTTGGGACCCATACACCTGTGTGGAGCCCCCCTGAAGTGGATGAGTGATTGTGTAGAACTTGCAGGATCAGGGGCATAGGGTGTCCAGTTTGCCTGACTGGGGTCAGACTGGTGTGTCCAGATCTGTTTTTTTGGAGGGGTGGGGTGTGTGTTCCTGATAGGTTTGTTTATAAAAATCTTTGTTGCTCATGAGAGTTCAGAAACGTGACTCATTTTTAAGGACACGATTTACATTTTCTTTCTTTTTATCCCACAAAGTGAATCTACATAAGCGATGACAGAACTTGCCCCATTATCTCCATACCCCAGCGCTGTTTGTTCCTTAAGAACATAAGAACGGCCATACTGGGTCAAACCAAAGGTCAGTCTAGCCCAGTATCCTGTCTTCCAACTGTGGCCAATGCCAGGTGCCCCAAAGGGAATGAACGGAACAGATAATCATCAAGTGATCCATCCTCTGTCGCCCATTCCCAGCTTCTTGTTCATTTTTGAGAGGAGATGTTCCTCTAGCTGGGAGAAATGTTACTTTAATAGGCAGCGCAGCTGCCCCTCAGACTGTTTAGACATGGTAATGGAGGAGTCCAGTCATTAGGCAGTTGGGTATTGTTTCAGTACTGTCCTAAAGACCAAGGAGAGCAAGTCTACCCTTGAAGGTTGTGTTTGAGTCACGAGCAAAGAGTCTAAAGAACAATGTATGACATATGACTAGTTAAAAAAATGACTGGATGGATTCTTTTTATGTCGTTTGACATTAATTGATACTTTGTTGCAGCATAAGAAATGTAAAATGTAGGATTTTAATGTTCTGTAACATTTATTTTTTCAAAGGAGACAGACATTAAATTGAAACTCTTGGCACTGGATGATATTTTCTTAAAATCTATGCCAAATAGAACGTCTGTTTCCATTTTCCTTCCCTCTTTCCTAGGGACAAAGCTCTTGAAGTTACAAGTTTCACATAAAAAAAAAGAGGAAGTCCCCTAAAGCGCCCCAGGGTACATTGTGTAACACCAGTGAGATCCTGGTCCACTAATGGAGTTTCCAGGTGCTATGCTACTATATTAATGCCGCTGGACTTCCCCTATCTAATCTATGTAGGTTCTTTGTATGCTCCACTCCCCATTCTCATAACATCTGAGTGCCTCATAAGCATTAATGAACTTATCCTCACAACTCACTTGGGTGGTAGGGAAGTATCTTCATCCACTTTGAATAGAAAAAGAACTAGAGTACAGAGAGGCAAAAGACCAAAGCTGCCAGTGATTTTCAGTCCATTTATTTTGGGGGGCTCCAACTTCAGACACTCTGGGCCTGATTTTTCAGGTGGTACTTGATGCCAGCTGAAATCACTGGGAGCTGCGGGTACTCTGCACCTCCTATTTAATTAAGTCCAAAGTATCTCAAGTTGAGTGCCCAAAATCAGTGGCCACTTTCAACACATTTGGCCTAAGTGACTCGCCCAGTGTCACGCAAGAAGTCTGCGCTAGGGCTGGTATTGAACTCAGATCTACTGATTCCCAGCCCAGTGCTTTAACAACAAGACAGCACACAACAACATGCCAAACAAACTCCTAATAGAAGGGTTTGGGTGATTTCTTGGGCTGGGGAGTAGTGGAAGATTGCTTTGCTGCTGCCCACTCTGTAACTCTTCTGTGGCTAGAAGGCATCACTTTCCAGGACTGTCAGTCCAATACTTCCCACCAACTCTAGATTTATCATGGAATCATAGAAATATAGGGCTGGGAGCGACCTTGAGAAGTCATCCAGCCCGTGCGCTGAGGCAGGACCAAGTGTGACACTGCCCTCCATATTCTTCATATTGATATTATTACATGATTATACCATAATTATCATGCATTGTGTACAGGATGGGTCACGTGAGGTGTCATTGGAGAAGTTATGATTTTCTGAATATGATTATCCTATGTGTATGCATGTATCACTTTTGTATCTAAAGTTAGGAATATTGACTATGTGTCTGTATTTCAATCATGCTTATTCTGGGTGACACCCACGACTAGCCTTTCTGGTACAACAATGTAGAAGCCAGACAGTGCTGATGGCCCATCAGCAAAGACAATGGACCCTGGAAGAACTTAATCTTCCTGTGAACGTTTTGGCCAGCCTGTAAGCAATGGCTGCTATAACACTGCAAGGACATGTGACCAGACCACATGTCTCTGGACTCCATCTTGGGATGTCAGTATTTTTCCACAAACCAGTCTGGGAACCAAGTTTTGAAACAAAGGTTTCCTGCCATATGCTAGAGCTATATAAGGAGGGAGTGGCATCATCTGTTGCTCTTCACTCCACATGAGAAGACTCCTGGAAACATCCAAGGAACAAAGACTGAACTGGGGGAAGTGGTGGACCCAGGCTAAAGGGATTTCTAGCCTGTGTATGGAAGACCTGGGGATTCCAAGCTGTAAAGTAAGTGCAGCTTGTCCCTCAAGAATCTGCAGCATGCTTGTATCATCAGCCAAGTGAGAATTTGCTAATTCATATTCTATCTTTCTAGTATCTTAAACTTAGTTTGCATTTTTGTTTATTTACTAGGTAATCTTCTTTGATCTGTTTGCTGTCACTTATAATCACTTAAAATCTATCTTTTGGCATTAATAAACTTGTTTTTGCTCTATCTAAACCAGTGAGTTGGAGTGAAGTGTGTGGTAAATTGTAGCTCAAGGGGCATAGGCTGTTGCCTATTCCTCTCCACATTCGGGGCGAGGGGGTGAATTCTATGAGCTTACGCTGTACAGTTCCCCGTGCAGCACAAGATGGTATAATTTTGGATTTATGCTCCAGAGGGGGTCCGTGCCTGGAGAGCTGGGAATGGAAGACCGGGGATGGATCACTGGATGATTGCCTGTTCTGTTCATTCCCTCTGGGGCATCTGGCATTGGCCACTGTCGGAAGATAAAATACTGGGCTAGGTGGACTTTTGGTCTGACCCAGTATGGCCGCTCTTATGTTCTTATGAGCTGAGAATTACCTTGGCTTTAGCCTTTCTACTGTTGGTTTGTGCATTGGCTAGTCAGAGAGCCTGCATGTAACTGCAGCTCGGTGTGTCCCTACATGTGTGTGTGCTGGTGGAAGTGTAAGACCGGGAGCATGTCTGCAGCTTGTCACAGCAGCACAGTGTGAAAGAGACCCCAGGCTGGTGGGTCAGAGGGCTCAGTGGTACCCCAATTCCAGGTGGCACCCCGAGAGGAACCTGTCACACCAAGTATACCTACACCATCCCTGACAGGTGTTTGTCTAACCTATTCTTTAAAACCTCCAGTGTTGGGGATTCCACAGCCTCTTTTGGAAGCCTATTCCAGAACTTAACTACCCGTAGAAAGTTTTTCCTAATAGTCAACCTAAATCTGCTTTGCTGCAGATTAAGCTCATTACTTCTTGTCCTACCTCCAGTGGACGTGGAGAACAATTGATTAGAGTCCTCTTTATAACAGCCCTTAGCATAATTGAAGACTATCAGGTTCTCCATCTGTCTTCTTTTCTCAGGATTTTTAGCCTTTCCTCATAGGTTCTAAAACTTATCATTGTTGGTGCTCTTCTCTGGACTCTCCAGTTTGTCCATGTCCTTCCTAAAGTGCAGCACTCAGAACTGAACACAGTAAATTTGTAGCTTTCATAACTTTTTTCTAAAACACACAACAGATGAAGTTTGGTATGAAACGCAGCAGTAAAAATGCAGCCTATGCAATTAAAATTATGGTCTTCTGAAAAATGTTTTAATTCCATAAGAGTGAAAGGAGGAATTTATGTGGGGGAAATTTTCTTCATATATTTATTTGTATCCAGAATGCAGTTCATGTTTAAAATGGTTTGTGTCAACGGGTTTAACATGGAAACCAGAGAGTAGAAATAACCACGAATATTGTTTCAACATGCATTATTTGTCAACGGGTTTAACATGGAAACCAGAGAGTAGAAATAACCAAGAATATTGTTTCAACATGCATTAATTCCCCAAACTGATGTCTGTTTTCCCCTCCACTGTACATGCTGGCCTCACATGAACATAAAGAGCAGTTACACAGATCAGGCCAAATTGAGGCTTGAGGCCTGGCATATGTAGATGCAACTTTCTTGATGTCTATGCAAACCTCCCACCAGTCCTGGGTTTCATGGGACTATCCTGCTTTGATGTCCAAAATCCCCTGTCCCTGTTGAACATAGGTGCTGGAACTAGGGGTGCTACCGCATCCCCTGGCTTGAAGTGGTTTCCATTATATACAGGGTTTACAGTTTGGTTCAATGGCTCTCAGCACCCCCACTATAAAAAAATTGTTCCACCACCCCAGCGGTTAAAGTGAACATTGTCTGCATTCAGGGCTGCCTGTGGGGGGTGCAAAAAGGGCAATGTGCTCGTGGCCTCCTATTTGAGAGGGCCCCCAAACTCAGTGGCCTTGCAACCTGCTGTATGGGGGTCACAACGCCAGTCACGTTTGGCCTGTCCAACTTTCCATCTCCATCTACAGAGGGGTGGATGGGCCAAAGCTGAGTGGCACCATTTTAGCCACTGGAAATATTAGGAGGTATGTCTGTGGACCTGATTCTTTCTTTCACTTAGCCTGATTTTACGCAGTTGTGATTTTGTTGACTTCATGAGAGTTGATCCTAACTTCCTCTGCTGTAAGTGAGATCAGAATAAAACCTCATATCTGTTGACCATTGTAAATTAGGCTCATTGCACACACCAAAGTGAGACTGTTCCCTTAACTGTGGCTAGAAGGATGGGCAGCGCTCATGTGGCAACCCAGCCCAAATACAGTTGACATTTATTTGCATAAGAATTGTTTCAGAAGTATTAGTGATCAGCAAAGAAACTCCCATAAATACTGTGGGCCAAAGAATTATATCTGTTAGTTTTTCTCAGTGAGCCATTTAAAAACAGTTACTTCATTATGTGGGTTTCAGAGTAGCAGCCGTGTTAGTCTGTATCCGCAAAAAGAACATTCATTATGTGGGAGTGAGCATTAAATCATTGCCCTGAAAATAAGAGTCCTGTTGTGCTCATGTGGGATACATTAAAACATTTCAAGCATTCTAATAAGGATCAGCATGAATTAATTTTGAATCACTTAGAAGTCTGGGCTGTCAGGTGAAATCCCATACATTGTATATCAAAATGTTGCTGTACATGTGATGCAATAACTGTGAAGGGCAGCTATTCCCTTTCTCTGAAGTCTTTGAAAAGCTGTTGTAAAACTTGATTTTGAAAGCCTCAGAGAATTTTGAAAGTTAGTCACATTTGCCTTAGGAATGTAAGGGTGATAGCCTTACAATTAAGATAGAAGTGAAGACAAGACCAGGGGACCGACTTTGATCTCAGATGCATAGTGCAGACTGGCTATTAGACTGAATAATGTGCCACTTCTATTGCATATGCAGCTGCAATAATGGATGTTTTATGTGCTACTTGGCAAACAGATTAGGATCTGGCCATAGTTTAAAATGCTTATTCCTCAATGAGAACCATCCCGATTAAAGTGTGTGCTTTGATTAGGTCACTTTTCTATTCAGTATGACTGCATATATGGTTAATTAATATGGAGCTGCAGCTGAGCTTTCCCTAAGATCATGTTCTGCAAATGGTACTGTGAGGTCACTGGCTTCCTGATGTCACTTCGTGTCCTGGCAGTCCAGGCCCAGCCCTCCAGCATCCTGTGGACCATGAATCCCCAATGGGTCCAGATGACCTGCAGACCTGCAATTAAAGGCTACTCTAGCTAACTGGTTAGCTGTTGTTGATGGAGCCAGCCCTTGCCTATGTAGTGAGACTGTGAACCACCAAATTTGGGGTTCTGGTATAGGCCGGGCTCTGGGTAGATTCACGGTCTCCCTGAATGCCTGAAACACCTCAAACACCATTATATAGGCTAAAGAGGTGTATATAGTGTAAGTGGTCCCTGGGCTGTGGATACTGCTTCTAGCAATCAAGATTCCATAGGGCTGCCGACATCTGTTCGGCATTTCCATGGGTCCTGGTGCTAGTGCTCAGAATCTGCTGATCTGCAGTCGAGGGAGAGCTCTGACTATGCCATTGTTAAGCCCGGGCACAAGCTGGGCACTAGTGAAATAAATATTGCATTAGAGGCAGAGAAGAATGAAAGGCTTCACCGATCTTATTACCCTGGCAGTTTTAGCAGACTCAGAGTTCACCAGGTGGACAACTGCTTGATTACGGCACCAAAAGCTGACCCTCTTCTCCCTGAATTCCCCACCCCTCATGGTGACTGCCAGCAGAATGAGGAAGAACTCCAGGAATGTGATGTCCTTCAAAATTCCAGCCTCCTTCCACTCCCAGGACCACTCATGGGCACACCAGCACTCCCTGAAATACAAACTGAAACCTATCACACCTCTTGTGTCCAAGTGCACCTGTAGGTCAGCATTGAGCACATATACATCCCTCCACATGGACATCCCGTTATAGTGAGTGAGGAAACTGTGCCGAGTTGCCAGGTCTTCCCCCATTTCCATCGTAACCCTTATAAAGTGGCCCATGGTCCATACCTGATGCTCACAGTAGTGAAACACAGGGGCTGTGACTTTGCATGCAGAATTCAAATGGCCCACCAGTGATTGATTGGAGATCCCCCAGGCAAACCTTTTTTGGCCCTGCTTACACAGATGACCAGATGATTTAGCTCTGTGAGTTTGTCTCGAAGAAGTCAGGACTGCCCTGGGACTGTGTCGAGTTCAGTGCCATCAATGTGGTAGCAGGGACCTCAGTTTTTTAATTAAGTAGGGAACCACCTAATTCATCCACCAGCTCATGAAAAACCTGAAGCAGCCACCCACACTTGCCCAACCTAACCCTCCCCACAAACAAGAAATCGTCCAGTTATTGCATCACCTGCTGGCATTCTGCACGCCTCCGAACTGCCCAGGCCAGCACTGTACTACATTTTTCAAAGGTGGCAGACAAAGTAGCATAGCCCATGGGCACTGCTTTGTCCACGTAAAACTGGCCATCATAAGAAATGCCAAAGAGGTCAAAATTCGCTGAAGGGTCTGGTGGAGGCGGAAGGGTGACTTAATGTTGCTCTTTGCACGTGAGACTTTGAATCTTGTCCCTGGCCATATTCTCCATGCATTGGACAGATCTGAGGTTATTTGCCATGACATGCACCCTCTCCCCTTCGTAAAGGAGCCTAAAACCCTGAATGAAGCCATTCCACAAAAATATTGCATCCTCTTCCTTGGTATAATCTCTTAACAGGGAGGCTAAGACATTGGAGATGATGCCTTTGTCAGCCACGTTGGCCCAACCCCCATTGCACATGGTCTTGGGCTGAGCCAGACCCCAGGGAAAGCGCACATAACACACGGGCAGCCTAATGACACGTGCTCACCTCTACAATGCCCGCACTTGTGCTGAAACCTACAGGATCCTTGAAAACCCTTTTCTGTCTCATTCTCTTCCCAGCAAGAAAGCCTCAGCTGGTCAGGCTTCAGCGCCTTGAGCCCAGCCCTGTCCCCTCTTTCACTTCCCAACTTTACTAGTATATGGCCACTCTCAGTGTGGGGTCCCATCAAAGGGTGCTCCCAAACCATGCACTCCAGCCATAGTTCCTGATCAGTTTTATCCCAGCTCAAGGAGGGGTTCAGGACTGCCCTCATTCTAAAGGGCTCATTGTAGGTGATGTAGGCCACAAGCCAGTTGTCCTAATTCCTCTCTATCTTGGGGGACCTTATCCTATCATTTTCTCTCATCTCTGCCTTATCTCTCTCCTCCAGTATAGGTTCCCTAAACAGCAGGGAACATATGTTTGTATACTCTGCCCACTATATCTTGTCATGTGTTGCCTGCATGTGAGACCTCATTCAGACCGATGTAGACCCGCTGGGTTTCTGCAATAAAGTCTGTGAGGCAGGGAGCAGGGAGGGCTAGGAACAGTATATGGCTACCCTTCATGCTTACATAGACTTGGCACACCGTTGTGCTGCCCATGGTCCCGGCCCTGCCGCTGGGCAGCCACTTGCCCAGCATAGAATGGAGGAGTAGGTTTTGGTGGCTGCCAGCCTGCTGACTATGAACAGGGCTGCTCGGGATGCTCTGGTCCTCCTTGGCTGCTGGACTAACTGGCAACCAGGGCTCCCTTTATGGTTCCAAATCTTGTGCCAAGTCCCGTGGGACTTCCAGACAGCCCCTGGAAGCCTGGTGGGGGATGAGAATGTTGCAGAGACCCAGTTCCCCCTCCCGTTACTTTATACCCTCCTCCATCTCAGGATCCACCAAACTTGGTAGACTTGGGACTCCCCAATTTTACTTAAACATAAAGAAGCTGGAAGAGACCATAACACATTGGGTCAAAGTCAGCCAAAGTGTAAGTGAGCAGAACTCCGTCAATTTCAGACAGGGGTGACTTTGGATCAAGAGGACACAACTCCATTATGACAGGGCTGGATTTTTCCCATTAGGTCTGGGCATTTGGAAAGTTGTACCTGCTCTCATCCTGTTTTATCTGTTACTTGTTGAGGATTCAAGCTTTGTGGGAAGCAGGCGTCCTCATACACCCCTCAGTGGTTTGAGCATTGGCCTGCTAAACCCAGGGTTGTGAGTTCAATCCTTGAGGGGGCCATTTAGGGATCTGGGGCAAACAAACAAAAAACTGTCAAGGACAGTACTTGGTCCTGCTAGTGAAGGCAGGGGACTGGACTCAATGACCTTTCAAGGTCCCTTCTAGTTCTATGAGATAGGTATGTCTCCATATATATATATATTTCCTAACCCCTGGAAGCCCCAGGCACACGGGCAGTCTAGATTTTAAATGTTTGAGTTGGGCCTAGCTTAGGGAGTGACGTCTTCCCTTCCGAATATGGCTGACTTGTTTCCAGTCATCCATGGTTTTCTATGTTGTACCCAGCACGTTTCTGTGAAAGGTTTATTGTTGGGACCCAAATACTTGCGTCTGGCTTCCGCTTGCGTGCTGAGCTGTTATGCACTTGGCTTGAGTGAGAAATCCTTTGGCTACTTTGCCTCACTAACTCAAGTTCTCCTGGCTAATAGCCGTTGTTACTTTATTTTTTCCCTTTCCCCCGTTGCCAGGTAAAATCAGGTCATTTGTTCATGGTCATGTGGTTCCCCACTTGTGCTATAGTTTTAAGTGAATGTATGTTTTCTTGGCCATTAGCTATGATCTGATGTAAACTTGAAGGATTTAGGGAGAATGCTTGGCTAGAATACCAGGCTGTCAATGAGTTAATGCACATTCCTAAACTGATCACCTGCTGGGGGTTGGGAAGGAATTCCTCCCTCAAGAGCCTTGCACAATTAGCTTGGAGCATTCCTGAGGGAGGGAAGGGTTCACATTCCTCTGAAGCATCAGCTACTGGCCACTGCTGGGGGTCACATACAAGACTGGATTGGCCAGTGGCTTGATCATGGGTCTGATTGTTCCTATAGTTGTAGATATGCATCTCTTCTGGTCCCTGCTCGCTGGGCTATTTGTTTAAACATTCTCCTAGGAGCCACTCTTTTCTTCAAATCATACTTGATGGTCTTAGGTTCTGATTTTATTTATTTTCCTATACACTGAGTGAACTGAAGGGTGGTGTGGTCTGCAGCTCCCCACAGTGGAATCTCTCTGGTATTTCTTCAGGCCTGGCTAAGTTCGCAGGAGCACTTTTTACCATCTCTGCCCATTTCACCCTTTGCAGGAGGTGAAGTATGTCCCAACTAATGAAATTTTTGTCAGAATTAATCTGCTAGATTTAAGGCCGAGAAATGTGTTGGTAGCTTTTGTCTCCCAGGTTTGGAAAAAATGTGTGCTCCAAGTACCTTCTGCATTCATGCTGGGCAGAATCTGTATTAGATTCCAGTGCTTCGGTGGAATATGGACATATGGAATATATTTTTCACACACACTGTTTGTAAACTAATGGCCAGGGCAGCTACAAACCTAATTAAACACTCAGGAATAACTGATGTTGTTTAAAAACACAAAATCTACGCTGGTTTGCCTTGTTCTATAATCCTCTGTTTAAGGGTAATGTCAGTTTCAATTAATAATGCTCAACTCCATAGTCTGGTCAGCCTCTGTGGAGGGGAGTGTGGGTGGGCAAGGGGAGCACAAAGGTTCTTCTGCCTCTGCTTGTCCCCGCAGCCTACATTCTTTTGGGAAGTACAATTCCTGTTCCCGCTGCGAATCTCTGTTAATGGTATGTTCCTAAAATGGGGCAGGATGGAGAGACAGTTTTTTCATAGATTCCAAGGCCAGAAGGGACCATTGCGATCATCTAATCTGACCTCCTTCAGAGCACAGGCCATCAGACAAAATAATTCCTAGAGCAGATCTTTTAGGAAAATCCAATCTTGGTTTAAAAATTGTCAGTGATAGAAAATTCACCATGATCCTTGGTGAATTGTTCCAATGGTTAATTACTCTCACCATTGAAAATTTGCGCCTTTTTTCCAATCTGAATTTGTCTAGCTTCAATCTCCAGCCATTGAATTGCATTATACCTTTCTCCGCTAGACTGAAGAGCACAATATTAAATATTTGTTCCCCAGATAGGTACTTATAGACTGTAATCAAGTCACCCCTTAACTTTCTCTTCATTAAGCTAAATAGATGGAGCTCCTGGAGTCTCTCGCTATAAGGCATGTTTTATAATCCTTTGATCATTCTGGTGGCTCTTCTCTGAACCCTCTCCAATTTATCAACATCTTTCTAGAATTGTGGGCACCAGAACTGAGAACAGTATTCCAGAGGCAGTGGCACCAATGCCAAATACAGAGGTAAAATAACCTCTCCTATTTGAGATTCCCCTGTTTATGCACCCCAGGATCGCATTAGCTCTTTTGACCGCAACATTACACTGGGAGCTCATGTTCAGCTGATTATCCACTCATCTCACCAAATCTTCAGCGTCACTGCTTTTCATAATAGAATCCCTCATCCTGTAAGTCTACCTCTTTGTTCCAAGGTGTATACATTTATATTAAGTCATATTAAAATGCATATTGGTTGCTTGTGCCCAGCTTACCAAGCAATCCAGTGACCTGTCGTCTTCATTGTTTACCACTTCCCCAATTTTGGTGTCATCTGCAAACTTTCTTAGTGATGCCTTTATGTTTTCTTCCAGGTCACTGATAAAAGTGTTAAATAGCATAGGGCCAAGAACTGATCCCTGTGCAACCCCACTGGAAACAGACCCACTTGATTATGATTCTCCATTTACAGTTACATTTTTAGACTTATCAGTTAGTTAGAGATGTCCCTCCCATACCAGCTAGCAGAGCAGTGAACAGTTTGCTAAGCCTTCTTCAAGGACATTGTCCGCCAGGCCAGCACGTGTGGAGTTGGGTGGAATTCCTCGGGAGATCTAAATATTCTGCAGTCTCCCTTCTCCCGCCCCGCCACACCCCGCCCCGCCCTGCCGTGCCCCACCAATGCAGCTGGCAGTGTCTAGGATTCAGGAAGCTATTGGTTACACTCAGACCATGTGTTTTGAGTTTTTCTTTATATCTATATGAAAGATGAGCCTGATGTCCTCATGTGACTCTGGGTGCTGGGACCTTAGGCACAGCCCTACAGGGTGTGTTTACACTGGAGCTGGGGGAAAGCCAACCAGCCCAGGGAGACTGACTCACACTAATACACTAAAAACAGCAGTGTGGATATTGCGGCACTGGCAGAGGCTCAGGCTAGCCACCTGAGGTTGGACCCAGGGGAAAGGAAGGCTTGAGCTTGGGTGGCTAACCCAAACCTCCACCAGCCACACAGCTGTTTTTAGCACTCTAGTGTGAGCCTTGCTAACACAAGTCTGGCTACCCAGGCTGAGGGGGCTCGCTCCCAGCTGCAGTGTAGACATACCCATAGCACCTATGCCTTAGCTCGCCCATCCACCAAGTCTGGAGGCTTCTGAAACACAGAAGACAGTAAGGGTCACTAGAAGGCTCACAAAGTATTTAAAGGGGTACTACCCAGTTTCTATCACTACAGGTCTATTAAAGTCAGGGAGTAATTGATTCAATTACTGTGACATGTCAAGGAAATATTTTGGTTCTTTTTAAAAAAAATGTCAGTAAGTGATTTCAAGGAGCAATATTATTTTTAACCAAAAAAAAAAAAAGAGAGAGAGAGAGAGAGAGAGAGAGAGAGAAATCCTTTATCTCCACTGCTTAGGTGTATTTGAGAGTTGCTCGTTCCACTGCAATTGGAAACCAGCTCAGGTGCTTTGGAGAAAAGTAATTTCCTAGCAGTCAGCGACACAACTTGTTTGTTCTTCCATTATCAAAACTGATACCCTGAGCCATAGCATTGTTCATATTATTGCTGCAACTTTCCAGAGTTGCTAAAGCCATAAGCGAACGTGCCAGAGATTTTAATTGGATACGGATGCAGGTTGTTGAAGGGCTTTTACGTGAAGAATAGTCACGCAACATCAGGGGTCTGGCCCTTCTTGTTCCTTGTACCCTTGTGATGACGGAAGCCTGCAATAACATCTCTGCTGTGAGCAGGTTTACACAGATACACTCAGAGCATACATTTCCTGTCATTTTTTCGTCTCCTTTGTTAGACCCAAACGTCTGCTGGGACAGTCAAGCGGAAACGCTTTGACATGGAACCCAGACAGGGAGCAATTCCATTAACATGTTTCACTTTCCTAATTAAAGTCATTTGTATCATCTGACCTGCATTTTTACATGCTGACTATTTTGCAGGATTTGTACATTCCCCTCTCGCCCCCTCCCCCACCCCCACCCCAACCCCTGCTTTCTAAACTGGCTCCATTCAGCTTTTGTTCTGCACCTTAAATGGCTCTATTGGGAACACATGAAACCACTGGACTGTGAATGTGGTTTGCTTTTTTCACAGTACAGAGGGAGATGCTATGTTGTAAGTTATAAAATTGGACACTGTCAACTGAATTCAGATCAGTTTGGCTTTAAAAAAAAAATAAAGGTAGGTTTAGTTACTCTACCTGCTGCTGTCCATTTTTGTTTAATTGTATTTTCTCTTTGGTTTGGCAGTCCTTTAGCTGGTGTTAAAGATGGCAATAACGACCCTTTCTGGGGAAATGAGAAAAGTTCGCAAGATGGGCTGGAGCTGCTATGACTGTTGTTGTTAAAGCTGGATCCCATTTCCTAGAAGACAAAACAAGCCAAGCACACACTAAGGGAGAGAAAAGAACAGCAAAGATAGAGGCTGCAGCTTCTCTCTCTCTTGCTGAATCCATGCGACCCCTCTTCTAAAGATCCCCGGGGCCCACCACACGGTCGTATCAGCCACGTTGAGAGCTGGCAAACTTGTGCCAGCATTGGGCTGTTTAAGACGTAGCTGTTGTGGCCTGCCTTTCTGATTACAGGCTCACAGCAGCGTTGCAAAAAAGTCTTGTCTATCAACGCCAGACTCTTCTTCCATGTAAGGCAGTGGTTCCCAAACTTTAAGAACCTGTGAACCCCTTTCGCTAAAATGTCAAGTGTCGTGAACCCCCTCCTAAAAAATGAATATTTCCAGGGATTTTCTCCTTTACCTGAATATAAATTATAAAAGCAGTGATCTTGGTAATATAAAATTAGTTTTTATGAGACACTGTTTATTACACACTATTCATTATTATTTATCATTACAGTTTTTTTATTACATTATGAAAATGGCAACACTCTTCCAAGATCTCACTTTCGTAGCTTGTATCACTTTGAATAAGCCTGTTATAAGACAAGGCTCCTATGTTTCATCAAGGAGTATCAGATGTGAAACAGCATGAAGGTATTTAAGAAGCCAACTCAAAGAGTTCCTCCTACACAAGCATTCAGGTCTTGAGCAGTCCAGGCAAACAACGCACGTTACAACAAAGCTTAAACTTTTTCTTCATAATAATTTTAAAAACAATACTAGCTGCCTATTTAATTTTAAAAATATCAAAAAATATCCACCTCCCTTTCCATTTCTTATAAGGAGTCTTGAAGTTTAAATCTCCTCAGTGTGATAGATAGGCTTGCTTTGAGCTGCTTAGCTCTTGGAAGTCCAGGGGCTCTGGGCTGCTGGCCCTGTGCTGCCCAAGATCCCTAGGGACAGTTCTGTCCGCCATTAGGGAATTTTTTCCTGAGAACCCCCTGTAACATTTCGCGAACCCCCAGGGGTTCACGAACCCCAGTTTGGGAACCACTGATGTAAGGCAAAGGGAGCAAGACAGGAAAGAGAAGAAATAAGGTGGGGGAAAGAAAAGGGCATATGCCAGAGTCCCACGTCCTGGGTGGTGGTTGGTATTTAGCCAAAGTTGGTGGAGGTGGCGACGTCACCTGGGTCCCTCTCTCTGCCCAGGACATCTCTCTTAGGAACAGGATAGTGAAGGTCCAGTGATGTCATGGTGGATCCGGGGAACCCAGGGAATGATGGGGGTGGCAGCCGTACTGATGAAACTTATTCCTTTCAGTTCACCCATCTCCCAGCCATGTATTATGATCATTCCCTGTGAAGTCTTTTTTTTAAGGACCCCAAAAGGGCCCATCTTCTCATTTTTCTGCTCGCCAATTAGGTCTGATTTCCAGAATTGGTCCATTTTTTTCCGACCCCCCACTCCTCTTGCTCACAAGATGTGATCTTAACAACCGCCCTTGAGTTATGTTATCAGTGGGCCTTTTTGTTCGGATTAACCTGGTCTTGTGTCTCCCTCTTGTACCTTTTCCCATCCACATTTGTTATAGGTGATGAGAACATTTTATAAACTTTTAGCCACTTTCTCACAGTTGAGCTCACAATTGGCAGGTCTGTCAGGCTCAATTTATTACAACAGGCCAAGAATTCAATAGGATTCAAAAAACAATTAGAGATCAATATGGATAATATTGATCTCTAATACAGTTACACAAGATAAGGTTAAAATGGATAGGGGACATAAAACTTTATGCATGGAGCAAGTATAACATGGTCTCCTGTTAGAAGGATGATCTAGGGCAGTGAGCACTGGACTGGGATGCAGGCGACCCTGGGTTCATTTCCTGGCTCTGCCACTGACCTACTATATGCCCTTGAGCAAGTCATTTAATATGCCCTGTACATCAATTCTCCATCTGTAAAATGGGGATATTAGCACTTTCCTACTTCTTAGGGGTGTTGTGAGGTTAAATACATTAACCAATAGAGCTTTGTAAACACCGAAAGAGAAATAGAGGCTTCAGTTCATAAACCACCTTCCTGAGATTGGGTCAAGATTGCCTTTATGGGCAAGGCAATTTCCAGTTGGTCCACTTCAGTATTTATGGCACCTCCTTCTGAAGCATCAGGTGTGGCCACTGTCCGAAGGGTGTTACCGGACTGGACAGGCCCTTAGTCTGTCCCCATTCCTCTGTGCAGGGGTTCAGAGCCCCGGGTTGTGTACACACACCTGGCTGCAGGCCACCCTGCTTGCTGGATTTTTTCCCAGCCCCACAGACTCCTGCCCCCATTGCTGCCACCTGTTGTCCACCCAGGTTCCAGGGAGATTCTGCTAAGATGGGTTCTTTTTTACTGGGGAGCCTTCCTGCTCCTGGCTCGGCCTTCCCACAGCAGAGTTATGTCGTCAGGCCCCAGAGTGCGAGGCTGACTCAAAGCCCAGGGCCCTGGCAGAGCAAGAGGTGGTGGCTTGAGGCAGCAGGACATAGCTTGTCCTCCGAGGCTCCTGAAAAGCTGCCTGTAGCATCCCAGGAGACTCTAGGCCCTCCTGTACCTACCTGCTTCCCCTGGCTCTGTGGAGAGGCTAGGGAAGGAAGAGAGCTGCTGGCCTAACCTTGCTGCTCCTCCAGCTCCATTGCAGGAGTCCTGAGGTGGTACTAGAAACCCTGCTGGCTGCCTCTGTGCTCTTCTCCCAGGTCCAGGAGAGAAGAGACACCCACCCAGCCCCCAACTCTGGCTGCTGCGCTGCAGTTAAACACTCTCCTCCAGTGAGCTCCCCCTAGTGCAGCACATGATTGTGATGTCCTCGTGCAAATACTTATGGCTGAGGGCTTGATTCTTGGTTCCTGCCTGGCTGCCCCAGCATCATAAAGGGCCGTGAACCAGCCACATCAAAGGCCTGGGGAATACCGCTGGCATAAGGGGCTTCTCTTGGTGCTGGAGAATTGCTGGAATGGCTCTATGCTTCAGCCCCCAGAAAAAAGTGGTGTGCTGGGGCTTTGTTCATTCGGCTCCATAATGGGTGCACTTCCCATGTCAGCAGAGGCTTTTCCAGACTTTATAGCTCCAATAGACCCCCACCACGGATGAGAACCACTGCCAGAGGGTCCAAAGAGCTGGGACACCTGTAGCTGCGCACACCCATTTCCTCATCCACTCACTGCTGCACAGAGGCATTTGTACTGGCAGGGAATTTTCTGTGTGGCTTCCCTCCAAATGCCTTTTGCCCCTTCCCCCACCACATAGTGGTGTCGAGCTAGTTCTGCTGGCAGGGAACTGTCATGGAGGAGGGAGCTGAATTTGCTCCTTGAAGCACACAATTGGGACAATGAAATGCGAAGAGAATTAGCTTTCGTGTGAGTGTTACTAGTTCAACTGAAAATATCAGATTTGCCCTGGCCGCTGCTGAGTTGAAGTTAGTTAGTGCCTCAGTTGCAAATGCATTCTGTGATCAGAATTTAAACACAGAAGTGTACGTGGCACCCAGGGCAGCACCCCTTTGCTCATTGACATTCACATCCCCTCCAATCTGGTCTCTCAATTGCCCCGTAAACAGCTGCTTTCCCCCCTCCCCTCACACAACAATGGCCCTTTTCACCAAGAGGAACATTGGTATTGGTGAAAGCTGATTTCTAACAAGATTGCTGTTTAACTCCCAATATGAACCAGCTTTCCTCCACACTTTAAGGAATCAAAAAGATTTTATTTTTTCTCTCTCCAGTGTTTCAGGTTCATAAAATATCAGATCATTTGGGATTTATCTAGGCAGCTGTGGCAGCCTTGCATATTTACTTGGATGGCAGGAGAGAAATCGAAGTTGGGGTCCAGTTCAACATAAAACTAACTAAGAAACCCCACCAGCTCTGACATGACAGCACCATAGAGCAGCGTAGTAGTTTGAACACAGTCTGGGAGCTTGGAACTCTTGAGTTCTAGCTCAGACTCTGCCATTGACTTGTACAAATAATTTACTGGTGGATTTTTTGCCTTCTCCATAAATAAAGGAGATGAAAAAATCATGAGGCTCTTGTGGGCCTGAACTTGCTTCCATTGAAGTCCCTTGAAATTTTGCCACTGGCTTCAGTGGGAGCTCCAGGAGAGTTGGTCTGGGTGGGTGGATGGATGTATTTTGGCTCCAATCTATCCCTGAATTTTCTAGGTTAGATCTGGGAGTTAAGTTATGTAAATAAATTAAAAAATGGAAAGTGTGTGTATGCATGTGGATTTTTTTAAACACATTGAAAATATTAACACTGGCTGAGAGAAGGAGAATTCATCAAGCATTTTACTCATTCCTGAAATATGCAGCAGACCCAGGAATAAAATAAGTGAAGCTTGTAGAGAAAAGCCTTGTCACAGAGTTGAGTATACATCTGGCTGTAATTAAGGCATGATTTTTTTTAATACTGAATGAAAAATCGCTTTATAAATATGAAATGTTCTGGGGTGTGAACAGTGAAAGTGGATGGCAGTCAAGGGGACTATAAGCAAAGATCTGTGCTGCTGGGAAAAATATGCAATAACTTTCCTATGTTAGGAAAATTCAAGTTATTTTTTCCTTGGATCCAAGTGTCATAAATGATGAGCTCTTCAGGATTCAGAGGAAATTAAAAAAAAAGAAAAATCCCTTTTGATCTCTGTGCTGTCACAATATTAATTAAATGGGGCTCCTGGCAGAGCTGAGGATCTCAGTCCAGTTCCCCCAGACAGGTGCCCACCTCACAAAAACCACCACCCTGATTGACAGCAGCATTGCTTTGTTGGCAGGTTCAGTAAAGAAGCTAGCTGTGCACAGCGACTGAGCTTCATGCACTAGTCGTTGGCAGTGTCAGACAGATCCTTCCAAACCACATGAGTCTTCTGAAGACATTGTGTCTACACACCACCTCTGCTACCCACCACCCCTCTCCTCATGAATCATAGGGTGACCAGATAGCAAGTGTGAAAAATCGGGACAGGGGGTGGGAGGTAATAGGTGCCTATGTAAGAAAAAGCTCCAAATATCAGGACTGTCCCTATAAAATTGGGACATCTGGTCACCCTAATGAATCACCTCAGCTTCCTGACAGGGCAGCTGCATGGGAACCATGTTACAGAGGCTTTTTCCAGTTTCTGCTTTTCCTAGATCCAGTCTTTAACTGGGATTTTTTTCCCCTTCAGGGCAGAAGGGAGCACTGCATTGACTCACCACTGGCTTTTCAGGGGAGGGGGATGTCTCATAACACACATCCCTTCCTGCCCCAGGCTGCTGCCCACTTCCCAGCCACTGATCCCTGACCATGGTGGGTCTTCAAGATCCAGGTTGATGGGCACAGTACTGCAGCGATGGCTAAATGTCCTTCTGTGTGATAAGGAGATCTATGCCGAGGAGCCCCACATTGTGGGTAATGCTCACCCGGTGACGTGGCCCTGGTTATCTGTCTAAAAACGTCAAGGATTTTGGAAAATGGGCTAAACAGTTTAAAAAGTGACTAGTGAGTTTTTTGGGTGCACAACTGAAGACCCCTTAAAGGGGCTGTTTGGTAGAGAGTGAGCATGCTATCATGATTTGGGGCTGTTCTAAAGGCAAACCTTCACATTGGGAAATTAGTAAAACTTTACTTGTAACAAGCAATGTTGGGGAAATATCTGCCAGGATATTTCTGGTCCATTTGCTCTACCTGACCCCATCTGTGGTTTTGTTGTGTTTTCAGTCACTCTCCTCTCCCTTGCAGCCCAGGTTCTATTTCGGGAAGCTATAAAGCTGTGTTTATATCACAGTCTGTTGCAGCGGAAATGACTACGACATCAAAAATTCAAGATAATGGACCAAATTCTGGCTGCTTTGGGGGTTTTTACCCTTTTGAAATAAATAACAAGCACCAACAAAATCCCAGTTCCTGCAGCATGCCTTTGTGTTCTAAAGGACTCTGGCAACCATGCTGATGCTTACACTGGAAACAGACATGATCCCAATAAAAGAATGATGTATAGTGATCACAGGGAGTATCCAGGAATCCATGTTAAAATGGCAGGTTTCACCTGCTGACCTCTAAGCCCTGCTCTCGCTCATCCTTCTGCCACTGAAAGTGTGAAAGACCCACTGGAGTCCCTGTGTCGAGTGTCAGTTCTGTGGCTTTGGGAATGATTCTCCAAATACGTTAAGGGCTGTTATAAAGAGGACTGTGTTCAATTGTTCCCCATGTCCACGGAAGGTAGGACAAGAAGTAATCAGCACTGTAAGAGTAGTTGAGCTCTGGACTGGGCTTCCACGTGAGGTTGTGGAATCGCCATCACTGGAGTGGTTTTAAGAACAGGTTGGACAAACACCTGTCAGGGATGGGTCTAGGTTTACTTGGTCCTGCCTCAGTGCAGAGGGCTGGACTAGATGACTTCTTGGGGTCCTTTCCAGTCCTGCACTGCCTTGCTATGATTCTCCCCAAAGGGCCACATTGAACTGGCTTTATCACTTGACCCCCATGATCAAAAAAGAGAAGATCATGGAGGGACTGTGAGGGAGTAAATTGTCCTCTGCCCCAATCTCTCAAATAAATGTGGTAGGAAGAATGATGAAGAATGCGTGAAAGCCCCAGTAAATGGATTAAATACTTGGTCTGAGATACTTGGGGGGGCGGGAGGAGGGAACAATCTAAGATGAAAGTCCTTACCTTAAGGTAACTTCAGATTCAGCTTTTCTGGAAAGGATGACAGGCGTCTCTAATATAGTGATATATTTCCAGCCTTATGGATGGGGAGCTGTGGAGGGGAAGTTTTGAAACGGTGCTCTAAAAATGCGTTCTCTCTCTTTCTCTCTCTGTATATATAATCATAATCTTAAAGCCGTAGTGTTTCTAAGGCCTTGTCTTCATGGGCAAAAAAGGTGTGGTTTTCCATCGTCTTAGTTCAGTTGAATCAGCCGGCTGTGTTGTAACTTAAGCTAAGCTACAACACAACTAAGATGCCTCCATAGGTTTCAGCCTGCATCTTAATGAGCATTAAGAGGGCTTTTCAGTGGTGCTAAGCCAATTTGGAGGAATGAGAACATCTCCCTGGAATCCAAACTGAAACTGCTGCACACATTGGTCATCTCCATTTTTCTGTATGCGTGTGAGACATGGACCCTTACGGCAGAACTTGAATGGAAACTACAGGTAGTAGAGATGAGATGCTTCTGTAAAATCCTGGGCATCTCCTACTTCAACCACGTCACGAATGAAGAGGTCCACAACATCATCACCCAATGCTCTGGGTCATATGAAGACCTCCTGATGACCGTGAAGAAGCACAAGCTGAAGTGGTACGGCTATGTAACAAGATCATCTGGCCTATCCAAGATCATCCTCCAAGGGACAGTACAGAGGAAGAGAAGAAGAGGTAGACAGAAGAAGAGATGGACTGACAACATAAAAGAGTAGACAGGAATGGACTTTGCGGAGACTCAAGCACTGACACACAATCATCAGGGGTGGAGACAATTGGTTGATTGCTCATCAATGATGGTGCCCCAATGACCAATGTGGTTATGGGAGTGATGATGATGATGAAGCTAACTTGAGTGCAGGGCCAGCTCCAGCTTTTTTGCTGCCCCAAGCGGCGAAGAAAAAAAAGAAAAAAAAAGAGAAAGCCAGCCCTACCGCACCGCTTCATTCTTCGGCGGCAATTCGGCGTCCGGTCCTTCCCTCCGAGAGGGACTGAGAGACCCGCCGCTGAATTGCCGCCGAAGACCCGGACGTGCCGCCCCTCTCCATTGGCCGCCCCAAGCACCTACTTCCTGAAAACTGCACCCAACAGGACTGGGGCAAAGAGGACATATTGTTACCCACGGGTAGCTTCTGTCTGCAATCTGTATAGTGCAGATCATCACATGACTTCCCCAGTGGCCCAAGGGTTAAGGAAAGACAACATTCTTTTAGCCTCTTTCTAAGTGTTGTTTTCTTACTGTTTTATTAAGTAAAATCAGGCAACGAATTAATACCACTCTGGTCTATAAAGTGCTATGCAACTGTAACTAGCATTCTCCCTAAAGGAATGTGCTGGAATACATTTTGTACACTGTCTTAGAAATGTTGAAACTGTATATTTCAATTTTTGGCTGTAGCTCTTCTCCAGCCCAGAAAAAATCCCTCTGGTGCTGTGAAACTGAAAACTCATCATATGCTCCAGAGACAGATCAAGAAATGCTATTTGTACATTTGAGTTGCAGCAGCACTGGGAAGCCTAAGTGTGTCCGTATTTTCAGTAAAATGTTTATGGAAGGTGAGACTGAGAGAATCTAGGTCAATCAGTACATGCATGCATTTAGTGTATGTTCATTTCAAAAGATCCCGAAGCACGTCACAAGGTATATAAATGCAGCAGCATTGAAGTGCAGCTGTCATCTGAGTCAGAACATCTGTATCAATCATCTTCTTATGTGGCCCTCAGTGTAATATTTGAGTATCTCCACAGTCATTAGTTAACTTATTCTCGCAGCTCCGCTATGATCTAGGGCAGTGTGATTCCCCAGTTACATATGGGGAACTGAGAACCAGAGCCAGAAACTGACCCCGACCTCCAAATCCTGCTTCACTGCTTGAACCACAAGACCGTGTCTTCAGCAGCAGCAAACAGTTGCCCAGCAGCTCTGCATAACAGTCAGAGGGAATTTTCCTGAATAGGGGCAAACCCTAGCTCTTATGAAAATGCCACCGGATCTTTAGTACATATGCAGATTGGACAGGACTGGCGGTCTTCTCAAAGTCTCCTCAGAAGGATCCCCACACAATGACCTGCATGTCACTGAATTCACTTACATTGGAAAGATATAAGTGACTAATATCAGCTCTCTTGGGATTCAGACCTGTGGTTCCCGAGAATCTAGGTATTTTACACTTGATGCTTGGACCATTAAATTATCCCTTTCAGCACTTGTTTGGGGTTCTGATTTTTTTAATGCCCCTTCTTATTTGTATTGCCTGCCAGAAGTAGTATCTATATAGATCCATCATCCACCTGACTATAACCAGGTACTAAGCCTGATGATACATAAAGCAATACATAGCAATACTCGGTGCCTTCCTCCTAGTGCAGGTTTACAGTAGTCTGTTTAAGGTAAGTGCTATCTTCTCAAACCAGTGTCCCCATCAAAAAGAGATAGGCCTCCTCTACACTGGAATCTTTTCCTGGGAATTTCCCCAGCTCCAGCAGTGGGAGTCCTACTGTAGGGAAGTCACCAACATTTAGCCAGCATGTTTTCTAGACTTTCTCTGAACACTTCTAGACCATGCAGTGGTTAAAGCACAGATATGTAGTACTTTTACCAGCAGGTAAGCCATATCAGAGGGGAATGCCAAGGGGAAAAAAAAGTCTACCCTCCTGTAACTATCATCTCTGCTTACTGTGCCAGGCCTTACTCTCTGGTTCACCTGCTTAATTCTGAGTGTAGATGTTACTCATTAGACAGGGGAGGGATAGCTCAGTGGTTTGAGTATTAGCTTGCTAAACCCAGGGTTGTGAGCTCAATCTTTGAGGGGGCCACTTAGGGATCTGGGGCAAAAATCAGTACTTGGTCCTGCTAGTGAAGGCAGGGGGCTGGACTCGATGACCTTTTGAGGTCCCTTCCAGTTCTATGAGATAGGTATATCTCCATATATTATATTATATAATGATCAAGTAAATTATGCTGATTAAGCACCAGCTGTGACTGGTAACACATCCCAATTACAGGCCAGGTTTGTCATGTGAATCAAGAAAAAATTCAGTCTCTTCTCTTCAGTGATCCCCCTTTAAAAAAAAAACGATAAACAAGCATGCTGTCTCCCCACAAGTCCCAAGTGTTTGTTCAGCAGCCTTGCTGCCCCTTGGAGGAAAAATTCTTTCATCTGTCTTCTTCAGCCTGGTCTCTTGCTAAGCTGCGTCTCTCCCCACATCTATTGCTGAGATCTGCAGCAGAAACGTTTCTAGTTTGCGCGGCATGCTCAGTTGACTGTGTGTAGTCTTTTAGGGGTAGTAGTAATTTCCTATGCTAACATTTCAATGGGCCAATAAGCAATAAATCAGCCTTCCATGGGGAGATTTGCTCGTTTCTTACAGAAAAAATTCAGCCAGGCACCTTTTCTGCACTACTTAAGGGAAAATGTATGGCCTAGAGCAAAACTACTTGCACAGAAGTGTATCTTTTATAAAAATACAGCTGATATTGTTTTATTTTTATAATTATTACCAATGGTTAGGCTGTGTGTGTGCTGAGGCCACTGCCTATCATGCTGACCAGCATTGTCTCATTGTTTCCTTATGTTTCCACTGTCATATCTACCTGTTGGCTCTTGCTTTAAACTTAGATTGTAAACTCTTCAGGGCAGGGGCCATCTTTTTTGTCCTGTGTTTGTACAGCACCTAGCACAATGGGATCCTGGACCATGACTGGGACTCCTAAATGCTGCCATAATACAAATAATAGTGTGTGGGGGGCTTTAACACTGTGAAACGCAACTTTAATATTTGTAGTCCCCGTTCCCCCTAATCTTTGTCTGACTGGGTCTCTTTAGTGAGTTCCTTGGAATAATGACTATCCTTTTTTGAATGTTTGGAAAGTACTGTGGCTATGGGTGCTGCCAAAAACAAATAATAAATAATCATTTTAAAAGTCTTCAGTACAAACTCTGTCCAAATACTCAGTGTGGAGTTGTTTCAATAAAGGGCTGGATCACTTTTTTTTTAATCCTGAATTTAGGTAGATGAATTACTTTGTAAAGGCTTTTGAACATGTAAAATGCTGTAGAAGTGCTAAGCAGGGCCGACGAGGGGGGGGAGGGGGGAAGCCGGCTTTCCCCCCCTCGCCCCCCCCCCCATCGCCTTACCGGGGCTCGGCGGTCCGGAAGGGGGCCCGGAGCCCGGCTTCCCCCCCCTCTCATCGGCCCTGTTTAGCCGGTCCGCCCTTGCTGAGGGGCCTGAAAAAAATTTTTCACCGGGGCCCGAACCCGCTCTCAGCAGCCCTGGTGCTAAGTGGTGGTAGTGTTTCATCACTGTTTTCAAAGGGGAGTTCTGCTTAAAAATGGATAGCATGTTGTAGACCTCAGTTAGCAGTGGCAGAGGGAGAGAAAAATTAAGATATTAGTCCAAAGAAGAAAATCTGATCCTGCAAAGATTTGCATACATGCTTAACTTACATGTGTGTAGTCCCATTGACTTCAATATTGGGGGTCTGGCTTCATGTGGATTGTTAAACATGAGGGGAAGAGTGCCTCAAGTCTTGTTAACAGGAGACACTCAAGCCAGGATGTCCTCTAACATTATGCCCTTCCACAGATTTCTCTGCCATTGTTATTATGGTATTTCTACAGCTGTTAAAGAATTTTGATATGAATAGGAAGTCTGAGGACTGGCTTAAAATTAGCCAGTGTTCTCTGTGAGTGACAGGCAGACTCTACAGCGGAGAGTTTTCAGAGCCAACTAGGTGTCTTAGCCACCCAACTCCCATTCTCAAATGTATGGCTTTGAAAATCCCTGCCTATGCTATTATATATATCTATATTTTGACACTATTAATGCTGTACCTTATTAGAGATGTTCTGAAGAAGGTCAAACTAGATGATTGAGTGATGCTTTTCTGGCCCAACGTGTGTGTGTGTGTGTGTGTGTGTGTGTGTGTGTGTGTGTGTGTGTG
>NW_020664448.1:10956977-11016162 GCF_002925995.2 Terrapene triunguis | reverse complement strand
GTGTGTGTGTGTGTGTGTGTGTGTGTGTGTGTGTGTGTGTGTGTGTGAAGGTGGGGTTGGTCTTCCTGTGCTGAAGGGGATTGAGAGGCATCTTTGTCATCAGTGTCATCCCTGGACCTGCTGGCTCCCTGCAAGTCTGGGAAATCCACGTGTGGAAGAGGGTTGGGGTGGAATGGAGTTTTTTGTACGGTTCCCTCAGCATCCAGCAGTAAATCTAGAGTTAATACAGCATAAAGCTATAATGGCTTCTTAATGGAGGCTCCCCTAGCTGTGGCTCATTTCATAGAATCATAGAATCATAGAATATCAGGGTTGGAAGGGACCTCAGGAGGTCATCTAGTCCAACCCCCTGCTCAAAGAAGGACCAATTTCCAACTAAATCATCATTTCCCACGGGATTTTCCTGGGATGAGCTGCTGGCTGAGGAAGCCCTGGCAGTATTCCATGGAGAGAGCAGCACGGAAACAGTGAGCTGGTGCATCTATCTGGATGTCCTCTCATGGGTCAGTAACTGGTTAAAAGACAGAAAACAAAGGGTAGGAATAAGTGGTCAGTTTTCACAGAGAGCTAAATAGCGGGGGTCCCCAAGGATCTGTACTGGGACCTGTGCTGTTCAACATATTCTTCAATGATCTGGGGAAAAGGAGTAAACAGTGAGGTGACAACTGGCAGACAATATAAAATTACACAAGATAGTTAAGGCCAAAGCTGACTGCGAAGAATTACAAAGGGGTCTCACAAAACTGGGTGACTGGGCAACAAAATGGCAGATGAAATTCAGTGTTGATAAAATGCAAAGTAATGCACATTGGAAAACATAATCCCAAATATACATACAAAATGATGGGGCCTAAACTATTACCACTGAAGAAAGAGATTGTGGAGTCATTGTGGAATCCTCTGAAAACATCCACTCAATGTGCAGTGGCAGTCTAAAAAGCTAACAGAATGTTAGGATAGGAACCATTAAGAAAGGGATATATAATAAGATAGTAAATATCATGATCCCACTATATAAATCCATGGTATGCCCACACCATGAATACTGCATGCAGTTCTGGTCGCCCCATCTCAAGAAAGATATATTAGAATTTAGAAAAAAGTACAGAGAAGGGTAACAAAAATTATTAGGGATATGGAACAGCTTCCATATGAGGAGAGATTAAAAAGACTGGGATGTTCATCTTGGAAAAGAAATGACTAAAAGGGGATATGACAGAGGTCTATAAAATCATGAATGGTGTGGAGAAAGTGAATAGGGAAGTGCTGTTTACCCCGTCACATAACACAAGAACCAGGGATCACCCAATGAAATTAATAGGTAGCAGGCTTGAAACAAACATAAGGAAGTACTTCTTCACACAAAGCTTGGTCAACCTGTGGAATTGGTCACTAGGGGATGTTGTGAAGGCCAAAAGTATAACTGCATTCAAAAAAGAATTAGATAAGTTCATGGAGGATAGATCCAGCAGTGGCTATTAGCCAGGATGATCAGGGATGCAGCCCCCTGATCTGGGTGTCCTTAAACCTCTGACTGCCAGAAGCTGGGCCTGGACGACAGGGGACGGATCACTCAGTAATTGCCCTCTGAAGCATCTGGTACTGGCCACTGTTGAGAGACAGGATTCTGGGCAACATGGACCATTGCTCTGACCCAGTATGGCCGTTCTTATGTCCCTGTGCTTGAAACAGAATACTTGAAATCCACACAGATAGTGGAGACAAATTCTCTGCTGCATCCTTGGGAAAGGTGGAAACCGCTCCCTCACAGACACTTATAGACTGTAGAGGACACTCCTCAAGAGGGCATGATTATACCAATGATTACTCCAATTGGATAAATCCTATATTAACTAAATAGCAGCATACCCTGTTAAATAGCTCCTGTGAAAAATGTATTATTGTCCCTGTCGCCCCTTCCCCCCCCCCCAACAGGTCATTATTTAGCCTGATGCAGGAGAGGCTGTAATTTAAAAAAAGCTTTTGACCTATTCATGAATTTAAAATCCCTCCCCACCCCAACCCGCATAATTGGAGCGTAGGTTTTTTTTTTTTTTTTAGTGGGGCCAGATCTTGATGTTCCTTGATCTTACTCAGTTCTTAGTGTTTAGTTTCCCATGAATAACAATGTTATTTCCATAGTCTGTCTGGTCACATTGCCCTTCCCTCTACAGTAGAAACAAGCCAATACAGAATGAATCAAACAGCAGGGTCCTAAAGCAGGCCTGAGTAACAGTAGCAAATCTACATGTATTATTGGCCAAGTTGTAGCCCCATTGAAGTCCAATGGCAAAACTCCCATAGGCTACAATGGGAACAAGATTTATTTGGCCTAAGAAAAGATTCCATCTGAACTGCCCAGCTATTTGAGCGTCTTCAAAAAAAGCCAGTTGTTGCCAAAATAACACTGAGGCTGAGTTTATGTCAAAACCGGGAAAGGCTATTGAGAGGTCATAAATGCCTGTCATTTCATTTCTATGGTGACTTCATTACTGAAGTCACGAAGCGCCAGCCTGTGTACAGTGCTGACAATATGTCTGAGAGGAGAGAGCCTGAAAGAATTGCATTATAACCAATAAAAGCAAGCTGTTTTCATCAGCCACCTTTCCAAGTGATTTGGCAGTGGTGGAAGCAGAAGGATCTCTTTTAGTGACTGACCTACACAGTAAACAAGCTCTCCACTGGCACTGTTCCAGGCTCCAAGACAGCTCCAAGTAATCAAAGATTTGCTGACAAAACCATGTTAACTGAATGCATCTGTATCCAAGGCTATTCATATCTGCGGATTAATGTTTCCTATTCCTCTAAACTAAAAATAATTGTTGAAAAGTCTAGGTGGTTAAATTTGAAAAGGTGTGTTGTGGTTTGTTTGTTTGTTCTCTCCATTAAATTAAATGATTAAATCCATTAATAGAGGCTTTTCCAAGTAACTTTTGGTTTTGGGTGTCTCATTTGGGGATATCCAACTTGAGAAATCTCCAGCCTGTTATTTTAGAAGTACTAAACACACAGCTCCCTGGGGAGTTTTTGGATGCTCAGTGCCTCTGAAAACCAGTCCCTAGGAATCTCGTTAGACACCCAAAATTGAAAGGTCACTTTGGAAAATGTCAGCCATATAACGAAGGACCCGTTTACATGACAAAAACAACTGAGTCAGTAGAGCCTGTTCAAGGCCATAGCTCAGATCTGGGACACAATTTGTTTATAATTCACTCTGCATTGAAGTCAGTGGGAGCCGCCTTTGACTTCAGTGGAGCCAAGATTTCACAACTGGAGTTCAGTATTTGCCTAAACTTGGAAGGAAGAAGGGTTGGGCTGGCCACTAAGCCATACCCTCCAGCTAAGGAACAAAGACGTCTTAGTTCACTTTTCTCTTCTTCTTTCTTTTCAGGACATACAGGGTGTGGCAGTGGCTTTTTGCAACCACCAACTTCATCATTTCAGTCACAGATCCTGGCTGAGCAAAGTTTGCACCATGCTTGAAACAACTCTGCCAGCTTCTGTTTTCTGCACAGATTTTAGAAAACCCTTTTAAGTTGGCTTTAAAGTTTTGTGCATGAGATATACACTAGCACTATCTTAGTGTGTTATACTGCCCAGCATCATCATAGTATCTGAGTGTCTTCCACATAAAGTCAATAGCAAAGTCCCCAATGGACTTCATGGAGTCTCTGGGACTTCTCCCTTTATGAGGTAGAGACTGCTAGGAATAGGGTTTTCTTGGTTTGAGGAGGGGGGGTCTTTCTTGGAAGGAGGCAGAGTTGGCAGGGGGTTGGGAATAAAAAGGATATGTGACTTGTGGGTGAAAAGGGTTTTTCAAAGAGGAAGATTTTGCCATGTTTCCTAAAATGGTCAAACTTTGGATTTGCCTGCACTCCTCTGGAAGATTGAGGACACCCCTCGACAGAGAATGCTTTGTCCCCAGATCTCAAATGCTTTATCCTGGGCTTTGTGATCTGCCTTGTCCCAGAAGAACACATCTGTCACAGTGGTTCATAGATCAAAATTCAGCCTTTGGTGTAGCTAGGGCTTGATCCATTGATTGCTTTGAAAATTAGGACCAAGGACTTAACCGGGCATCAGAAGCTGGCTGGGGACTTGAGCATGGTCCTTAACAGCTTTAGTATTATTCATGCATATCGGCCTTTTTCTGGTGGAAAAAACACACTCTGTGTATTTCTAATCATGGTAGCAGTGCTTCTTGCACGCACAAAGGTACATGTTACTCTGACTACTGTTTCATATTAAGTGTTTACTAAAAACAAAGTATACAACAAAGAAGTCGTTGTTTGTAATCATTTACTTACATTCCATAACCAAGGCACTAGTCCAACAAAGAATTTAAGCCTGTGTTTAACTTCAAGAATTTGAGTAATCCCATTGAGCTCCATGCTTTGCTGGATGGACCCCGATGATCAGTTAACTCATAACCCTGCAAAGACAGAGAAATGGCTTCACCTCTTCTTCGATAACATATTCTGGACTCTTGTCCTCACCACAAAGCTGTATTTTATGTAAGGCTTCCTCTGTCTCCTTTGCTTAATATCATCTCTCCTGGCTTTGTGTTTTCTTACCCAAGCTGGTTCTAGCTCCTCATGGCAGAGACTATGGGCCTGATTCTCCTCCTCCTTACACATGTTAAGCAAGAGTAACTCATCTGAATCTGGTGGAATGACACTTGTGCCAGTAAGAGGCTTGTGTCAGTACAATGGAATAATATCCCAGGCCCACCTGTGGTGTTATATATTATAGGGGCTGGATCTCTCCATGGCCGCCTGGTCTGGTCACTCCCTCTGAAGCCCATAGCCAGGGCCAGCCTTAGGGGTGGGCTCCACCAGGCAATCGCCCAGGGGTACCAGGGTCAAGGGCGGTGCTATATGGTAGCAGAGAGGTGTGTGTTGCCGGTGTAAAGTCAGAAACTGCGCCCGGCTGGCAGGGAAGTGCTGCTTGGGATGGTGCCCAGATTTCTCCCTGCTCCCTCCCGGCATAGGAACACTGGGAGAGGGAGGGGAAGAGGAGGGGGAGAGAGTGGTGATGAGCAGATACCACCCCCTCCCCAGGGGGCTGTGAGGAGAAGGGGGGAGGGATAGCTCAGTGGTTTGAGCATTGGCCTGCTAAACCCAGGGTTGTGAGTTCAATCCTTGCAGCGGCCATTTAGGGGTCTGGAGCAAAAATCTGTCTGGGGATTATTGGTCCTGCTTTGAGCAGCAGGTTGGACTAGATGACTTCCTGAGGTCCTTTCTAACTTTGATATTCTATGTAATAGTTAAATAGCAATCAATAGCTGGACAGTTAAATGCTTTCAAAAAGAGGTTTATTACAACAACTAGAGCTGGTTGGAAAGTGGTAAATATCTTCTGTGGGAAAATTTAGAAAGACAAGAAAAAATTGCATTGCCTTTTTTTCAAAAAAATTTGTGTACGATTTCTGGTTTTTCAAAAAGAACCCCTCCGCACCCCAAAATACCAAACCACCACAGTACCAAAAGCCAACGCCCAACATCTTTGGTATTTTTGTTAGCTAAAAACATTGTTGAACAATTTTTAACCATCTTTAATAACAACTATACCACTAAACATTGTACCTTACAAATACTTGTTACCTTCTCTCACCAGTCCTGTTACAATCAGTACCCTTCAAAATTGGATAGACTTTCATATTACACCTTTGTATTATCCTTCTGTGAAAATTGGCATTTTTTGAGCAAGACTACATATCAATTTTGACTGTTAGGGAAGCACTGTTCTTCCAGTTCAACAAGCCCATAGTATTCACTTTCTTGCTGTTAACTCAATCTGTCAAGTAAAAATGGTGCTTAGTTCTAGTTTTAGGTGAAATTCATACTTTGCACCCAGAAGCTCATCTTGAGATGAAAGTAGATGCTGGTTAGTTGTTTGTGTAAGACAGAGAAATTTCAGATATTTCTGGTGTGTTTATTATGAGGACTAAGTGGCAGATATTTTTGTTTTTAATAAAGTTTAGTGCATGATAAGCTGTAATATTAACCAAGTTCAAGTAGGGAAATGTATTTAATACTTGGTCCAAGAGGAGCAAAGCTGACCTTGCTGGTTTGGCACTAAATGCATGTTGTTTCCTTGGGTTCTGACACACGCATATTTCATGCTAATATTTACAAAAATCAAAAATACCCCGTCAGGAAATCATCACAGGAACACCCATGCTGTGTTACTGCTATAACATGCACAACATTTCTACTGACTTCCATGGGAGGCCCACACCCTATATCCAGGATTTTATAGATCCTGGAATTAGATTATTTTATTCTCATTTGAATGATGTTACTACAGTTCATGTATAGCCATTCTTGGTCTGTAAATTAACTTGTTAGTTGTTGATTATGGAATTAAAAACTGGGACTGACTTTGCATTTAAACATCTTGCATTTTCTTTGAAAGGAAGTCCCCAGGAATGCTTGAAGGAAGAGATGAAGAGGGTTGGGGTTTTGAACCCAGGAGTGTAAAAGGTACACTATGGCTCAAACATAATGGAAGAAGATAAAAAATAAAACTGCTGTCGGGATGAAATTTTGGATGCTGTGCAAACCTGAAGTCAAAGGAGGAGGAAACACACCGGCACGTGGGCAGTGGAGTTCTCCCATTAGGCAGTGTATGGCACAGCTGGGCAGCCTGTTACCACTTGTTGGATTCCCCCCATCCACTTCATGTGGGGTTGTGGATGTGTGCAATTCACAAACCCACTGGCCATGCGCACCCTCACTGTTCATCCTGTCCTCTCTCTTTCACACTGAACACACTCTCTCACTCACTTTCTTCACTCTCTTGGGACACGAGGGTCTGTGAAGTCTATCAATATAGGTCCTTAGGATGCCCTTCTCCTAAGTATCTGAGCTGGCTCTCTGGCCTCTACTTCCTGGCCTCATTGGACAGCCTCAATACAGTGCTTCTGCTGCGTTTGGAGTAGAGCCTTTCATGGCCTGGTAAGAAGCTGCAGGATTTGGCCTTGTGGGAATTGCTTAGTACGCAGCACATTTGTCATATATGAGTTTCACTTCAAAAGGCAGTAAAGGCCACATTAAATATAACTATCAGGTGTACATACTACATCACATGTCCATCGAGCACTTTTGGATCCATGTCAGCCTCTCTTTAACTTTAGATTCCCTAGGACATACACTAGCCTTTCAGCACTGACTAGTTGGGGCCTGATTCTCCATTGCCCTGTACCTTATGAAGTCATTTAAGTAGGCCCAAAACTTCACCTTTCTGATCAGTAGCTTTTACACCTACTCTGCACTAGTGCCTTGACTGCATAAGGTGCAGGGCAATGAAGAATCAAGCCCCTAGGTAATAAAATCCAAACTCTGGGGTCTGAGGCAGAGATGTACTGAGCTCCAGCACCTGCCTTTGAAGAGGTAGAAGCGATGATCACTTTGCATCTTCCAGGATTAGATCCTCGATAGTAGGTCGTAAGCAGAAATTATTTTGGCCTTGTCACTTACTGTGGACCCCAATGGGCATTGTAACACAGCACACCATCTGGTGCAACTTCAGCAAGGTGGGAGTTGCTCAACTGAGGCCAAGAATTAATTGGAGTATTGCATGTAATCGGGTTTGATGTATGGACAGAGGTTTGCTGAAGCCACACAGCACATGGATCAAATCAATGCTATTCATGGGCTATAAGGCCAGAAGGGACCATCATAATCACCTAGTCTGATTTCCTGCACATTGCAGGCCACAGAACCTCACCCACCCACTCCTGAAATAGACCCCTAACCTCTGGCTGAGTTACTGAAGTCCTCAAATCATGATTTAAATATGAAAGTTACAGAGAATCCACCATTTACTCTAGTTTAAACCAGCGAGTGACCTATGCACCAGGCTGCAGAGGAAGGCGAAAAACTGCCAGGGTCTCTTCTGGTATGACCCAGAGGGAAATTCCTTCCCAACCCCACATATGATGATCAGTTAGACCCTGTGCATGTGGGCAAGACCCACCAGCCAGAGAACTGGAAAAGAATTCACTGTAGTAATTCAAAGCCCCGCCCATTTAGTGTGCCAGCTCTGGTCATTGGAGATATTTGTTACTAGCAATCGGAGATGGGCCACATGCCATTGTAGGCAGTCTCATCATATCATCCCCTCCATAAATTTATCAAGCTCAGTCTTGAAACTGGTTAGATTTTTTGCCCCCACTGTTCCCTTGGAAGACTGTTCCAGAACTTCACTCCTCTGATGGTTAGAAACCTTCATCTAATTTCAAGTCTAAACTTGTTGATGGCCAGTAGATAGCCATTTATTTGTGTGCCAACATCGACCCTTAATTTAAATAACTCCTCTCCCTCCCTGGTGTTTATAGACCTCTGATGTATTTATAGAGCAATCATATCTCCTCTCTGCCTTTGTTTGGTTAGGCTAAACAAGCTAAGCTCCTTAAGTCTCCTCTCATAAGGTAGGTTCTCCATTCCTCTGATCATTCTAGTAGCCCTTCTCTCACCTGTTCCAGTTTGAATTAATCTTTATTAAACATGGGAGACCAGAATTGCGCGCAGTATTCCAGATGAGGTCTCACCAGTGCCTTGTATAATGGCAATAATACTTCCCTATCTCTACTGGAAATCCCTCGCCTGATGCATTTTAGGATTGCATTAACCTTTTTCACAGCCGCATCACATTGGAGGCTCATAGCTATCCTGGGACCTACCAGTACATCCAGGTCTTTCTCCTCCTGTGTAGTTTCCAATTAGTATGTCCCCAGCTTATAGCAAAAATTCTAGTTAGTCTCTAAGGGCATGACCTTACACTCTGCACTATTACATTTCATCCCATTTTTTCTACTCCAGTTTTCAAGGCCATCTTTTTATATATTGCAGTCCTCCTCCATATTTGCAATACTTCTGAACTTTGTGTCATCTGCAGATTTTATTAGCGCACACACTTTTTTTGCCAAAGTCATGAATGAAAATGCTAAATAAAATTGATCCCAAGATGGATCCCTGAGGAATTGCACTAGTAATCTTCCTCCAGCCTCACAGTTCATTTTTTAGTATGACCCATTGTAGTCTCCCCTTTAACCAGTTCCTTTACCACCTTTCAATTCTCATATTAATCCCCATCTTCTCCAGTTTAACTAATAATTTCTCATATGGAACTATATCAAATACCGTACTGAAATCCACATAGATTAGATCTGCTGCATTTCCTTTGTGTAGAATATCAGTTATTTTCTCAAAGAAAGAGATCAGGTTGGTCTGGCACAATCTACTTTGTAAAATCATGTTGTATTTTATCCCAATTATCATTTACCTCTATGCAGGAGCGCCGCCAGCTTTTCTGCCGCCCTAGGCGGCGGAAGGTCCCGCCCTGAAATGCCGCCGCCCACAGAGGCGGTGGAAGTTCCCGCCGCCGAAATACCGCCATGGTTGCCGCCCCCCAAATTGTAGCGCCCTAGGCAACCGCCTAGGTTGCCTAATGGGTTGCACCGGCCCTGCATCTATGTCCTTAGCTACTTTCTCTTTCAAGATTTGTTCTAAGACCTTGCATACAATTGATGTCAAACTAATAGGCCTGTAGTTTCCTGGATCACTTTTTTCCCATTCTTAAAAATAGGAACTATATTAGCAATTCTCCAGTCATAGGGTATGACCCCCCCCGAGTTTATGGATTCAGTAAAAATCATTACTATTGATCTTACAATTTCATGTGCCGGTTTCTTTAATATTCTTGGATGGAGATTATCTAGGCCTTCTGATTTGCTCCCATTCAACTGTTTGAATTTGACTTCCACCATGGATGTGGTAATTTCTACATCTATATCCTTGTTCCCATAAACCACCCTGCCACTACTCCTAAATTCCTCATTACCCTTATTAAAAATGGAGGCAAAGTATTTGGTTAGCTGTTGGGCCATGCCTAGATTATCTTTAATCTCCACCCCATTCTCCATGCTTAGCGGTCCCACTTCTTTCCTTTTTTTTTTATTTATATGGCACAAAAACCTTTTACTATTGGTTTAATTCCCTTTGCAAGGTCCAGCTCTGCTTGGCTTTTGGCAATTCTCACTTTTCCCCTACACTTTCTGACCTCCAAGAGGTAGTTTTCCTTGCTGATCCATCCCTTGTAGGCCTTCTGCTTTCTCTTAAGCACCTGTTTGAGATGCTTGTTCATCCAGTTTCGTCTCCAACTATTCCCTACACATTTTTTCCCCCTTGCTTGGGATTCAGGCTTCAGGTAGTTTCTGCAACTTTGACTTTAAGTAATTCCATCAAGGACCCTAGTTGCAGACCTATTTTTGTTGATCCTTCCATTTAGCTTAAACTGAATTAGCTCATGATCCCTCAAATCAAGATTGTCCCCTACAACCAGTTCTTCTAGGAGGTCCTCACTATTTACCAATACTAAACCTAAAATGGCCTCTTATTGGTGCAGTGACTATTTGGTGAAGAAATCTGTCAGCTACCACATCCAGGAATATCTAATAATAGTAGTAGCACTTGCCCCTCCTATTAATGTCTCCTATAATCACACAATTCCCAGGAGAATTTGTTTAATTAAAATATAAAGAGTGTCTCTATCCATATCCAGATCGGATCCTGGGAGGCTATAACAGACCACAAGCACTATCCCAGTAGAGACTCTGTTAGCTTTCTTCCCCAAAGTGATTTTGACCTAAACAGATACCGTTTCATCCATTCCATCACTTCTAATTTCTTTACAGTTTACCTTGTCATTAATATACAATGCTACTCCATCACCTTTACCTCTGTCTTTCCTGAACAGCACATACCCTTCAATACCTGTACTCCAGTCATGACTATCATTCCATCCTGTTTCTGTTATCCCTATAATGTCTGGTTTCTCATCCTGCACCAGTACTTCTAGTTCCTCCAGTTTGCTAGTCGGGCTCCTCTCATTGGTGTACAGACATCTTAGTCGTTTCTGCTTCACTTCGCCCAGATTCCTCAGCTGATTAGGAACAGTCATTCTACTGCCAGTATCTCCTACCTGACTGTTAGTGCCAATACCAATGACACTATCGTTCCTCTTGATATCCATTCTCCTACTCTCTGTTCTTCTTTTCTCCATTGCTGTATCCTCTTGATTTTTCACCCACTCAATATTAGAATCAGGGTTGGCGATTACATGAGCATCTCCCAACCGTCTACCCTGAATTCCTAGTTTAAAATTCTTTTAATCAGTTGTGTCAACCTCCACCCCAGAAATCTATTTCCCTGGTGACTCAGTGGAGTCCATCCCAGGAGAACAATCCTCTGTCCGGTGAATGCCTCTTAGTGGTCAAACATCCCAAAGCCCTCCTTATAGCACCATTGCCTGAGCCATCTGTTGATCATCATAATCTTGTCTTGCCTTCACTCTCCTCCTCTAGGGACAGGTAAATCCCACTGAAGATCACCTGAGCCTCCATTTCTTTAAGCGTCTTCCTCAGTCTGGCATAGTCTCCCTGGATATGTTCCAGCAAGAATCCAGCAGTATCATTTGTTCCCACATGAAGGACAATCAGTGGATTCTTTCCTGCTCCCATTTGGATCCTTTCAGCCTCAGGTCCACAGCCCATATCTCAACTCCTGGTGCACAGCACACCCTTCTGTGCCTGGGATCAGCTCTGGTGACAGACCTGTCTGTTCTTAGTAGCGACTCCCCAGTCATGTAGACCTGCCTCTTCCTGGTGTTGGTGCAATTCTCCAGCCTTCCTCCTTTTATTCTTTCTGGCTGGAAGTCTTCTTGCCTTTCGTTCTCATTTGCAGTCTTCTGCAAGTCATCCTGTATCCTCCTGGGGCTCCAAATTCTGGCTATCTTCATTGACTCTTCCCCTCTTCTTGTAGGGCTAGCTGCTTTTCTCTTCTTCCTTGCTCTCCGACCTTCTGTTACTGGCTGCTTCTCCGATTCAGCAAACCAGTTCTTCATCTCTATTTCTCCTTCACTAGCAGTCTTTTCCTCGGCCTGGGTCTCTTAGTCACATATTTCCACTGGCCACTTTCCTCATCCAGCATCTTCCTCATCTTCACAGTTCTCCAGTTCAACTTGCATCTGCAAGTCTTGAGTTTTCCCTTCAGCCTCCTCTTGCCTTCCTGCCATTATCCATTCAAATCCCCCTCAAAACTCAACCACAGTTTCTACCTGCATCTCCAGACCTTGGATCTTCCCTTCCATCAGATCTGTCAGATCTTCATACAAACGAAGCACTTTTCAGATACTCGCTCCAGGATAATGTACATCCCCCAGATAGGCCCACTGACAGCAATTCCGGGCCCCAGGGCAGAACAGACAATGCCCCCCCTAGAAAGCAGCTCTCTGGCCCCACTGCCCAGGGAATATCCCCATGGAGGGTTCCTTGCCAGCAGGCACAGAGACAGCCCTGCTGACTCTGAGCCAGCCCTCCCACACAGCTGTATCTGGGGGGTCGCTGGCTGCCCTCTGGTGCGCGGCAGCTATTGCATTGTGGCTGGGCACCGGGTGGGGAGAGGCGGGGCTGGGTGAGGGATGTGCTGGTGCTGATGCTGCAGGGATCTTGTAGCATTTGCAGTGGCACCTGCTGATTGGTGGGCTGGGCCAGGGTGACATCAGCGGTCGGCCCAGTACAGCAGGAGGTGCCTATAAAAGGGCCCGGCAGGAGCCTGGCCACTATCCCATCCTCCCAGGCCCTTTTAAGTAGCCAAGCCCCTTGAGCAATGAACCCTTTCCCTTTCCCCCATCGGCAGACTGCCCCCAGCTTCCACATCCAGTCATCTTCATTGTCCCTTCCATTCTATTGGTCACTACCTCTGTAGCTATCATAGACTTCCCTCCTAAGCTCCTGCCAAGGAACCCACCCACCCACCCACCCACACCAAAAGCCACACACTTTCCCCCGAACTCCCCCTCCACTCCCCTGTTTTTAGCTCTGTTCGCTGGCTCCTGTGCCGCTGCTTCTGCCATTTCCCTTTCAGGATCGTCATATTAAAGATTTTTAACGTTAGTCTAGATTCCTTGAATAAACACTCTTTGTTTTCCCCTGCTATAGTCACGGTTCACCTCTGAATCACTTGACTTACTCTGCGATATAATCAAAATGACTAGTTGTATTGCCAGAGGAAGGAAACTGCTTTGTTGGCCTCAGCCAGTCTTCCTCTTAGCAGGCAGAGGCTGTAGCAATGGCTGTGCTGCGCTGGACAGCCAGCAGTTGTGCCAAGAACAATATCGTTAGCATTTAGGTGATAGCATCTAGGGCAAGGAAGCCGCGGCCAGCACATCCCTCGTCCCGCGCTGCTTCCCGCAGCCCCCACTGGCCTGGGACAGCAAACCGCGGCCAGTGGGAGCCGCGCTCGGCCAAACCTGCGGACGCGGCAGGTAAACAAACCGGCCTGGCCCACCAGGGTGCTTACCCTGGCGAGCCGCGTGCCAAAGGTTGCCGATCCCCAATCTCAGGGGGGAGAGATAGCTCAGTGGTTTGAGCATTGGCCCCCCCTAAACCCAGGCTTGTGAGTTCAATCCTTAAGGGGGCCACTTAGGGGTCTGGGGCAAAATCAGTACTTGGTCCTGCTAGTGAAGGCAGGACTCAATGACCTTTCAGGGTCCCTTCCAGTTCTATGAGATAGGTATATCTCCATATATTAGGGGAATCAAAAATTGAAACTTTTTATTAAACCCATTTGAAGCTTTACCAGAAGGGTGATTTACGGCTTTCTAATAACAACAGCCGGTTCAGCTGTTTTGATCGACATATGGTAAAGCAAACTGACATACACATTCTATAAAATCTCTGCCACAATTCTTGTTTCATAGAAATGTTTATCAGACAACTGGCAGCATGAAAGCATTTTTATTGTCGGTTTCATCACTGAACAATGCAAGACATTTTCTTCTCATCTTGTTCTTGGAAGAACTTAGTCTTTGTTTTATATTGGTGTCCTTGATCAAAAACAATTGGAGGAGGAGGAGATGCATAGCTTAGATTTTTAGCCCTTTTCATTGCACGATCTCAGAGACTTTATTTTCATTTATTTATTTGATTTATAGTGGTAGGTACCTCTCTAGTGCTCTGGGCACTTTTTGAAAAAAGAATATTTTACCAAATCCCATAATAATAAAAATGTTATAAAGCTATTTATGGTATGGCCTCACCTGGAATACTGTGTACAGTTCTGATCAGACCTTCTGGAAAAATGACAGAGCTGAGATAGAAAGGGTGCAGAAATGGGTGTAGTGGATGATGAGAGGCATGAAGATTAGAAGGCATTGGGACTCAGTAATGTCTGCGGAATGCTCAGAGCTCCTTGCAAGGAAAGTGCAATAGAAGTGTGAGACATTGTTTAATATTTGTATAACAATAGTGCTCAGAGGCCCCATTCTGTATGGGGGCCCCATCATGCTGTATAATAAGAACATAAGAACGGCCATACTGGGTCAGACCAAAGGTCCATCCAGCCCAGTATCCTGTCTGCCGACAGTGGTCAGTACCAGGTGCCCCAGCGGGAATGAACAGAACAGGAAATCATCAAGTGATCTATCCCGTCGCCTATTCCCAGCTTCTGGCAAACAGAGGCTAGGGACACCATCCCTGACCATCCTGGCTAATAATATATATATATGATAAAATTTAGACACAATGTAATTAGAATGAACACAGCAAAGGCTGATAATTAACACAAGGTGCAGGAGGAGGGCATACAAGGATCATGAGGGTTACAAAAGTCAAAGGTCAAGTGAAACCTTTATTGGTACTTAGACATCCTGGCTCTTCTTTGGATGAAATCAAAATGGACTATACTAAAATATCAGGCCAAAGTCTAGAATAAGATGGTTCGGGTCAGAGGGCAGTCACAGAAAGCTAGCTTCTTTTCCTTTATGACGTCAATAGAGGTGTCTGGATTGAGTCCAGCATTTGAACAAAACATGTGTTGGCAAAATAACACCCCCAGGAGTCAGGACAAAGATGGGCGTTAATGTTGGAAGGGTGCTAGGCTGGGAAGGAAGTGTGTGTGAGTGAGCAACAGAGAGAGAGAGAGAGATACACACAAGTTAAAACCCTTCCAGAACTAAAGATGATCTTGGTGTAACATATATAGTTTCTCTCTTTATTTATTCATTTATCACTCTTCAGTAAAAAAAAAAAGAGGCGCAGGGCATTTGATGCCTTGAAAGAAAAGAAAATTGCAGCAGGCTGAAGACAACCATGGTGCAGTCTTATGGGAGGCTGGGGAAGAGAAAGAAAAATGTCCTCAAGCTGAAAAGAGAGAAGTTCAGATGCTCGGGGACAGCTGCCAAATCAGAACAGCACAAAGGGCTCCTCTCTCTCACAGCTCGTTCTAAAGCAGTGATCTCCAACCTTTTTACACCCAAGATCTCTTTTTGAATTTAAGGGCAACCCAGGATCTACCCCACTCCTTCCCCGAGGCCCCGCCCCTTCCCTGAAGCTCTGCCCCACTAACTCCATCACCCCCCTCTCTCTGTTGCTCGCTCTCCCCCACCCACAATGACTTTCACCAGGCTGAGACAGGGGGTTGGGGGGTGTGGGGGAGGTGCAGGCTCTGGGCTGGGGCCAAGGGGTTCTCAGTATGGGAGGGGGCTCTAGGCTGAACCTGAGACAAGGGATTGGGGTGCAAGAGGGGTGAGGGATGCAAGCTCTGGGAGTGGGTTTGGATGCAGGAGGGGACTCCAGGATGGGGCAGAGTGTTGGGGTGCAGGAGGGGGTGTGGGGTGCGGGCTCTGGGAGGGAGTTTGGGTGTAGGAGGGGGCTCCAGGGTGGGGCAGAGTCTTTGGGTACAGGAGAGGGTATGGGGTGCTGACTCTGGGAGGGGGTCAGGGTGCAGGAGGGGGTACGGGGTGCTGGGGAGGCACGTGGTTCTGCACGCTGCCCCTCTCTGCCGGCACCGCCCCCACAGGTCCCATTGGCAGGGAACAGGGAACTGTGGTCAATGGGCCCTGCGGGGGCAGTGCTTGCAGGCAGCGCACAGAGATCCCTGCCTCCTCCTCCCCCGGTGCTGCGGGGGTGCACTGGCCGCTTCTGGGAGCAGTGTGGGGCCGGGGCAGGCAGGGAGCCTGTCTTAGTGGTAGTCCCGCTGCACCGCTGGACTTTTAGCGGCCGGAGATCACGATCGACCAGTTGGTGACCACTGTTCTAAAGGGAAGATGGAGGCAGGAATTAGTCCCAGTGCCAAAGGGTAGAAGAAACTAAAGGCTTAATCCTGCGCAGGTAAATGTCCCATTGACTAGTGGGAGCAGAAGGAGGCTCTAAATCAGGGGTTCTCAACCTTTTTCTTTCTGAAGCCCCCCCTGACAATGCTACAAAAACTCCAAGGCCCACCTGTGCCACAACAACGTTTTTTCTGCATATCCCATAGATTAAAAGCTGTATTAAATGGATTGTTATACAGTTAAACACACACACACATAAAATATACATAAAAGGATAATATAGGCACAAAAACAAACTGAATATTATTTTTTTATTTACTCAGCCTGAAACTTGTTGTTGACAAGCTCACACGATGTCATGATCAATGTTCATCCTGGTTCGGTACTTTGTTTTCATTGATGTCATGGCTGAAAATCCAGCTCCGCCTAAGTAGGTGGTACTAAAGGGGATCAAAACTTTCAGCGCTGCAGAAGATGCTGTGATGTATGCTTCGGAACACTCACACCAAAATGTCTCTAGCGGCACTTCTTTGAACCTGGTTCTGAGGGAAACTGTCTGACGAAATGTCAATGAGCTCTTCTAACAATTTTGATGGAACAGCAGATGGAAGTTTAGCTTCAGTGTTCTCACTAAAGGCGTTTGTAGTGCACACGTGTGTAGCAGCTTGTTCTGGTGTGAGTTTGGGAAAATAAGCATTACCGTTGTTAAGCAGACCAGACAGATGCGCTGCTAGCTGAGGTTTAATTACGTCAAAGTCAATGTTTCATTTCTGAATGAACGAATGTAAGAGCTCAACCATATCAGCAGTGCCCCCACAGACACGAACTTTCCAGAGTTGTAGTTTTCTTTTGAATGCCTCAATTCTTTCATGCTGGCCAATAAAATTAGTGTTTCCCACCTTGCATAGTTTTATTCGATTTATTCATTTCACTGAATATGTCTGTGAGGTAATCCAGTTTTCCCAGCCACACATCATCTTTCAGCACTTTGGCAAATTCAGTTTTCTTATCAACTAAGAAAGTACATAACTCTTCCTTGAAATTAAATATACAGGCAAGCATTCTGCCTTGAGACAGCCATCTCACCTCTGTATGCATGAGCAAGGAATGGTGCTCTGCACCCACTTCCTCACAAAGTGCAGCAAAACACCTGGAGTTTGTTGCTCTGGATTTAATAAAATTAACAAGGGTTACTGCTGTGTTCAGAACACTGTGGAGACCTGGTTCAATATCTTTTGCACCAAGTGCTTCTCGGTGTAAAAAGCAGTGCGTCCAAATAGTGCGAGGTGCAACGGCTTTTATTTTTTGCACAACACCAGAATGCTTTCGGGTCATTGCTGCAGCTCCATCAGTGCAGACCCCAATGCAATTAGTCCAGCTGATTTCTGCTGAAATTATTAAATCATCTAACAGTTTGAAAATGTCATCTGACTTTGTTGTTGTCTTGAGCTCTTTGCAAAACAAAAAGTCTTCCTTTATTTCCTTATTCTACACATACCAAACATAGGCAAATAAATGGGACATTTTTGAAATGTCTGTGGATTCAGCTAGTTGTACAGCAAAATCATTGTCACGCAGCTGATCAATACACTGAGAAACTGTGTCTTCTGACATAGAAATGATCCGTCGTCTGACAGAGTCATTTGATGTCGATATTTTTGTCAGTACCTTGGCCTTCTCTCCAAACACTTCCTTATTTATTTCCATAACACATGGCATTATCAAAATCTCAGCAAGCGTATGTGATTTTTTTGTTTAAGCAATTTTCTGCACCACTATGTAGTATGACCTTAAAAGCTTTTTATCTGCAATAGTTGTGAATTTCATTACTGCTTCAGTACCACGCAGTTCCTTGGCCTTTCGCTCAAAAAATGAATGGTGCTTATCCTTATAGATGTCATGTTTTGTAATTAAATGCCTTGGTAATTTGGAGGGTTTCAGACATTCATTGGACAATACTTGTGCACAAATTACACACTGTGGCTGAGGTATATCTCCAATTCCAGAACAAATAAAACCGAAATTCAAATAGCTGACTTCGTATTATCTAAATTTTGCAAGGTTAATAGCAGCTTTATGTTTCTTACTCACATCATCTTCTTGATGTTCTTCAACCATTATAGTGGTTGAACTTGCTGAAGGAAGTTCGCTATCATCGCTCTGTGGATTTTGTTGTTTTGAAAGCTGATGGTCGCATTAAAAATTTATCCATATCTGATATTTATTGTTTGCACTTACAAATGTTTTCCCTGTGCTGTGGAACTTGTCCTGCTCCTGTTGAAATAGCTCCTTTATGACCAGTAAAGGGAGCTAGCTAACTTGCAAGGCTGGCATCAGACTCATTGGGCCACGGGCAGAAACCAAGGAGTGAGCCCTGGCAGGCAAAGTCCCTGGGGGCAGAGCCAGAGCTGGGCCAGAAGTCCTTAAGGCTGACCTGCAGGCTGGGTGACTCCCACCCCAGGGGCTGACCCGGAAGTCTGAGTCTCCACCTTCCACACAGGAAGCCGGGGCTTCCGCTTCAGCCCCGCTGGGGGTCGGGGCTTCAGCCCACAGGGCTTCAGCCCCCAGCTAGCTTCAGCACTGTCACTGGGTCTCAGAGATTCAGCCCTGGCTCCCAGCTTTAGCCCTGCGGGTGCACGCGGCCAATGGGTTTCAACCACAGCTCCCAGCTTCAGCCTGCGGCACTGCGGCTTCAGCCCCACGGCAGCACCAGGGCTCAGAGCTTCAGCCTGTAGCTCCCGGCTTCAGTCCAGCAGTGGCATTGGGGCTCAGGGCTTCAGCCCATGATTCACCGCAGCTGCCCCACCGCGGCACCAGGGTTTGGGGATTCAGCCCCACAGCTCCCAGCTGCTGTCGCACTGCAGCAGCGGGGTTTGAGTGCTTCAGCCCCGCCGCGGCCCCAGAGCTCAGGGCTTCAGCCCGTGGCTCCCCGCAGCTGCCCTGCTGTGGCACTCGAGGATTTAGTATGTGGCTCGGGATTGCAACCCCGCAGCTCCCAGTTGCAGCCTCACCACAGCAACTGGGCTCGGGGCTCCAGCTCTGTGGCTGTTGCCTGGAGGGGGACGTTGGGGCTCTAGACTTCAGCCGTGGGGATCCCATGGACCCCCTGCCCCCCAGGGAGCCACGGACCCCCAGTTGAGAACCACTGCTTTAAATGGGGGGAGGGATAGCTCAGTGGTTTGAGCATTGGCCTGCTAAACCAAGGGTTATGAGTTCAATCCATGAGGGGGCCATTTAGGGAACTGGGGTAAAAATCTGTCTGGGGATTGGCCCTGCTTTGAGCAGGGGGCTGGATTAAATGACCTCCTGAGGTCCCTTCCAACCCTGATGTTCTATGATGCTGACAATGAGCAGAGCATCCTTGTGCTGTAGAAGGAGTGGAATGTTAAATGCCCCTCTCATACCACTAAGGGCCATGGGAGACTGCACACTGCTGCGTGTCTCTTAACTAATTGGTTACAGTGCAGATTTGCACAGTCATAAATGATTTTACACATTCTCCACATGCACATTGTGATCATTATTCCTTATTTGTAGAGCCCTAGTGTTTAGCTGGGCATTTGGGACAGAACTTAGGCCAAAGAGCTCGCTATGTAGATAAACTACTGTAGGGGGCAGGGAACAATACAGGCCCTGTGAATTAGTCAAATGGGGGATGGTGATCAGGGGGCATCTCTGTGGGGAGATCTATAGCTATTTGCACCTTTGACTACATCTTAGAGTGTTGGTGGTTAAATAACGTAGAGAAAACAGTATTTAGGGTTACTTTCATTAGTGTATTAGTTTTACTTAAAAGATGTGAGGGAATTTCACATTTAAGATAAGCAGTGTCTAGAGACTTAATGCTTCCCATTTCTGTGGCACCTCTTGTCTGAGGATGTCAAAGTGCTTTATAACGCGACCCGATATAACACGAATTCTGATATAACGCGGTAAAGCAGTGCTCCGGGAGGGTGGGGCTGCGCACTCCAGTGGATATAACAAGTTCAATATAACGCGGTTTCACCTATAACGCGGTAAGATTTTTTGGCTCCCGAGGACAGCGTTATATCGAGGTAGAGGTGTATATACTAATGATGTCCCTCAGTGGGCTGTAAAGGATGCAAGTATGACCCCATTTTACAGCTGTGGAAACTGAGGGACAGAGACTGTCTTGCAAAAGATCTCACAGCAGTGAATAGAGAGCACTACAGTGTACTGAGATGTTGTCAGAAAAGGGAGTCTCCCCATGTCCATACTTTCCCTTGAATTTGGGGTCCTTTGCAGTTGTAGTTATTCCTGATGTGGGAATGATCATGGTAAGGGAAATCCTGATCCCATTAAAATCAGCAGCAAAACTATCATTGACTTCAGTGGGGCCAGGATTTCACACACACCCCATCCCTGCTTGTATCGCAAGGCTGCCTTTTTGTTCTGTTTGTACAGTGCGCAGCACCGTGGGATCCTGGTCCAGGACTGGGGCTCCCAACCACCTCAGTGATACAAGTAATTAATAAAGCTAGTCTGTGGCACCATGGCATGAGCAGTGACCTACAGTAGACTCCATCTATGGTCTCCAAGTGCATAGGACTACAACTGGCCACCACTACGGCAAACTCAAAATGCTTCAAACAGGGGCAAGCCTAGAAGAGGCAGAATGACTGTTGTAGTGAATTAGTTGTGTGCTGTAAGCATGAAGACTTTTGTCCTCCAAAAACTAAAGTGCTGATCCTGTGCTAACAGTAATTAGATAACTCATCTATCTAGCTAACTAGCTAGCTAGCTTTCCAGTTGTGTCTAGGATCTCTAAATGAAGTTATTACTCTCAATAGTTCTGAATCCCTATAACATGCAAGTATGATCTGCTGTCTGTATAACAGGGCATTTACCAGACAAGCTCAAATAATGACTTTTTAAACTCTACTCTTTCCATTCAAAATTTCAGGATCAAATTTAAATCTTGATGTTGCCTTGATCTTTGTGCTGATACAGGTTTGATTGTTTGACCTGAACATGGGGGGCTGTTTTTCATACTTATATTTTATATTTGCATTCCTCAATAAGTAGAATTCTTCTTGTCCAGGGGGAGTGTGTACTGTACTTGGGATCAGCATGACTTTATAAGATCATAAGGACTGCTGTACTGTAACTGAGAAATGTTCCATCTAGTTAGAGGAGCTCTTACAATGGCTGTTGCCTGATGTTTCAAAAGAAGACATGATGCGTAGTTAAGCACTGGAATAGGCTTCCAAGAAAGGTTGTGGAATCCCCATCATTGGAGATTTTTAAGACCAAGTTGTACAAACACGTGTCAGGAATGGTCTTTCTTGGTTTACTTGGTCCAGCCTCAGCTCTGTTCCTGGACTACATGACTTCTCAAGGTCTCTCCCAGCACTACATTTCTGTGATTCTATTATTCTATGCATAGCATAATGTATCTACTTATGAAGTACTATACCATAGGGTCAGGGGGAGCTCCATCTCCTGCCTCCCTCCCTCAGCTGGTGATCAACGTATGCTCTAGAAGATCTCAAACATTATAGCTTTGATCCTAGCAAATGAAACTGGAGAGGTTGTGGTATTTCACTACTAGAGGAAGTTGGTTATCCACAAACTAACTCCACAGAAGGTTAGGGGTAGTGTAATAATGTGTGTAACAGAGCCCCTTACTGGCTGAGCTTGGAACTGTTCCGCCAGAGGCTTTGGTGAGCCTAGGAACCAGAAAGCCACCAGTTCATGTTTCAATATGTTTGGGGTCGGGTTTTTTCTTTCTTTCTGAATTGAGAGACTTCCCAATGCAGGATTCAGAGGTCTTATGTGGAGAATATTTCCCTGAGATCTAGCTGTGCACATAGCTGGTATATGCAAGCTGACAGTCTCATTACTGCTTGCCTTACCCTCGCCTACCTTTTCCTTCTGATTGTTCTATGACAGGATGCAGCAAGTGGGTGTATTAGGATGTTAAGCTCTTTAGGGCTGGGATTGTCTCTTTCTCTGTATACACAGCGTCCAGCCCAATGGGGCTCCAATCCTGATTGGGGCCTCTTTGTTACTGTAATACAAATAATAATGTGTCAGGTCTCTTCTGTCATCCTCCAGGTTCTACCCCAGAGTGCTCGTGAGGCTCAGCTTGCCCATTCTGTAAAATGGGTACAGTATTACTTCTCTATCTCACTGGGGTATAGAGGGTTCTTACTGAACTGGTGTTTATAAAGCCCTCTGAGAATCTCCTATGGAAAAACAACTATGGACCTGAATTAATACTAATGAAACCGATGAAAGTGTTTCCATGGACTTGAATAGTTATTGGATCAGCCTCTATAAGTGTTGTTTTTATTTCTCAGGTCTATGGTAATGCTGGGGGCTTTTTTCAGAAGAAACAGGAAATGAATCAGGCCAACATTCGAGCTTTCTAAGAACCAATTACGATAATTTATTACCTGACAGTCACCTTGGAAAAACCATCTATCAAAACATCTCAATATCCCCTTCTAATACACTAGTAAGGGTATTTTTAAATATATGTACAGTTGGAAGATCCCTTACAAAAGCATTCAGTCGGACTAGTAATTATTTCTTTATGGAGTTTTGCCTAGATCTGTTTTGAAAATCTGTTTGCCTTGATATTAAAGGGAGTCAAAACTCTTATAATTTCTAACATATGGATCGGTTTGTTTTTTGTGAGGAAAAATTGGTGCCCTGGGGCCTGGCAACCCATGGGAAATAGTAATGAGCTCTCTGCTAATTGTCATGCATAACCCCATCACTGGGGTCTGCAGGGCTAATGTGAGGATTTGGGATCTTTACAACAAAATTGTTCATATGGTTCAATAAATAAAACCTTGTAAACACTTTGGTTCTGAATTAACACATGGAAGAAAATGTGAAATAAACAAACTTTCCAATAATGTCATGGAATATCAGTACTTCGCCCTTTGTGCCCCTGTCTGTTTGTCACTCTTTCATTGTTTCGCATCTAATGTTAGGGATGTCCTGATCATGGAAATGCAAATTGTGTTGAGTTTGCAGGATGAGCCCTTAGCCTGCAAGCACTTTGGGACAGGGACCTTCTTTTAATTTATAGGCCCAATTCTGTGCTCATTTACATCAACATAAATGAGGAGTAACTGCACTGAAGTCTTTGGAGTTGCACGGCTGTGAAACTGGTGTAAACAAGAGCAGTATTTGGTCCTGTGGTTGTAGCCCAACCAAATAAATCAAACTTGCACAAAGCAATTCAATATCATTACAGCCCCAATGGCAGTTAATACACTTGATGCCATAATTAGATCAATGGACCTTTCTCTAGTTAAATCCCCAGACTCCGATATTTGTACTAAAGGTCTTTACAAAGCAAAGGAAAAGTTGAGCTGCTAAATGATCATTTTTGAAAGTTCCTAGTTTCCGTGGGAGAGGAAGGACTACTGTCTGACTGGATTAGAAACCAACAACTATTGCACCAGTTTGTAAAGAAGGGATGACCAGGAGCGTGGGATTTGAACCCAGAGAGAGAAACTGTTAAAAGGGAATTTGTAAATCATGGTCAACAAAAGGTTTGCACAACAATAATCAGTGGGAATGTGTAATGGGAAATCCTTCTGGGGTTTCAGAGGAGATTTCAAAACATGCTGAGTAAAGCCGCCTGAAAATCCAGAAGCAACAAGTACTGTCTTTTTTTTTTTTTTTTTAGTTTTTTACTAAAAAATCAAAATGGCAATACTCCACAAGATATAAGAAAACAGAGGGCACCCATCCCCATGTCCTTCATGCTCCTTCGATCCATGTTATACAAATAATATATCATGGGCAGCAGGTATAATATGCCAGGTGAGGCTAAACCTCCCCTAAGTCCAAGCCCTGCCCATGCTCCGCCCTTTCCCCCAAGCTGATGGGAGCTCAGCTGCCACTGGAGGCCAGTGGCCCAGTGCTGGGGCCCACACTGGGGGGCGGCCGGCAACCTGGTGCTGGGGGCGGCCGGCGGCCCTGTGCTGTGGCTGCGCTGCAGGCGGTCCAACGCTGGGGCGGACGGTGGTCCTGGGCAGTTCAACCGGGGCTCCTCCAACCACGGGGGGTGAGGGAGCGCTTGGGGCTCCAGCGGATGGGGGGGGCAGTAGGGGCTCAGGTAGAAGGGGCGGGGCCGCGGGGCTAGCCTCCCTGAAGGGGGGGGCTCACGCGCCACTCATGAAATATATATTTAAAAAATACAATTCCTATAGGGCAAGGGAGGGCTTGTGCCAGCCCCTCTGTGCCACTAAAGCTTTGCCATAGAGCTCTGCAGGGAAAGGACTGAGGAGTGAGGGGAGCTGTGCAAGGTGTGGTTGCCATCCCTCCCCTTTCCCATGCATGATAGAGTGGTACTCTGCACCCACCTTTAGTTGGCTGGTGCAGAGGGGGTCAGAGGAGGGGGCCCCTTATGGAAAATGCTATTGACCATAGCAGAAAACAATAAACTTTGAATTTATTATTTGAATTTAATAGAGATTTATTATTATTATTTAATTATTGCATGTATATACTAACACCTAGGTACTCCAGTCATGGACCAGGACCCATTGTGCTAGGTGCTGTACAAATGGACCAAAAGGACAGTCCCTGCCCCAAAGAGCTTACAATCTAAGTATAGGCCTGCTATAGAATTGTATAGGTCCAAATACCTATGGAAAGGATGTTATTCTCTACAGATTTTAAAGAGCATCTATAGAACTCTATTAAATGTCTGTGTAGAACCCAGTTGTTTTTAGTTCATTACATTCAGTAAGGCTTTCCCATAAGCTTGACCAAATAGTAGTTGCAGAGGAGTGTTCGCCACTCTTGCAGCCCATAGACTGGAACAGTATCGCTACAGACCTGCTTGTGGGTTACAGGATGAATTCTGTCCCCATTGGATTGGGAAGGTAAATTAATTTCACCCATGTTCATTGCCAATCACATTGTTCTCATCAGACAGGGAAATTGCCATTCTGTGCTATGTTTCCTAAGCACTGGCCCATGGCTCCCTGTAACAGCAGAATCACTGGTCCTGCCACCCAACCAGCCCCTGGACTGCTAGGTACTGTGGGAATTAGTTGCATTGTAAGATACAGAGCTTTTGAAGGAAAATGCAAATTAAGGCCTTGATCTGGAGAGGTCCTGAGCACCTACATCTGGCATTGACTTTTAATGGGTATTGTGGGTGCTCAGTGGGGTGTATTGAAAACTGTTAAAATTGTGATTCGTTACTTTAAATTCTCTGGGGTTTCTTGGTCCAGTGTGCAGTCAGGGGGCTCTGAAAGGAGGTGTGCAATCAGAGTCTGCTAAGCAGGCAGACAGCCTAGAGGAAGGAGGGGTGACGTGCCTCTCTGTTTTGGGGAGCAGCCTGCTTTGTCTCTTTCTGTTTTGAGGTTCTTGTGTGTTATCATTCTGGAGTCTAAAAAATAAAGTTATGTTTCATGGAAAACTTCCAGCAAGAGCATTTTTATGTTTTTATCTAACGTCTCTGCATGCCCTCAACATAACACTTGGCTCCCTATAAGATCAGACTCCAACAGCCTGATCCAGCTACTGTTAAAGGCAGTAGGAGTGTTCCATTGACTTTAGTAGTAGTAGGATCAGGCCCGGTAGTTTTGCTGTAACTGACATTTTGTATCTTCCTTTCCCCGTCTTGGAAAATGGGGAATGGGATTCAGTTGCAAAGAAGCTGCTATCTACTGGTTAAATGCCCTCTCAAATAAGAGGGGGTGTGAACATAGACTCACAGACTAAGTCAGAAGGACCATCATGATCATCTAAATATCTGAGGCTTAACTAGAGCTAGAATCTTCAGCAATACCCCCCCCACCCCCAACAAGTTTCCTTGTAATGTTATGCTTTGCTAGTGGTTGGATTTTCCCATTTGTTTTTGTTTTATTTTTCATGAAGTAATAGCCATCCACTACAATGATTCATTTTCCATATGTTTTTTAAAATGATCAGAATGCTTGTTAATTGGTTTTAGCTCTTTTAGGAAGTAGCTAGCCACATTACTTACCAGTGATAGCAACACAAGAAAAATGACCCATGCAATATGGCTTTTAGGCACAACTCTTGAATCTCAAAAACAAAACAGAAAACCTCAGTGAATCAAAGCTTTTGATCTGGGACATTGTCTGTTTCCAAGTTTATTCTACACTGTATTAACTCAGTGCATAGAACCGTTTTACCAAGTGGTTCTTTTCACAGACCTACTATTAGGCCAGCAACTTTTGGCATGTGGCCCGTCAGGGAAATCCACTGACAGGCTGGGACAGTTTGTTTACCTGCCTCGTCCGCAGGTTCGGCCGATCGCAGCTCCCACTGGCCGCAGTTCTCTGTTCCAGGACAATGGGGGCTGCGGGAAGTGGCATGGGCTGAGAGATGTGCTGGCCGCCTCTTCCCGCAGCCCCCATTGGCCTGGAACAGTGAACCATGGCCAGCTAAACAAACCGTCCTGGCCCACCAGCGGATTTCCCTGATGGGCCGCGTGCCAAAGGTTGCCGATCCCTGTTTTAGGTCTTCTAATAACCTTACTGGAGCAATGCTCCCAGAGGACTGGCAGCCTGGGTTTTATTCCGAGCTTTGCCATAGACTCCTCCTTGTGTGACTGAGGCCTTGCCTACATTGCAAACTTTTACTGCTGTAACTATAGTTAAAGCAGCAAAAAACAAAACAAATGAAAAAAAAACCAACCAAACAAATTCTAGTGTAGATGTAATTATTCCAGTATAAAAGTTCCTATATCAGTATAGCATATTCTAGTTCAGTGAAGCAAAATAAGCTATACTGGTATAAAGCACATTATATGGGTATACTTTTGTCTACCCTAGGGTTTTTACTGGCATAACTATATTGATTTAAAAAAATCACACTGCTAACAGACATAGCTATGCCAGTAACTATACCCAGTTCTCTTCTAAAGGAGCAGCAGCCACTGGATTTCTTTGTTTCTAGGTTTGTCCCTTTCCCTCTAGGGATGAAATCAGCTGCTTTGTTCCCAAACCTTAATAAGTCTCTCCAAATTGATCATTCTGTTTGGGCATGTGGGTTTTTCAAGCCTTGCTTTAATGCTGAACAATTTCTGCTGGCCTCTTTACTCCTCTGTATTTGTAGGAAACAGATGGCTTGAACTTGTGATTATCTCTTTCTTTGACATCCATTGTAGCTAAACTTTGACATTTGTAGTAGCTTTGAGCCTTTTCCCTGCTTTGCCACAATATTTTCATTGTACAGCCCAGAACTGACTTAGAGCTGGTGTCCAAGGTTGATTTTATTCTCTATTATTTCAGAAGCCTTGCAGGTTTGGAGACTAAATGTCAAAAGTACAAAGGAGAAAAATACACTTTTCTTCCTGTTTTAGTTGGGCAATATCAGGCACGCTTTTTTGGGAAATATTTTTTGGACTGCTCTCAGAAGATCTTAGTCTCTTTCCATTGTTTTATAATGCATTTTTTGCATATCCATCTGGAGTGCACTACTGTATAAACAGGGGTCAGAGGTGCTATTAGAACAGAGAAATGGTCTATCCAGTCCCATGTCCTAGCTTCAACGCTGTCCGATGTTAGCTCCTTCAGAGGAATGTGCCAGACACACACGATTGTGGAAGAGCTTACCTCAGGTCCTCCTGTATAAAAGTTTCTATTTTTATTTCTATATCAGTGTCTACTTCTTTTTATTTTCAGTTGTACTAACCTATTTATTTGCCATAATAAATGTGTGTAGAATTACAGTTTAGTCGATATTTAGCATTTAATGTAGAAGGACACCTTTTGCAAGTTCCTTGGATGATATTTTTTTACCAAGACAGGCTCCTATGCAGATTATTCCAAGAGGGGTCACTGTGGCTGGTAAGAGCAGACTGTGATATATTCTGTTATTTAAATATGCCTTCGCCTTTCCTTCATAGGGGATGGCCTTTACACTTGAAGAGAGGCTACAACTTGGAATTCATGGTCTGCTTCCTCCGTGCTTCTTGAGCCAAGATGTTCAAGTTCTCCGTGTCATGAAAAGCTACGAGACCAAATCCAGTGATCTAGACAAGTATGTTGAAAAAGTCTCCTCCGTTTTCAATTTTTGGCTGGGATTGTGGTCTTTACAACCCGCATGGAGATGTGAGGATCCCCAGTTTGAAGCCCTACCTGCTCAGAGCCCTTCTTCAAAATCACTGTTCTTCCACCTAAGGATACTCTGTTAACTAACAGTTTGCCAGTTGTGTCTATTCTAGCCTGCTCATTGTCTCCTCTGTTCACTCCAGTTGTCTCCCAAGGTAGATATGACACTACACAGAACATGATCACTAACATAGTGCATTCACTTAACTCTATCTGTCTATCAGCATGTTCAGTAAAATGCCTGATGGAAGAACAAAAAGAACCTGCCAGCCTATAAATTTAAAAATCCTATGCAGTGGTAAACATCTGCTTCTCCTCCTATTCCTAACCCACCATCACTTTCAGTATTGCTCAGAAGTAAGGTTAAGATTTTGTCACGGTTATTTTTAGTAAAAGTCACAGACAGGTCATGGGCAATAAGCAAAAATTCACAGAAGCTCACGACCTGTCTGGGGGCGACTGACAGCTGGAGCCTCACTCCTGTGGCAAGGGCTGACAGCTCCTCCAGCCCCACTGCTGCAGGCGGTAGGGCTGAAGCCGAAGAAGTCACAGCGGTCTGTTAAAGTCACGGAATCTGTGACCTTCATGACGAAATCGTATCCTTACTCATAAGAGTTACTGTGGAAAAATGCTAGGTGCTTCCTTTCCCCAGTGGCTGTGTGTTTTGCTTTTCCGTCACTGTTGCTGGCCTGGCAACTGAGAAATTCAGACAAATTGTACCCTGCTCTCTGGCTTAGCACTTCTGCTGCAGCAGCATTGGCCCATCTTTATCATAGACTTAGGCACCAGTCTTGCATTATGTAGCATGCAGACAGACTGCGATGGCTATGAGGAGCCCAGCAGTTTGCCCACATGCTATACTTCGCAGGATTAGGCCCTGAACACATAGTATGGTTAAGTTTGCACGTTTCCATTCTAAGTGGGCCATTTCCAGTTGCTTAGAATATTTTCAGACTTGCACTTTTGTGGCTGAAATTTGACAAATTCATTCTCAGCCCAGGAATCATTTTCAGGAAAGAAGAGAGTATAGGAGAGATGTTTTGACATAGCTCAAGCACATCAGCGAATCCTACATCCCCCACAAAAAATAATATGTGATCATCTAAGACTGTGTCATGACGCATATGTACAGGTGGGCAAAGTTAAGGTTACAGAGGTGACCTAACTTTTCTTTTTATTACCTCATTTTTTAAATTATTATTATTTTAATGTTTCTTTTTTTGGTATGGAATTTAACTATCCTTCTTCATTTTTAACACTGATATCTTCCCACACTCTTTCTAAGGGAATAGGTTGATTGGGGTATGTAAGGTTTGAAGGCTGATGTGTGTTGACGACTGTGGGTGGATGGGCGGGAATTTTATTGGGGGTAGGTTGGAGAATTTTAGGAATATGAATCTATTGCAGTTTGTATATGTGTAGTCCTTAAAATATGTATAGCATGCAGACCACTTGATAAATTTAAATCAGATATAGATTAATTCTGGCACTGGCCCTCATAACCATACCTTCAGCATAGTTCTTCTGATCCTCCTCATTAGCGATATTTGTGCTGCAAATCCTGAAGATCCTGAGGATACTGCAGTTTCTGATTTTCAGAGGCACTGAGCATGCACCTCTCCTGTCGAAGGTAATGGGGCTATGGATTCTGAATACCTCTGGAACCTCAGGCTTGAGCTGCCCATCGAAAGACTGGTACTTGGCCCTTGTGGGAGTGTCCTGCGTTCTTAGCAAGTGAGACATTATGAATCTAGATTCCATTAGCTTCTTCAGTCATGCACGGCATTGGTGGAATTGTCCACACCCAGGTTCTTTGATGTGTGTATCTGTTTTTTTTCTTTTTTTGTTTTTTAGATACATTATTCTTATGACACTGCAAGACAGAAACGAGAAGCTTTTCTACAGAGTGCTGACCTCTGACATTGAGAGATTCATGCCCATAGTTTATACTCCCACCGTCGGCCTGGCCTGTCAGCAGTATGGTCTAGCTTTCAGAAGGCCACGGTGAGTAGACTGACTTTTTTTCCTTCTATAGTTGGATGTGAATGTTCCTTTGTATCGAGCACCCATATTTCTGTGGGTGGCCCAGCAAAAATAAAATTTGATTCTTGATCAAAATATGGGCTGTCAGACAGCTTGTGCTGTTGTGCTTTTAATGACAAGCTGGGTAGCCGGGAGTAACTCTGCTGTCTTCCTGTAAACTGTGAACAGAGGGTGGTTTTGTTCTGAAACAGTACTGTACAGTCTGTGTAACTTAGCCACAAATGTCACTCCGAAGCCACACCCTTCCACTCCCTGCCCTCCTTTCTCTCCTCTGCTGTCTCCATAGCACTGAAGTTCTTTTGACAGTACGACTCTTTGAGGAACATTTGGGCTTTAAATACCTGTTGGTGACTCGGAGAACCTGTGTTGTTTCATATGCCCTGCAATGGATTGCACAGCAAAGTGCATTTTTAGGGAGAAATATTCTGCATGATTCCTTGTAATAATATATTTTTAAAAAATAAATAATTTTGATTAGCTAATGCTCTAATTATAGTTGTTAGCTATGAGGGTTTTAGTGCTTTCCTGAAAGTTCAATAGTGAAGATTCCTTTAAAGTGTCTTATTCTTCCATCCCTCAAATGCATCACTAGGCTAAAAACATAGGCTTTACTCTAAAGACTTGTATTACAAGAATATCTGCATCTAATAAAGGAGTGGAATAATAATAATAATAATTAATATATCACTTTCTATTTTCACTCTCATTGTACCTCCAGTGATGGTGGGTGAGGAGTATGACCCCTATAGAAGGGGTGGGGAAACTGAGGCAGGCTTTATGTGACTGGCCCAAGGTCACTGTGGGCATGTCTATATTGCATCTGGGAGCGATTCTCCTAGCCTGGATCTGCAGACTCGTGCTAGCAGGGCTTGTACTATTGCTCTGAAAATAACTGTACAGACAGTGCAGCATGGGCTGGCGCTCAGGCTCGGAAGCCTGTGAGAGCCTCAACATCAAAGCAAGATCTGCAGGGCTATTTGTAAGGCGCAAGCACAAGCCCCGCTACCACACGTCTGTGGACCCTGGCTGGGAGGTTCACTCCCGGATGCGGTGTAGACATACCCAGAAGGTACTGTATGAGGAAGGCCTTGAGTAAGTGAGGCCTGAAGACCATTTCCACAAAATATGAAAAAGAATAGATTAGGGACAGGATTCATTTGTATTTATGATGCCATGCAGAAATGAAAAGCCACCCTTCTCCCTTAAGTGGATCACCCGGCCCGCTGCTCTGTGTGTGAGAAAGCAGGTTGAATGGGATTGCTATTCCCCCTGCCTCCATTGCACAGAGGTGGGGGCATGGGCGGCGCATGATGGAGGCGTGGGGAGGCTAAGCCTCACCAAACCTTGTGCCACCGGGGGCGGACGGGCAGTGGCGGGGCCTCAGTCAGAAGAGGCAGGGTAGGGGTCTAACCTCCCCAAGGGGAAGCTTCACCCACCACCTATGGGTGGCGGGAAACTTAATGTCCCTCCTGACCCCCAAACTCACTGACCAGTGTGCAGTGAAGGTGACGTCATCTGTGCTGCCCATCCTAGCTAACAGATTGCTTCCCCATCCCCACCCCTCTGCCCTGAAGCACAGGGGAACAAGAGAAGGACCTGTGGTGTGCTGCCCCTTACACATGACAAGACGTAAAGTCCCAGGCCTGGTCTACCCTTAAAAATTAGATTGATTTAGTCACCTCGCTCAGGGCTGTGGAAAAGTTTATGCCCTGAGTGTAGTAGTTAGGTCGATCCTACCTCTGGTATAGATGCAGCTAGGTCGACGGAAGAATTGTTCCTACCACCTCTCAGTGAGGTGGATGAACTGCATCTAGAGAAAAAAACCTTCCATCAATGTAGGAAGCATCTACACTATGGTGCTACAGCTGATGTGCTGCTGTAGTGTAGGCAGATCCTCAATCTGGTCCTAAGGCAGGGGTTCTCAAACTGGGGGTGTTGCGAGGTTATTATATAGGGGGTCATGAGCTGTCAGCCTCCATCCCAAATCCCGCTTTTCCTCCAACATTTATAATAGTGTTAAATATTTTAAAAAGTGTTTTAATGTATAAGGGGGGATCGCACTCAGTGGCTTGCTATGTGAAAGGGATCACCAGTACAAAAGTTTGAGAACCCTTGTCCTAAGGGATTAGGGAAAAGAACCTAAAGTTGCCCCTCCCCCTGGATATCTCTATCTGTGAGCACTCTGAGACAAGGACTGTTGCACTATTCACAGCACATTGTTGGCTTTTCACCAACTAAGGTTAGAACTGGGAGCTCCTGACTTCCAGTCCTATGGTCACACTACTAGACCACACTGCCTCCCCCTGTGAGTAGTTTGATTTAAAGTCTACACAACAAACACTGAGATTAAACCATGTCTTTGGCTTGTCCTCAGTTCTGTTCCCAATCCTCTTGTTATCTCAGGGAAAGCAGCAGTGTCTTTCCTCACGCAGGACTTTGTGCAGTTGTTGCTGTTGGAGGAATTCCCTTCCTATAACTCATTTTTTAAAACCTACATTATTTTGCCACTGGGGTAAGAACATCTGCTCTCATGCACTGGTGTCCCATTGCAAAGAGTTTCTGTTGTTGAACTTAGGCAAGGAACTGTTATGGATTCCAGCCAGTGGCTTTTGCAGAAAAGGGCAAACCATAATGCCCTGATTGCAGTTGATTTCTTGTTTTACGGAGGATACTGTTTCTCTGCTGATATACTGTGAGCTGCAGTCTAATTTCAGTTTTGACTTTGATAAAGGTTGTTTTCCCAAGTCATATTTACAAATAGTCATTCTTCGAACAAGAAAAATTCCTATTTGATTATTTACAGTGATGAGATTCACATGAGAAACATTCATTTTATGTTGTTATTCTTATTCAGATCTGATTATAATTGTGTGGTAGTACTTTTTCCTGTGGAGGAACTTGTGGAGCAAAGTGGTTGGATTGACGGAGTATTTGGCTCAATGCAGCAGGCCAGTACTTCTCGGTTGAAATCACTGGGAGTGGGACCCTCAAAATTTGACGGGAGCAGGGTAAACGGCAAGTGGCAGCCTCAACAGCTCCTCAGCGCTCCTGGTGTCTGGCAGCTCCAGTAGTTCCTCCAGGTCTCTGGCGCTGTAGCTGCCTCTGTCGGCTCCAAGCTCCAGCAGTGAGGGGAAGTCGTTCCGCTCCTCTGGCAGCTCTTCGCCAACTGAGCTGGAGGGCCTGCCTTTTATAGTTCCACTTCCTGTCCCGCCCCTCTGCTTCCGGCAGGGCGACCGCGGGTATCCCAGTTCTGCCCACAGGTGGCGGTCGTGGTTCTCTCCCTCTCTGTTCGGGACGGAGACCACACCTCCTCACTACATGGAGTCACATTAGGGTGACCAGATAGCAAGAGTAAAAAATCGGGACAGGAGTGAGGTAATAGTTGCTTATATAAGACAAAGTCCCTAATATCGGGACGATCCCGATAATATTAGGATATCTGGTCACCCTAGGTCGGAGTGTTGAGCTGAAAGGGGATGTAGAGGGGATTACTATCCAGCTCAGCCCTCCAATGCCCCAACCAATTTTGAGCCATGGCACCCAACCCCAGAACCCATGTGGACAAGAGAGCCAGAAGCAAGGTATATGCTTGCCTGATGACTTTGTGCCGCCCCCCCTAAAAATATGTTGTATTTGGAATGTTCTTACTGTTGCACTCTGAGTTCTGTTTGTACTGTTGCATTCATTAAAAGGATTATGTATAATTGGTTATTTTGCAGACTGGTTAGTTAAATGTATTTCTAAATACAAAGAGATTATTTTTCCAGAGGTTTCATTAAAACTTTAAAAACCATTCACCGTACATCCATTATGAGTCATCATTGCAATTAACACAAAAAATCCTTTAAATAAGGCTGAAATAATGCATGGGTTTTGCAAAAGCACACAGGGAATGCTAAACTTAAACCACCTACACACAATACCCCAGTGTTCGCAGTGTCTGTATCCCAATACAACCCCCACGGGCTAACATGTTCAGCCATGAGACTCAAAATATGAACAATAGACATCCCTTATAGCATTCCCCCATCTGTTTGTGTTTCTCTATAGGATGCCTTGCTGGTTGCTCGAACCTCCAGGCAAGTCTCCACACTTCAGCCTCCCACCCATCTGTAAGGCTTTCCCTGTGCTCTCACAAATATTACGCAAAACACAACACACAACTGTAATGATTGGCATACACCTCCACCCCGATATAACGTGACCCGATATAACACGAATTTGGATATAACGCGGTAAAACAGAGCTCTGGGGGGGCAGGGCTGCGCACTCCGGCGGATCAAAGCAAGTTCGATATAACGCGGTTTCACCTATAACGCGGTAAGATTTTTTGGCTCCCGAGGACAGCGTTATATTGGGGTAGAGGTGTATTATTTTTCTGCTGCTTCAAAGCAATTCCATGAACAGCGCCATCTGCCTTTCAGACAGCCAAATGCACACTCCACAGCCATTCTGCAACTACGGAGGCAATAGTTAATATGTTCCTTCCTTCTATCCAAGTGGCTTGAGTATGGCTTCCTTAGCCAGGACATTCGGGGATATGCTGGGTCTCCCAACATAACCAGACCAACTTCCACCCCATTAATAGCCACAGTGATTCTAGGGGCAAACAATCCTTTCTCCATTAATTTAAATACTACTGAGTTCCAGAAGATCCTAGCGTTGTGGACCATTCCAGACCACTCTGCATTAATTTATGTCTGTAAACTTGCTGTGGTAGTCCACCAGTCCTTGCAGCACCATGGAAAAATTCTGCGCCCTGATGGAGGGCAGGGAGCGGGGGAGAAAATGATAGGTACCTCATTCATCAGTTGCACCTATACAGTTTAGGAACCCCAGGCATGCCCCATACATGCAAGGCTATCAATAATCTTCTGAGCATTACCTCAGCTTCATGGCCCAGTTAGACAGCACCTTATCAATGGCATAGCAGACCTGCTTAAGAATCGACAAAAAGTCCTGTGGCACCTTCTAGACTAACACATATATTGGAGCATAAGCTTTCGTGGGTGAATACCCACTTCGTCAGACGCATGTGGTGGAAATTTCCAGAGGCAGGTATAAATATGCAGGCAAGAATCAGTCTAGAGATAACAAGGTTAGTTCAATCAGGGAGGATGAGGCCCTCTTCTAGCAGTTGAGGTTGAGCATCATCCTCCCAGATGGGAGGATGATGCTCAACCTCAACTGCTAGAAGAGGGCCTCATCCTCCCTGATTGAACTAACCTCGTTATCTCTAGACTGATTCTTGCCTGCATATTTATACCTGCCTCTGGAAATTTCCTCCACATGCGTCTGACGAAGTGGGTATTCACCCACGAAAGCTTATGCTCCAATATATCTGTTAGTCTATAAGGTGCCACAGGACTCTTTGTCACTTTTTACAGATCCAGACTAACACGGCTACCCCTCTGATACCTGACACCACTGCTTAAGAATGGCCCCCACAATTGATCTCCCCATGCCAAATCGGTTGGCTACAGACCGGCAGCGTTCTGGAGTAGCCAACTTCCAGATAGCAATGGCGACTCATGAGGGGGTGAGGACTCCGGCTGGGGGTGCGGGCTCTGGGGTGGGGCCAAGGATGAGAGGTTTGGGGTACAGGCAGTGGCTTGGGGCTGGGGATGAGTGGTTTGGGGTGCAGGAGGGGGTGCAGGGTCCCAGCGGCACTTACCGCAGCTCCCAGGAAGTGGCCGCCAGGTCCCTGCGGCCCTTAGATGCCTGGGCAGCCAGGGAGGCTATGCACGCTGCCCTCATGCCCACAGGCACTGCCTCCGCAGCTCCTATTAGTTTCAGTTACCAGCCAATGGGAGCTGCAGACTCAGCACTCGGGCGGGGGAAATGCGTGGAGCTTCCCTGCACCCAGAGTTGCAAGGATCTAGCGGCCACTTCCGGGAGCCGCGCAGAGCCAAGGCAGGTAGGAAGCCTGCCTTAGCCCAAGGCCCCTGCTGCACCACTGACCAGACTTTTAATGGAGCCGCCATGGTCCGTTTTTGACCAGGTGTTCCGGTCAAAAACCGGACATCTGGCAACCCTACTCCCATACCGTGAATTACCTAACATGCATCCAAGAGCTGTGTAGACACACCCTGGGACCCCCAAAGCAGGAAGCTGGGTTAACCAGGAGGGAGACAGAGAAAGGAAGAGTCACCATCCTTTCTCCCCCACATTGTAATTTAAACTCATAGGGTCTTTTTCAAGCCAACTCAATATCTTCAAGAGTTTTTCTAGCTAAGGGAAGTCTGTGCTGTGTCTTAGGTTCAGGAACCTTCCACATTCTCCCTCAAAGCCAAGTAGGCCTAAGTGGATGGCCGGCACATAGTGTATAATGTAGTGCAGCTATTTGTTTCAGTAGGAAAAAGTTCTCTGCTTCTCTTCATCCTCCTCTCTCACCCGCTAGTCTCTCTGGGGCAGAATATGCACCTGTGACGTTTGAGATCACAACTAACTGCCTAACACAGGGGTGAAATCCCAGCCCCATCGAAGTCAATGGCAAAACTCCTATTGACTTGAAGAAGGCCAGGATTTCACTCCAGATGTCAGAGTTGTTTTGAAATTAGGCCAGTGGAATTCCCTAAGCAGTTTCTGATTAAGTAGGTTCAAAGGAGGAGCTCGAGGTGGTCAAGCGAGGGTTGATCACGGATAGGGGATGCAAGAGAATGCATTTGCAGGCTAAGGAAAGGTGCCAGCTGAGAAAGGAAGGTGGATATGTATCAGGGTGGAAGGGGATGCAGTCAAGGAGGCAGGACAAGTGGGGTATGAGGTGTATAGTAGGAGAGATTTCTCTGTGACTGGAATGAAGGCAGGAGGGCTTTGGACAGGGAGAAGAGGGGTAGGGAAGCCACAGAAGGGAGCAGAGCTCTTGTGAGATGGCATCGGTTTTGTTAGTAAAGAATTTAAGCAGAGACGGGAAGGAGGAGAAGTGGGAGGAGGGCTGATCGAGAAACGGAAAATAGAAAAGAGATGCCAGGGGTTGAGGTACAGGAGCCTTTCAGGAAGGAGAATCAGAGCAGTTAATTTAGCCCTGGTCTATGTTTGTACATCTCGATATAAGGAGGAGTTACAGTGGAATAAGCACCAAGGAGGGGGAAAAAATATCTAGGTTGGTGCCTGGGTGTATAACAAGCAGTAATGGGATGAAAGTGAAAGGGAAAAGATAAACTGATTATCATGAACATCTTTCTACGGGTGAGATTTGTTAAGTGGTGGAACCGTCTCCCAAAGGAAGTGATGGGTGCATCAGGGTCTTGGGAGGCTTGTTTAAATAGACCAGGCAAAACGTTAGAAAATAAAGTGTAGGGAGCGATTTTGTGCCAGCCAGGGGGTAGTAGCTAGGCCCTGATAGGTCTTTTCCAGCTATAATTCTATGAGTGGGATGAACAGAGGGTCATTAATGCTGTAATTTCATGTCTTATGCCTGATATGCAGAGCCCTGAAGATAAACTGCTAAGCGTAGGATACAGCAAGCCATGCACAGCTTAGGCACGTGACTTGAAAATTTAGCCATTAATGTTTGTGTGTCTGATAAGTGCAATTTAAAATAGAGATTGGGACATTTTTATAAATGTATCCACTTAGCCAGGACAGAATGTGCCAGATTAGACTTCATTTAGCTGAAGGCAAATTGCCCTGATGCTGTACAAATATTTTTCTTTCCTTTTTTTGTTCTCTGTGTCACACTTTGTCCAAGTTCTTCATTTATCCTTGGGGCTCCCTGCGGTGCATTTGAAAAGTGTAGGTAGGTGTGGGTCTCAGTGGAGTTTTCTCAGCATGAGAAGGAAATGCAATCAGGCTAGGATTTAGTTTAACTTCCCCAGGCAAACTTGATCTCTTAACCTTTGCATGAGCCCGTAAAATGAAATAAAGGATGTGCTGACAGTTATAATAGATGAAGTCCAGTTATGACACTGCTGCTTAAGACAGGCCATAGGCAGCAGTTTGCCTCCCTTTGCAATGCTTAAAGCTGGTAAACTGGTACACTTTTCCCCTCTCTAATTCTCAATTGCCTAGGCATTGCCAGGTGTCCATCATGCTGTGAGACTGGGATTGGGGGTCTCAGTTGCAGAACAGGTTGAGGAATGAACTCAGCCTTCTATCCCTGAGCCTGAACCTGTGGCTCATTCTGCTCTTCACGCGTGGGCAGTGTCTAATGAGTCTAATCTTGACCTGCACACTGATTGGATGGTGGATGGGATCCCTCAGCATCTCCTGTCTTGCCAGAAGCATGGCTCTGATCCATCCACACCTATGTATTTCCATCATACAATAGACTAGCCACTGTCGGCCTAATTTTTCACAAGTCAGCACTGGTGAACCAGTGGGAGCTGCGGTTGCTCCAAATATGTAAAAATGAAGGCTGTAAATCTTCAGAATTGCACAGATTTTAACCACACATTGACTTTAATAGGAGCTCTGTGGCTCAATCCTCATGTAGCCCTCTAAAATGCAAGGGTCATTCCCAGGGTTATACTTAAAAATACGACAATTGCTGAAAATGAATAAAGCCTTCAATTGAGTCTTGAAACCCAAGAGGGGCTTGTACTGTTGAATATCATAATGTGAAGCATTCCATTGGGATTGGCAAAGGATACATGAGAGCACTTGGGTTAAAGCCCTTCTGCTTAGTAGCAGAGCCTGCCTGTGAGAGTGATTAGGCTCGAATAAGTGCAACTAATTGTGATCAGACACAGCCGTGTGGTTCATTACCGATCCTTAATCAGAATTTAGAATGGAATTAGAGATGGATTTAGAGCATCCAGTCCACCCCCATGCTGCTTCACAAGCACTCTGCATGATGTTTGTCACTCTCGGCCCCTGCCGCTAACCCCTCCATTTCTGAACTGGGGGAAAGGCTCATTTATTTATGTACTATATTAGGGTGATTTAAAAAAAAAATCTGATAATTATGTGGCAAACTATGAATTGGATCAAAAAGTTATGACAGAGGCCCCGATCCTGCCATGGGTTCTCCCCTCCACAGAACCCCAAAGTGGTGAATGGCGCTCCAGGGATGTGCAAGGAGTCTGCCCATGCCAAAGAAGTTGCAGGATCCAGGTCTCCATCAGAAATACTTGTGCACTAATTAGTATTGAGAATCTGTTGTTTTTTTAATTGTCTTTACTTATTCATAAACAGTATTTTAAATGCTCCGTACTGCATATCTACTTCCAGTCCCTCAGGATCCTGGATGTTTAAACATGTGGGGCTTTTTATCATGAACTTTGGAAACTGCATCTTCTGGGTCTGATATTAAATTCTGGTTTTCCCATCTGAAGTATGTGATGACAGCTTTAGAAATGTTTACATGACTAGTGAAGGCAGCCCTGTTCCCTCTCCCACAAATGGATTATTTCAGGATAAAGTTTAACATGTACAGACAGTAGGGTTTTGTCCTATAAGTCTCTGACTTGACTATAATAAGAATCACTCTTGCTTTGGATTGTATTATTTGTTTTTCATTAGTACCCACACATTATTATTTCCCTGAATTATAAATAAATCTGACTACTGCCAAAAAGTCTTCCATCTACATGTAAACAAACTTCTAAAAATCACTGAGTTACCATGTTGATTTTGTCCAGTTTGATGATTGATTATACAATATTTAGACAAATTCGTGCATATTAAAACATAATGTCTCCAAAGACGATATCCCAGAGGCATGTTACAAACTCTAGCTTTCCAAAAAGAGCCAAACAGTTTTAAAGTTTATATCAGAGCATCTAATCCTGTTACCACAGTGATTACAAAAGAATAATCATAATAATAAGGGGTGTGGCTGACTGAGAAGGCTCTGGAGACCCAAGCTGCATAATGTGTCAGTTTCATGTTTGATTTTGGAAGCATAAAGGCCCAGAGCCTTGGCTGTGCTGTAACTGCTCTGCACTGCATCACCAGTACAAAATGGCCCCAAATTCCCTGAAGGGGGATGCGCCAGGCCCATAAAGCTAGGGAAAGGGATGAAGTAGTTTACCACTATGCAATGGCCAGGATAGGAGGTGTGGCTGGGGCATCACTGATGCCCTGCTGAGCCCCAGCTGCTATATAGGCCCCTTTGCAGCTATTGGCAGCCAGCAATCTACTGTACTGGACCAGGCTTGGTGCACAGTCAGCCCAGAATCAGAGAAGCAAAAGTCGCTTAAAGCCACCTTCGTAGCCCATTTCTGAGCTCCATTGTGTAGTCCTCAGATGTAGCCAGGGATCTGGCCCATAATTTTGTAAGTATCGGCTTTCCACCAATTCCTTACTTCCGCTGTGCGAAATCCTGGTCCTGCTGAAGTCAAAACGTCCATTGACTTAATTGGGGCCAGGATTTCAATCTTCTATCTTTAATTGTCAAATGGTGAATGTAGAAATTTGCCTGTGCATGTCAGCAGTTTGATCTGTAGAATCAATCTTCCTTTTTGGACAGTAGCACTGAATTGTGATGTATTTCAGTCTGCCCTTAGCCAAAATTGTTTAGGTGTATTCGTTTATTTTCTCGAGTATCAGGTGGTAGCCGTGTGAGTCTTTTTCCACAAAAACAACGAGGAGTCCGGTGGCATCTTAAAGACAGATTTATTTGGGCATAAGCTTTCGTGGGTAAAAAACCCACTTCTTCAGTCATTTCGTCTTTTTGTCAAAATTTTCATTCCATGCATCTGAAGAAGTGGCTTTTTTACCCACAAAAGCTTATGCCCAAATAAATCTGTTTTCATTTATTTTCTGTAATGTATATTGCTCTGCTGATATCTGATATGTTCAGTTACTTTTTGTCTACTATAAGGTCCTCATTGCAGTCATACCTGAGCACCATCCCTGTATTCAAAATAGAAAAATAGAACACGGATTCTTCACATTATGCTTATGGCAGACACATTGAGAAGTTAGATAAAAGCATAAAATATTCTGCTGGAAGGTTGCAACGTAACACTACTTTATTTCTTAGAATCCGGAACAATATTGCACAAGAATCACAAAACAGAGAGAGACAAAGCAGGCTGCTCCTTTAAAAAAATAGAGAGACACAACTCTCCCCACCTTACTCTAGGCTGGCTGGCTGCAAGATTACTCTGATTGCATGCTTCTATACAGAACCCCCTGCTTGCCTGCACATAGGTCCGAGAAAACCCCTGAGAAGTTAAAGACACAGAGCACAATTTTAAGAGTTTTTAATAAACCATAATTCTCTGCCTTGTTCGTCATTTAGGTCCCAGTCCTACAATTCACGGTATGCAGGAAGAGCAGTGCCTTTGTGTGCAGCCCCATTGACTTCAATGGGACTATGCGCATGGTGAAATTTAATGGTATGTGATATACAGGAGGTCAGACTGGATGACCCAATTGAATGTGCACAAGTGTTTGCAGGATCAGGGGCCTTGTATGACCATTTTGATCTGGTAGTGTTTGGCACTCACTCTGCGCATGTGTGAGTGGCTACCTAGAGACTCAGGCACATTATCTCAGTTTCTCTCCTCTAATGCTGTACGATAAGGTGCTCCATTAATTGCTTGTGTGTGAAGCACTTTGCATTCTTCATGTTCCGATAGCTAGACAGTAAGGTCCTTGATCCAGGGACCGCATCCCTCTGAGAAGCACCACATATGCCGATAGCTGAAATCGAAATGCTTAATAATACTATAGAAATTGATTCCTCTCTCACTTGATCATGCTTTTTTCCCTCTGAGATGAGAATAGCCCTTTTAGGGGGCTTTAGAGTTTGTTGTGTTTTCCTGTCTATCTTGGGTACTTATGTTTCCAATGACCATGGTATCTGAGCCCCTCACAATCTTTAATATAGTTTACTTATTATTGCTATGTGTATTATGGTAGCACCTCGGAGCCCCAGTGCTAGGCGCTGTACAAACACAGTAGTAGGTGTCCCAGCCCTGAAGAGTTTACAATCGCAATAGACCTGAGGGACCCAGGGTGCAGGAAGGGGTAGAACACACAAGCAAAGCGAGCAGTGTGATAGCAGCCAATGTCGGGTTAGTTCTATGTGGGCAGTGGAGAAGGGGCTGTTTGTTAGGTTGTTTTGGGGGGGTAGTTAGAAAAGGGAAGGGGTAACAGGACCAGGGCAGGGCAGGGGAGAAGAGGGGCAGATGTGAAGTGAATCTCAGGGGAAGAGACTGTGAGGGGGGGAAGGCAGCAGGTTGGAGCAAACAGCCAACCAGCACAGGCCAGAGAACAGTTTTGACTGGGATGTCCAGAGGTGAAAAAAGGCCCGGTGCTTTGGTTGCTTCTGCCCCAACTGGCTGTGGGTTCTGACTGGCTCCTCTCTGCAGTTTTCCCCCGAGACCACGTGGTGGGTGGGAGGGAAGGCACCACCGGGATCCTAGTGTCCCCAGATTTGGGGCAGAGGGTCTCCCTGCACAGTTTGGGGTCCAGAGGTTATTGGGGGAAGGGGTGGCCCAGCTGGGTCCCATTTTACCCCCTTCCCTTAATAGAACAGTCCCTGCTTTGGCTTCTGCGTTTCCCACTGGCTGGAGTCTCACAAACACCCGTGAGGCAGGGCAGTGCTCTTATTCCGGTTTTACAGATGGGAAGCCAAGACACAGAGCGCCTAAGTAACCTGCCCAAGGAAGTCTGTGATGGAGCAGAGACTTGAACCCAGCTCCCTCACGTCCTAGGCCAATGACCTAACCGGTATTCTTGTTAGTAGTTTGTCTTTGGAAAACTAGCATCTCATTAAATGAAAGCAGAAAAATAACATGCTTATTTGCAAACATCTGCTATGCTCTTTCCAGGACGCCCACGAGAAGTGAACCACTCAAACATTATTTTTAGAAAAATCAGCAATAAGCCGATGTTGTTTCCTCTGCCGGGCGTGGAGTGTGTCCTGTCTTCTTGGGTTTGGTCTACTGGGCAGGAAGCTCTTTAGGGCCAGGACTGTCTTCCTTTCAGGTCTTGTATAGTGCCAAGAACATTGTCCAGGCTTAACAGATATTAAGTGATAACAGTATGTTTTGGATGGCTAGCGAGATAAGTAACCAAATGCAAAGGCAAAAAAATTTAGCTTCAGAGTTTATTCAGAGAGCACTTCTATGAACGGAAGCAGAAAGGAAAGTGTAAGTACAGAGGGACAGACTGCCTCAGACATGTGGATGAAAAATGCCCTTGTGAGGCAGATTAGCTTTTTTATCCCCATTTCACAGATCATGGAATTAAGGCACAGAGAAGCCTGTCTTGGTGACAAAAATGGACCCTAGGTCTCCTGTCTCCCAGGCCTGAGACTTCTTTCCCAGATCTTCCCTCAGGAAAGAAGAAAGAGTAAAATCTCGTGGTCCTCCATACAGGTCATGTGGATTAGGCAGGTTGAATGGGTGAGAGGCATGTTAGAATTAAATATGCGTTCATCATCCCTGAGCAGACTAGAGTGAAACCAGCGTTGAGGAAGCAGCCAAATACAATACCAGTGCCAACTGCCCTGCTCCCAAGCCCGGTCACAAGTGTAGATTGGATCACTCTGTGCTGCATATTGGAGAAAGGCATGTGACTTTACCTCCCATGAAGCTAGCTCCTTCCTTCGGTTATTGTTTAGCTGGGATAATTGCAGAGTTTGTGCATCCTGGCTGGACTCGGTTAATCTTACCGCAGTTAATTTTTAATCAGCTTTGTTTCCTATGACCTGTTTGGCTTCTAGCTAGCCACTTATATATTCACTTCTTTTATTTTTTGAGTGGAGAGAAGGGACCACACATTGCATTATAGTGAAATATGTTTGGAATGACAGATTAATAGTAAAAAAATGAGTCTGTCAGAAGAATTGCACATGCACTGTACTCAGTTCCCCGGAGTGGTTTGAGCAATGTCACTGACCTTTTGTTAACTAATTTCATTCTCATTAAGTGCCAAGTAGGCTAGCATGAATATAGTTATCTTTTAATTTCCAGGAAACAAAGTATCTAAACCTAATCCAAAGAAGAATAGAGGGCACGCCAGAAGCAGGAGTCTGTTCTTCAGGCTACAGGTTTTCTTCTAAGTGAACTTTATCTTTCGGTAACTCAGATACTTCTTGTGTACTGTTTGGTGGCATTAATTAGATATGAGGATTTCCCAGTACATTAGCAAGTAACTGTGTCTCTCTCTGTGTCACATCTACTCTGAAAAGTGACTGTAAAAATGACACTGCCTTATATCCACTCCCTGTTGTAGTCCCTACATAGCCGGTGCAGCTCAGAATGTGAGCTAGACGCTATTCCTGCTTGTGCAGTCATCAACAGCTGGGTTCCACTGACAGAGCTAGTCAGTTACGCCTGGGCAAACCCAGAGGACACTTTATACTAAATTTGTGGCAAGTTATCATGCAAATTAGACTCATCACTAAATTTGGCTCTTGGTCTGTAAAGGCACATATAATGTCTAGGGATGGACATTTTAAAGAGGCTAAATAGCTGATTAGATCCTATGAGATTTTCAAGGTTATATGCTTTATTATTAAAAAAAATTATGAATGATCTAATCTATGTAAAGTTTGCCCAGAAATTAACACAATGGTGTCTCTATTAAATACATGAAATAATACATTTTTACTACAGTTTACTTTTTTTTTTTTTTTTTTTGGATATGCTTTTTAGTTATGTTGCTAATTTGTACTTTTAAAATCTGGTCAACTAGTCCCTTTTTCATGCAGAATCATGTGAAGACCATCATAAGGAATATGCTTTTGATTACTGTATATCTTTATAATGGAGATTAGCATCTGTTAATGCTTTTGAAATAGGCCAGAGAAGGAGATCTGCATGATCTCAGGGAGTTGGCTGATGTGATTGCAGAGCCATAGACCATTATCTTTGAAAACTCGTGGCGATCAGGAGAGGACCCAGACGATTGGAAAAAGACAAATATAATGCTCATCTTTTGAAAAGGGAAGAAGCAGAATCCGGGGAACTACAGACAGGTCAGCCTCACCTCATTCCCCGGAAAAATCATGGAGCAGATCCTCAAGGAATCCATTTTGAAGTACTTGAAGGAGAGGAAGGTGATCAGGAACAGTCAACATGGATTCACCAAGGGCAAGTCATGCCTGACCAACCTAATTGCCTTCTATAATGAGATAACTAGCTCTGTGGATATGGGGAAAGTGGTGGACGTGATATACCTTGACTTTAGCAAAGCTTTTGAAGTGGTTTCCCACAGTATTCTTGCCAGCGAGTTAAAGAAGTATGGATTGAATGAATGGTGAATAAGGTGGATAGAAAGCTGGCTAGATCGTCGGGCTCAACAGGTAGTGATCAACGGCTCTATGTCTAGTTAGCAGCCGGTATCAAGCGGAGTGCCTCAGGGGTGGGTCCTGGGGCCAGTTTTGTTCAACATCTTCATTAATGATCTGGATGATGGGATGGATTGCACTCTCAGCAAGTTTACAGATAACACTAAGATGGGGGGAGAGGTAGATACGCTGGAGGGTAGGGATAGGGTCCAGAGTGACCTAGACAAATTGGAGGATTGGGCCAAAAGAAATCTGATGAGGTTCAACAAGGACAAGTGCAAAGTCTTGTACTTAGGACGGAAGAATCCCATGCACTGCTACAGGCTGGGGACCAACTGGCTAAGAGACAGTTCTGCAGAAAAGGACCTGGGGATTACAGTGGACGAGAAGCTGGATATGAATCAACAGTGTGCCCTTGTTGCCAAGAAGGCTAACGGCATATTGGGCTGTATTAGTAGGAGCATTGCCAGCAGATCGAGGGAAGTGATTATTCTCCTCTATTTGGCACTGGTGAGGCCACATCTGGAGTACTGCATCCAATTTTTCCCCACTACAGAAAGGATGTGGACAAATTGGAAAGAGTCCAGCAGAGGGCAATGAAAATTATTAGGGGGCTGGGGCACATGATTTATGAGGAGAGGCTGAGGGAACTGGGCTTATTTAGTCTGCAGAAGAGAAGAATGAGGGGGGATTTGATAGCAGCCTTCAACTACCTGAAGGGGGGTTCCAAAGAGGGTGGAGCTCGGCTGTTCTCAGTGGTGGCAGATGACAGAACAAGGAGCAATGGTCTCAAGTTGCAGTGGGGGAGGTCTAGGTTGGATATTAGGAAAAACTATTTCACTAGGAGGGTAGTGAAACTCTGGAATGGGTTACCTAGAGAGGTGGTGGAACCTCCATCCTTAGATGTTTTTAAGGCCCGGCTTGACAAAGCCCTGGCTGGGATAATTTAGTTGGTGTTGGTCCTGCTTTGAGCAGGGGGTTGGACTAGATGACCTCCTGAGGTCTCTTCCAACCCTAATCTTCTATGATTCTATGATTCTATGTGTATGTGGTTAACTTGTTGTTGGTTAGTGGGGACTGTTTAAAAGCATTGTACGTGGACCGATAGATTCAATTTTATTACATTTCCAGTTTTCCTGTGTGCTCAGGTGTTGATTACCACAGAAATTATCACTATATTTTGTACTTCCTCTGTTTTAAAAGAGCATGGTCTTTTTATCAAGATTCTCAGCAGGAGTCTAGTGCACAGCAAAATTCCTTTTGTCTGCTGCCAAAAGCAACTAATGGCTATAAAAAGTTGTATACTCTTCTGTTTTAATTGTTCTCAAATGAATCATTGCTTTCCAGTTAGGTTTGCTCATGCAGCAGTGTTCTGGGCTTGGAATGGAGATGGTTTTTCAAAGCCCTATAAAATATCTCCTTTGTAGCTGATGTTTTTATATTGGAAGACAAAACCATTAAATGATCTGTATTTGCCTGAACTGAATAGCTTTTGTGGCTTAGAAATGCCGAGCTACTTCTCCAGCGGCTCCAGAGCTCCCTCATGATGCTATGTTGTTAATAATTATAACAGTCTTACAGAATAATACTTATCACTAGCATGTGTTCCCTGATTTGGGACAGATAGTAAGGCTTGGTCTATACTGCAAACTTATGTCAGTATAACTACGTCGCTCAGGGGTGTGGATTTTCCATGCCCCTGAGCGACGCAGTTGTATCAACCTAATCCCTGGTGCAACAGCGCTATGAGAGGGCTTCTCCCGCCAACTTAGCTACCGCCTCTCAGGGATGTGGAGTACCTGTGCTGACAGGAGAAGCTTTCCCATCAATGTAGATAGCATCTGCACTAAGCGCTACAGCGACACGGCTGCAGCATTATAAGGCCTGGTCTACACTACAGAGTTAGGTTGACGCAAGGTGGCTTATGTCGACCTAATTTGTCAGTATCTACACTAGAATGCTGCTTCTGCCGAAGTAAGTCCACTGCTTCACCAACATAATAACTCCATCTCCACAAGAGGTATAGCATTTATGTCGATGTAGTTAGGGCAACACAGTGTCCGTGTAGACACTGCGTTATTTACATCACCTGTTTACTGTCAACCCCAAGTGAGGCTGACAGCTGGTGCCCTCCCTCCCCTTCCCCAGCGCTGACAGTCTAAGCTGTCAGCCGAGCACCAGCTGAGACCCGTGCTTGGCTGACAGCTCAGGCTGTCAGTGCTGGGGTGGCTGTCAGCACATGGTGTTGATACCTCACACTGTCAGCCCCAGAGCTGCCAGGCTCCAGCTGTCAGTGTCCCTGGTGAGGACGCGCACCGATGGCAGAAGGAGCAAGTGTGGATGTGAACCACCACTTTAATTACTGGGGTGGCTGTACATCAACTTAAGTCGACTTAATTTTGTAGCCCTAAGAGAGAGGGTTGTGAAATGGAAATCTGACAAAGTGATGAGCTTCCTCCACTCCTGTTGGCTTCAGGAAATCTTGCAGGTTACAGCCCTTGATTTGGACTGGTTGTAAGAAATTAGAGGGAATATAAAAATTTGCTTTCTGATATATATAATAAAAAATAAAAATATAATGGATCTATATATTTATATATGGCAAAGTATCCATTATATATATATATATAGGCACATTTTTATATTGCCTCTAATTTCTTACAGCCAGTCCAAATCGAGGGCTCTAATCTGCAAGATTTCCTGAAGCCAACAGGAGTGGAGGGAGCTCAGTATAGACTAAGCCTTGCAGGATTGGGCATCTACTTTCCATATATATATAATGGATACGTCAGGCCGCTGTTTTATAAATAAATAAATTTATAAATTAATGGAGATATCCTATCTCCTAGAACTGGAAGGGACCTTGAAAGGTCATCGAGTCCAGCCCCCTGCCTTCGCTAGCAGGACCAAGTACTGATTTTGCCCCAGATCCCTAAGTGGCCCCCTCAAGGATTGAACTCACAACCCTGGGTTTAGCAGGCCAATGCTCAAACCACTGAGCTATCCCTCCCCACTATAAATTGATGGAGATATCCTGTTTCCTAGAACTGGAAGGGACCTTGAAATGCCTTCCCTAGCAGGACCAAGTACTGATTTTGCCCCAGATCCCTAAGTGGCCCCCTCAAGGATTGAACTCACAACCCTGGGTTTAATAGGCCAATGCTCAAACCACTGAGCTATCCCTCCCCTTTTCTGCGTTATCACTGGTAAAGTAGTGTTTCAAAAAAAGGCATCACAACATAAGCCAGTTACTCTGAATAACACTGCAGAGGCTATTCTAGAAATACCACTTTCAGAGGGTAGTACATCTCGGAGTGACAGCAAAGAAAACACTATATCTGAAAACACTAAGCAGCTGTTAAGAGAGATGGTCTGGTAATGCTGTCATCTTGATCTGGTTTCCCAGTGAATAGGCAGGTGGCTACCTTTGTCTTTGGAGGTACCTAGCATGAACGGTGTACACCATTACTACCGCAAATATTTGAATATTGAAATTTTACCCTGGGCATCACAGCCATCAGAACTACGTAATGGGAGAGCTGCGTAGAATGCACATACATCCCTTGACTCACTTAAAATGGGTTTTGCTGGGCAAACAAGGGGTTTGTGTTTGCACGCGGGGTAATTGAATGAAACTGCATGTTAATGTGTCTACAAAACCCAGTGCAGGGGGTGTGAAACAGAAGTGCACGTGTCTTTCAGTTTTCCCCTTGTGCAGACCTTTGGAAATTTAGTCCATTATTATTATTATTATTTGTATTACAGAAGCGCCTACAGTCCTAGATGCATTGGGAGGCTCATTGTGCTAGGCGCTGGACAAATACATAAGGAGATACAGCCTCCCCCTAAGAGTTTATAGTCTAAATAGACAAAACAGACAAAGGGTGGGTGAGTAAACAGAGGCACAGGGAGGTGAAATGACTTGCAGAGTCTGGAATGGAACCCAGGTCTCCGTATCCCCAGTCACTGAGCCACATTGCCTCCTCATGTGTTATGTAGCCAAAAGCATGCACTTATTAAAGGTCTAAAAGTGGAATTACCAATCTCTGCTATGTTTAAGGTCTTATTTTAAGGAAATGTCCATTGAGCTAAATCTGACTCTTGCCAGACTGAAATGGAAAAGTGACAAAACTGGTCTCGGTGGTTGAACATAGGTGACATTAAAGGCCTAATCATGTAGCCTTTAAGCCCAAAGGTTGTAAGATCAGCCCTAACATTGATATTAACAATGGGGTAGTATTTCCACACCAATAAGTAATGTGTCTAATGATTGGGTTCAGTAAATCAGCTCCCACCTACTGTCCTCTCTTACCTTGTAGTTACTGATTTTATAGCATGGTTTGTTTTTGTTTCATTTCTTAGTGGACTGTTTATCACCATTCATGACAAAGGCCATATTGCAACAATGCTAAACTCCTGGCCTGAAGAAGATATAAAGGTATGTTTGATTTCTTTTTATGGAGCTGAGAAAAGCTTTCAGATATTTTCCATTTCTCACAATAATCCAACAGAGTTTGAAGCTTCCAAAAGGAAATGCAGCCTATCCCTCTGAGCTCAAGTTTTGCATCGGAACAAACAAATCAAAAGAGAACTCATAAGTATTTTGTTCTTCTGTAGGCTTTCTTTGCAAAGATCTCAAAGTGGTTTCCATTCATTATTTAATTAAGATTCAAAGCACCCCTTTGAAGCTGATAAATATGTTTTTGCCAAGGAGGAAACTGGCACAGAGACGTTAAGTGACTCACCCAAGGTCACAAAGGACATTTGTGGCAGAGCTGGGAAAAAAACTCAGAAATCCTGAGTCCTAATCCTAGGGTTCAGTCACAAGCCTGCCTTTCTCAACTACAGGCAAATGCCCTGTTCATTGAACTTTGTTCATTAGGAGCTGTACAACTAAGAACTTTACACTAGCTGCTCTATTGAGCTTATGTCTATATAGTTCCTTTTGTTTCAAAGCACTTTGCAAACTTGGGTGAGTTTTCTCCTCTCCAATCCATACAGCCATGCACAACTTCTGCATTCTGCACTCTGCCAACCCAATTCTCCAATTCTCAGCCTCACACCTTGTGTAGTCAATGGCACCTGTGCATAGTGGGTGCAGCACCATCAGTCTGGCCTGGTGAATCTGTGATTCAAGAAATTGCCCACTATAATGGGCATACAAGACCTAAAGGAAAATTTGCATGCTTTGCTGAGTATGCTAAGCTGGACGAGACAGGATCTGAGACTCTGGAAAATGATTTGGTTGGTTATTAGCAAGACAAGGTGGGTGAGGTAATATCTTTTATTGGACCAACTTTTGTTAGGGTGAGAGACAAGTTTTCGAGCTACACTGAGCTCTTCTTTCGGTCTGGGAAAGGTAGGTACTCCGAGTGTCACAGCTAAATACAAGCTCAAACAGTTTAGCACATACTCTGTAAGGGACCATTCAAGGTGAAGTGGTCTGTTAACACCGCTGCAGTCATAGGACAAAAAGGAGGGGTTAGTGGGTTACACATTGTTGTAATAAGTCATAAATCCAGTGTCTCTGTTCAGTCCATGATTTTTAGTGTCTAGCAAAGTTATGAATTTAAGCTCCAGACTCACCCTTTTGAAAGGGTTGTGCAGGTTTCCTTCAAGGATGAGGACTAAGAGATCAGATATAAAGTGATCGCTTTGTGAAAAGTTTCAGAGTAGCAGCCGTGTTAGTCTGTATCCGCAAAAAGAACAGGAGTACTTGTGGCACCTTAGAGACTAACAAATTTATCTGAGCATGCGTAGAGACTGTCCGGTTTGGCCAATGTACATGGCAGAGGGGCATTGCTGGCACATGATGGCATATATCACATTGGTAGATGTGCAGGTGAATGAGCCCCTGATGGTATGGCTGATGTGATTAGGTCCTGTGATGATGTCACTTGAATAGATATGTGGACAGAGTTGGCATCGGGCTTTGTTGCAAGGATAGGTTCCTGGGTCAGTGTTTTTGTTCAGTGATGTGTGGTTGCTGGTGAGTATTTGCTTCAGATTGGGGGGGTTGTCTGTAAGCGAGGACAGGTCTGTCTCCCAAGATCTGTGAGAGTGAGGGATCATCTTTCAGGATAGATTGTAGATCTTTGATGATGTACTGGAGAGGTTTTAGTTGGGGGCTGAAGGTGACAGCTAGTGGTGTTCTGTTATTTTCTTTGTTGGGCCTGTCTTGTAGGAGATGACTTCTGGGTACTTGTCTGGCTCTGTCAATCTGTTTTTTCACTTCAGCAGGTGGGTATTGTAGTTTTAAGAATGTTTGATAGAGATCTTGTAGGTGCTTGTCTCTGTCTGAGGGATTGGAGCAAATGCGGTTGTGTCTTAGAGCTTGGCTGTAGACAATGGATCGTGTTGTGTACCCTGGATGTTAGTCTCTAAGGTGCCACAAGTACTCCTGTTCTTTTTGTGAAAATTGTTCACCCACAGGTGATGTAGTGTTTTTGTCTTTTATCATTTCCTGTGTGAGTTTATTCAAGAGTGCAGTGATTGTTTTCACCCACATAGTTGTTATTGGGGCATTTAGTGCACTGGATGAGGTACACCACATGTTGTGATGGGCAAGTGCAGGTCCCAGGGATCTTAAAAGGGGTGTCGTGGGGGGTGTTGATCATTGTACAGTGGAGAGATGTCTGCAAGTTTTGCATCTGTTGTTCTGGCAGGGTCTGGTGCTGCTTTGAGTTGCTGTGTCCTGGTCTGTGGGGAGCTTGCTTCTGATGATGAGCTTGAAGCAGCTGGGGAGTTGTTTGAAGGCCAGGAGACTGGGTTCAGGAAAGATTTCTTTCAGGATGGGTTCCTCATTGAGCATGGGCTGTAGTTTGGTAAAACTCCATATGGGTTCCAGTGTGGGGGTAGGTGACAACCAGGGGTGTGCCGTTGGAGGGGGGTTTATTTCTGTATTGAAGCAGGTTCTCTCGGGGTATTTGGGTGACCCATTCCATGATGTGATCTACTTCTCTGGTGGAGTGTCCTTGTTTGGTGAAGGTGGTTTTGAGTGTGTTAAAGTGTATATCCCGGAGTGCCTGTGTTTTCCTCAGAGCATATTCTGTGGTATCTGAGTGCCTGGTTGTAAATAAAGATTTCTTGGTGTGTTTGGGGTGGTTACTGGATTTCTGAGGTAGATGGGGTGATCCCTAGGTTTCTTATATATAGTTGTCTGTAAGGTTCCAGTGTTGAAGCTGATTGTGGTGTCCAGGAAGTTGATGCTGGTGTGGGAGTGTTCAAGAGAGTTTAATTCATGGGTAGTGGTTGCTGAAGTTGTGGTGGAAATCTATGGTGGAGTTTAAGTCATCCATCTACAGGATGAAAATATCATTATCTCAGGTATATCATTGGTTTCGTGGTGCATTGGGTTAGTTATGACTTGTATTTTAAACAAGAATCTCTGCATAGAGAATTTTCATGGAATTTGCATTAGTTTCACCATAAATTGCCATCAAAGCATGTGTTCTTTGCTTTCCATATTCCCACATCTGCCATCTTCCAATGCCAGTTGTGTGCCTCGGGTGTGGTTAAAGAGGGCGTGCCACCCAAAAACAGATGGAGCCCACCCAAAAAGAGGCTTTCCTAGCTCTGGCTAGCACTTAGTGTTGACTCACAAAGAGAAGTAAATAGGAAAATCTCCCCAAATGCAAGAAAATGAATGCATTTACTGCAGAGAGGACATGTGCTGTTTTCCCTTAGTGATTGGCTTGCCACTACAATGGCCTTATAATGACTTGATGGCATTCCCTGCTTAACCTCTGCTAGGTCTGCAGCCCTGCTGTTATTTTTAATGCATTTTGTATTGAAACTTCACCCTGACTCCTGGGAGGAAGGAGTTGGCACTAGGGTTGCCAGGCATCCGGTTTGCGCGGTCGAAAAGGACCCTTGTGGCTCCAGTCAGCACTGCCGACCGGGCTGTTAAAAGTCCGGTCGGCGGCGTGGCGGGCGCTCGGGGCTAAGGCAGGCTGCCTGCCTGCCCTAGGTCCATGCGGCTCCCAGAAGCAGCCACCAGGTCCCTGCAGTCCCTAGAGTCTAGACACATGGGCGGCCAGGGAGGCTCCATGCGCTACCCCTGACCCGTGGGCCGGCTTTGCAGCTCCCATTGGTTGGGAACCGTAACCAGTGGGAGCTGCAGAGGCAGCGCCTGTGGGCGCAAAGGCAGCGCGCGGAGCCTCCCTGTCTGCCCATGTGTCTAGGGGCTGCAGGAACCTGATGGCTGCTTTCTGGGAGCCGTGGTAAGTGCCACCGGGACCCTGCACCCCCTCCCACACCTCAACCCCCTGCCCCAGCCAGGAATCCCCTCCCGCACCCAAACACCCTCACGGAGCCCACACCCCACTCCAACACCCTCCCCCAGTTCCCTCCTGCAACCCAAACCCCTCATCCCCAGCCCTACCCCAGAGCCCACACCCCCAACCAGAGCCCTCACCACCCCAACCCCCTGCCCCAGCCCGGAGCCCCCTCCTGCACCCCAAATCCCTCATCCCCGGCCCCACCCCAGAGCCCACACCCCCTCCTGTACTCCAAACCTCTCAGCCCCAGCTCGGAGCCCCCTCCTGCACCCCAAACCCCTCATCCCCAGCCCCACCCCAGAGCCTGCACCTCCAGCCAGAGTCCTCACCCCCCCTGCACCCTAACCCCCTGCCCCAGTCCAGAGCCCTGACCCGCACCCTGAACCACTCATTTCTGGCCCCACCCGGAGCCTGCACGCACCCTGAGTCTACAGCCCATACCCCCCCTCGCTCACCCCAGCTCCCTGCCCCAGCCCCCTGCCCCAGCCCGGAGCCCTCTCCCACACCCCAAACCCTTCATCCCCAGACCCACCCTAGAGCCCCCACCTCCAGCCAGAGCCCTCACTCCCCTCCCGCACCCCAACCCTCTGCCCCAGCCCAGTGAAAGTGAGTGAAGGTGTGGGAGAGCAAGCGACAGAGGGAGGGTGGATGGAGCGAGTGGGGGCAGGGCCTCGGGGAAGGGGCTGGACAGCAGGTGGGGCAGGGGTGTTCGGTTTTGTGCAATTAGAGAGTTGACAACCCTAGTTGGCACCTACTCAGGGATTGTCACAAGAGCAACCACAGCATACAGAGGGTCCTGTGGCACCTTTAAGACTAACAGAAGTATTAGGAGCATAAGCTTTCGTGGGTAAGAACCTCACTTCTTCAGATGCAAGATGACTCGCTCCCAATACTTCTGTTAGTCTTAAAGGTGCCACAGGACCCTCTGTTGCTTTTTACAGATTCAGACTAACACGGCTACCCCTCTGATACTTGACACAGCATACACTTCATGATAACTTTAGTACACCCAATATTACACAAATGTACGGCAGTTTTTGGCAGGGAGACAAAACACAAATATATGCATGGATGCATTGTGCCAAACAAGCCATTTCTTTCACCCGTCTCATGATTTTTCATGAGCCACTTCTGTGCAGTTCTGTTTTTTCCAGTTTAAAATTACGGGTTAACTCGGGGGAGAAAAGAACTGCAAGATCCTTGGGAGATCTATATTGTGTGCATTGAATAACAGTGTATGACCGTTCATCAGCAATGAAACTAAAACCGTATGACACAAGTTTAAATCCTCCAATGGTATCTCCCTTTAATCATCAGAAATATGCTGAAAGAGAACATTCGAAAATAAATTTTCCTCCTGAACTAAAAGAGTTGATCACGTGATTTGTTCTTTCCCTGAGTTCACAAAGCCCATTTGCCCTAGCAAATAGCCCTAGCCAATAAACCCACCTTTATTATCCCCCACCAAAGAAAGGAGATCTGTTGAGATATTTTATAATCCTTCATTCTCTTATTTCTTCTAAAAGTGCATGTGGGTCTCCTTTTGGTATTAAGTCAGTGAACCAGTAAATAAAAACAATTTCGCCATGTACTTCTCCTTTGATATCCAAGAGAGATTGATATTTAAGTCACCCTCAATCGAATAATCCACATGATCTGGATCTGAATGCTCCGTTCCCTGAAGCTCCTGGCCAGGTTTGGAAGTCCAGGTCTTGGCACTGTGGCACTTTCCTCCTGCATTAAGGCAGAATTGCCATTTTGTCCTGTTCTTACTAATTTTCACCACCACCACACACACACACACATACCCAACAAGATTGGCAAAGATAGGAGCCTAATTAACCTCAGGTAAGTTGTGTCCTTGACACTCTTAACCTCAGACTGGTGATTAAATTGCTTAACTTCAAACTTCTAATTTTGAAAATCTTGGCCACGCTTTTTTCCCCTGGTTGTCACAGAGAAACAAACAAAACCATCAGTCAAATAAACATATAAGTGCAGTGGACATTCCCTTAGGGATCAACCTAGGTATTTGCTTGCCATCGTAGTGCTAAAAAGGGAAGTTGGTAGAATGGGAAGTGTCTACACTAACCGCCTACATACATGTCAGATACTAGTGTTACCTGACAATTGACTAACTCACGCTCAAATCTAGTGTAGATGTCAATGCCTGGATGAGAGAAAAGACTAAAGTAAGGCTACGTAGGCTACGTCTATACTACAGATGCTACAGTGGTACAACCACAGCACTGCAGCTGGGCCTCTCTAGCACCATAGTGTAGACACTTGCTACAGCGATGAAAGGGGTTTTTCCATCACTGTAGTTAATCCACCCCCTCAAGAGGCAGTACTAGGTCAATAGAACAATTCTTCTGTTGACCTACTGGTATTTATACTAGGGCCTAGGTCAGCTTCACTACATCTCTCAGGGGGTGTGAATTTTTCACACCTCTGAGCAACATAGCTAGGTCAAGCTAGGCCTAAGAGTGGAGAGAAGAAAAACGTGATGGGGAGACTAGTCTTGGGGTTATGGCACCGCAATGGGAGTCAGGAAAGCAAGTATCCATTCCAAGCTCTGCCATGACTTAAGGCACGCCACGTATGCCTCTCTCTCTATCTCAGTGTCCCCATCTGGAAAACAGGAACAATAATACCGACCAAGGTGTCGGGTCATGGGCCTGTGAGGCTTAATTTCTGAATACATACAAAGTGCTCTGAGATCCTTGGGTGAAAGGCACTACATGAATGCCAAGTAGTCTCTTTATGAACTTGGCTGTAACAATTAGAGAACATTAGGTTAATGCCAGCTGACCTGTGTCTGGGTCAGTTCTGTGAAGGGAATAGTGATCAATATACCCAGTATAGAATTACAAGTGAGATCTTATAGCATTGGCTGATTCAGAAAATGACGTTAGCAAAGAGGGGAGATAGGAAGAGCTAAATCACACGGCTTTTTAATTAAACAAGTTTATATCATTTTACTCCAGTCTCTCCCTTCCCATGTCTTCAAAATTGGCTCATTTCAAAGACTGCTAGTGAGGGACCTGATAGGTGGATAAAATAGATAAAGGCGGGTGGGGCATGGAGGGGGATAATTACTAACTACCTAAAGCAGCGGTTCTCAAAATTTAGTAACCTGAGGACCCCCATTTTGATTTAAAATTTTGCATGGACTCCCAAGCCCCCTGCCCTGGCCCCACTCCACCCCTTCCCCCCAGGCCCCACCCCCACCCCACCTCTTCCCGCCCCCCACTCCATCCCTGCCCTTCCTCTTCCCCGCCTTTTTCTGCCCCCTCCCCCGAGTATGCCCCATCCTCGCTCCTCCCCGTCCCTCTCAGCGCCTCCTGCATGCCGCTGAAGAGCTGTTCTGCCACGTGCAGGAGGCGCTGGGAGGGCGGGGGAGGAGTTGATCAGCGGGGCCAGCGGCCCCGGACATGATTCCGCACCCTTCCCAAAGCACGCCCCATCCCCACTCCTCCCCCTCTCTCAGAGCGCCTCCTGCACGCCACTGAACAGCTGTTTCCCGGCGTGCAGGAGGCCCTGGGAGGGAGGGGGAGGAGTTGAGGGGGGGTGGGGGAGGAGTTGATCAGTGGGGCTGGCGGACCTCCTGGAGTACCCACGCGGACCCCCGTTTGAGAAATGCTGACCTAAGGGCTTGTCTACACTTACAGAGCTGCACCAGTGCACGTGCGCCACTGTTGCACTTAGTGAAGATGCGACCTATGCCAAAGAGAGAGCTTCTCCTGTAGGCACAGGTACGCCACTTCCCATCGATATAGTGCTGTCTACACTGCGTAACTGCATCACTCAGGGGTGTGGATTCTCCATACCGCTGAGTGACATAGTCATACCAACATACGTTTGCAGGGCAGACCAGGGCTCAGAGTCCTTCACTGATGTTCTCCACCATGCTTTGCTGCCCTCCTAGCCATCTCCCCATGGCTGACTTGTGATAACTAGTAGTACAGTAACCTACGAAGGGGGAAAACTTCCATCCCGTACTGTGGCTACAAAACTGCATTGTTATAAAAATCTAGGGAGCTGGTACTGCAAACAATGTTAAATAAAGCATTGGCAAAGCTGTATAATAGACGCTCTTCATTATCTGCAGGCCATCGTGGTGACAGATGGAGAGCGAATTCTAGGCCTAGGAGATCTAGGAAGTTATGGCATGGGGATCCCAGTAGGGAAACTTGCCTTGTACACAGCCTGTGGTGGCGTTCACCCACAACAGTGTCTGCCTGTCCTGCTTGATGTTGGCACAGACAACGAGGTAAGATTACTTGCTTATTTTGTGCATTTAAAAAAAAGAATAGCTGTTTTATTTAAAGCTGGGTTCTTAACTCAGAGATTCCATCCTTGAATTCGGAGCTAGAGTCAAAGACACCTAAGATAAGAAGACAGCTAACCCAGCAGTGTACGGAAGTTGCCAGCCAGGGCTGGCCTTATCATGAGGCGAACTGAGGCGGCCACCTCAGGTGCCAGACTGTGGGGGGGCGCCACTAGGACCCAGAGTGCAGAAAATTGTGTCTGCTGCTGGTCCATATGTATTCTCTCTGCTCTAGATGCACAGAGATGGTGGAGTGCTGTGCTGGAGGAAGGAGGGCACAAGAGACATAACAGGCAGGCAGGAGAAGAGGTGGGAGGGAATAACAGAAAGCAACAGGAGCTGCAGGGAGAGAGAGGAGGAGGAGCCTTTTATGTACCTCTCTAGCACCCCCAGGAGCCTGAATTGATTAACACCAGCTTCTCAGGGAGCTTCCTGATTCCTGCTGCTTCCCTGAACCCACTTGAGGAGAACAGGCAGTCAACTGAAGTAGTAGGGCCAGTTAGGACCTTAAGACGCTGATATCTTCCCTCACTCAGGCCCTGCTACCAGCCTGCTTATTTGCCCTCTTCAATTGAGTGTTGTAGCCTGATTTAGGGTGTACTGATAATATTAATTTGGATAATATGGGAATTTAATTTATCAATTTAATTTTATTTAATTTTAATTATAATAATATTAATAATTGTTATTAATATTAATTAAGATTAAATTAATAAATTAAATTCCCATATTATCCAAATTAATATTATCAGTGCACCCTAAATCAGGCTACAGTGTTGAGAGCTATTATCGCTGGCACAGAACAGGAGTCATGAGTGAAAGAAGAAAACGCCCCTCTGGGGCAGCATTCAGAAAAAGAAAGAAAGCAAAGGAAGCTTTTCTATCTAAGCAGGAAGGAGCTCTCCTGAGATACATAGACACAAATGTTCACAGTGAGCCTTCCGGCCCCTGTGAGGATGTGAGTGGTGAGGAGATGCCTGATCTCCCAGCAGGGCTGGCTCCAGGCACCAGATTCTCAAGAGAAGAGGTGCTTGGGGCGGCCGTTCCGGACAGGGGCGGCAGTTCCAGGTATTCGGCGGCAATTCGGCGGACGGTCCCTCACTCCGCCTGGGAGTGAAGGACCTCCCGCCGAATTGCCGCTGCAGATC
>NW_020664448.1:10857138-10956877 GCF_002925995.2 Terrapene triunguis | reverse complement strand
TTGGCTGCTTGGGGCGGCCAAAACCCTGGAGCCGGCCCTGTCTCCCAGTTAGTCAGAGTGCAGGTGACCTGGAAGCTACTGCAGCATCCATATCTCCATCTCAAATGGATGTAACCATGCACATTCCAGAAGAAAAGTGTAGATCAGAGAAGAGTGTGGTGGAGGCACAAGAAACAGCTGCTGCTAAGTCTAGATGATCCAGGACTGTGGACCCACTTGAGCAGTAGCCTGAGGGACTTCCTTGTACTGCATGGGCCACAGCAAGTGAAAAACTTCATGTTCCCCAAAGACAATGAAAATGGAAGTTTCCATCCAACACATTACTGGCGTGAAATCCCCAATGGTGACAAAGTGGAGTGGCCATGGCTTATGTACTCAAAAACCCAGCATTCTGCATACTGTTTTTGTTGCAAACTCTTCCAGTCTAATGTTCCAGCCACATTGGGTTCTACAGGAACAAAGGACTGGAAAAATCTGGCTAGAAATCTGGCATGCCATGAGAAGGCAGCAAATCACCAGAGAGCATTCATAGGTGGAAAGAGCTTGAGATGAGACTAAGGTTAAAGGCCACGATAGCTGATCAGCATCAAGAGAAGATTGCATCAGAGTCTCTTTACTGGCAAAATGTTCTGAAAAGGCTCATTGCCATTGTGAGAATGCTTGCCACCCAAAACCTAGCACTGCGTGGCACTTCAGATCAACTGTATGTGCCAAACAATGGAAACTTCCTTAAAATTGTGGAGTTGATGGCTGAGTTTGATGCTGTACTCCAGGAGCATCTAAGAAGAGTCACCATCCAAGAAATGTACACACACCACTACCATGGAAAAACAATTCAAAATGAGATCATTCAGTTACTGGCAACAAAAGTCAAACAGATGATTGTGGCAGATCTGAAGTCAGCAAGATATTACTCTGTTATTCTGGACTGCACACCTGACCTCAGCCATATGGAACAAATGACTTGAATAGTGTGTTTTGTAACAACAACAGAACCTAGTGAAAATGTCCCTGCAATGGTGACTGTCAGAGAGCATTTTCTAAAATTTATTGACATTGATGATACTACAGGAGCTGGTATGGCAAATATGCTTCTTAAAAAGCTGGAAGATACAGGAATTGCGATAGCTGACATGAGAGGTCAGGGCTACAATAATGATGCCAACATGAGAGGAAAGAACAGAGGAGTGCAGACACGGATCCGAGAGCTAAACCCTTGAGATTTTTTTTGTCCCATGCAGTTCTCATTCATTGAACTAGGTGGTCAGTGATGCAGCATCAGCTTCCAGTGAGGCTGCTGAATTTTTTAATGTAATTCAAAGCATCTATGTATTTTTCTCTGCATCAATTCATCGATGGCAAATTTTAAAGCAACATCTGGGAACATCCTCTCTGACACTGAAACCACTGAGTGCCACACGATCGGAAAATCGAGTGGAGGCGATAAAGCCTATCAAAAACCAAATTGGGAAAATAGATGATGCCATAGTTGCCATTATGGAAGATAATGCTATGACAGGAACTGTTCATGGGAGAACAGTGGCAGAGGGAAATGGAATCACCAGAAACATACATAGCTTAAAATTTCTGTGTGGCTTAGTGTTGTGGCATGACATACTGTTTGAAATAAATGCTGTAAGCAAGAGACTCCAAGGTGTTGACCTTGATATATCTGGAGTAATGGAACAACTGGACAAAGCAAAGTCATACCTACAGTCTTACCGGTCAGATGAGGGATTTCAAAACGTTCTGAACAGTGCACAGAAGTTGGCAGAGGAACTTCACACTGAAGCTATTTTCCCACCCATTCAAGAATACAAGAGTCACCGAAGAAGAAGACATCTTGGTTACAAGGCACGGGATAATCCCATAAGAGACCCCAAACAATAATTCAAAGTTGAATTCTTTAACCAGGTGTTAGATTGTGCAATACAGTCAGTTGAAGAACATTTCATGCAGCTCAGGGAACACAGCAGTATATTTGGGATGTTGTATAATATTCCAAAACTCCTCACTATACCTGAAGAAGACCTACACCAGCAATGCAGGGCACTAGAGACAGTGTTGACACATGATGACATGCACAATATTGATGCGAGTGATTTAGGTGATGAACTGAAAACCCTTTCAGGATACATTTCAGCAGGATTAACTCCAAAGGCTGCTCTGGAACATATGTGCACAAATAAGATGACCACCCTCTTTCCAAATGCTTTTGTTGCTCTGCGCATACTTCTAACACTTCCTGTAACGGTTGCCAGTGGAGAATGCAGCTTCTCCAAGCTGAAGTTAATAAAAACACATCTACACTCCACAACGACAAAGGAGAGGCTGGTCGGCCTTGCAACCATCTCAATAGAGCATGAGCTGGCCCAGACTGTGGACCTTCAGCAGGAAGCCATTCAAATCTTTGCAACCAAGAAGGCACAGAAAGGACCACTTTGATTATTCAAACAGATAAAAATGCCAGCGTTTACTATGCAGACAAGAAAAGTTACATTTGCTGTTCAGGTGTTTGAAAGTTATGTGTTACTTAAAATTTTTGAACAAGGCATTTTAAGTTGTTAGTTGTCCTTTATTGAGGTAGATAGCAGAGCAGTACCATGAGAGGAGTAGAATAGGAAGAAGGCAGAATTGAGACCTTTCAAAGTTTTGACCCAAGCGAGGGGACATTGGGGCGTCATTTCAGCTACCCGCCTCAGGTGCCAAAATGTTGTGGGCCAGCCCTGTTGTCAGCTTGCACTCTTGCTCGTAGTATGAGGTCAGATAAACACTGGCTGTCCTCATGTTCCACTGATGGGAAGGCGAAGCTGGAGCTGGGCCAACGGGAGTGGAAGGGTCAGCTCCATCTTTCAGCATGATAAGGTGAGTTAAAAGATTTCAGCCATGCAGATACAGACTGACTTTTCCTGTGAAAAGCATAAGGAAACTGACACATCCCTGGGTGTGTTTGGAAGCGATTATATTTCAGCAAAAGGAGAATCCCCACTGGGTGGTTTGGGCTTAATTAATGGCAGTGTTTTGTCAGATTGCACACTTTACTGCACACGATAAACAGGACAGGAGGACTCCATCTGTTCGCAGTTTTCTGCCTTATGACTCTGGCTCAGAAGGGCTGAAATGCAACATTTTACTGATGACAGAAGAGACAGCTGTGAGGATATGTTTTTAAAATAAATTCCTGTGGATATTTGCTATGGCCAATGCTTGTCAAATACGCAATAAACTATTTTAAAATGTATTTGCTTCTCATTTGACCATAAGCCATCTGAATATATGATTCTCAGCTGGCACAGAAAAACCAGTGGGGAAAAAATTTCAAACTTGATAGTCACCTCAATCCAAGCTTAGGCACCTTAATCAGCTGCTTGATTTTTTCAGAGGTGATCAGCACTCATGGGCTTCATTTGGAATTGTGGGTTCTCAACACCGCTTTAGATGTGGGGCCCAGTGTTTCAGGTTGGGCCGCCTAAAAACTGAGGAAGCCAAATTAAAGGCCATTATGGAAAATTCAGGTCTAAGTGACTTCCCCATGCCAGCAGCAGGAGGGGAGTAAGTGTCAGAATTGGGGTGTCTTGGATCCACAGGGCATACTGTCCCTCTGCCTTTGTACAGTCTCTCTGGGAGTGTACCCTGGGTCTCCATATTGGACAAGGGGAAGACCCATGGCTCTGCCCTGGGTTCAATCACCCTGCACTGGCCACTGGGCCAGCAAGATTCTTATTCCACTCTGCTCACACCTCAGAGTCAGTTGTTTGTCTCAAATTTCAGTCACATGGTTTGTCCAGATACTTTCCCCTGCTCCCCTGGCTCAGGCAGGAGAGGGACTGGGGTCAGACAAGTAATTTACCCATCCTGATCCAAAAAGCCCCTTTGGTCGGCATTCATTAAAAGTCAATGGTCAGGTTGTTAGTCTCCATTGTATCTCCAAGGTAGCTCCATTCTCATGTTGACAGTTCTTGATAGACCATTCATACCAACCCTTATGTGACTCTCACACAGTCACGGTCATTACTTATCCCCTGTTCCAGGAAAGACATTAACCCCTTCCTATCTAGGGGGTAACAATACAAAAGTGAGAGGGAAACTGAATCACAAATGCTTTTCATAAAAATAATGCAGATATTCCCCATGTTCTCCACACTGGGTTAGTACTCAGGCTTTTTATGAAAAGCATTCCTGGCTTTCAGGTCTGTGCTCAAACCACAAGGCTATCCCACTCTCATGAAAAAAATAATAAATTTAATTTTTAAACGACTTGCCTCTGTCTGTGTTTAGTGCATACTGATCGCCATCTTTCTGGTACTCCAGAGCATACAGATCAACCTTTTCAAATTAATTTCAGGAAGATTTGTGGTGGTGGCCAGGCCAAATTGGAGTGAGTGGCGTTGCAATCTGGCCCATGGAGTCATGCACATTCAGGTTTGGCCTGGCCAAACATGGTCAGGCCATGGCTCAGGTCTGCCTCCCAATGCCAGCTCCACAGCCTATGCTGATGCACACCCAGGGCTGACATGTATGATTCTAGGTAATGTAGCTGAGTTTTTGAATTTGGCATAAATTGATGGGTTTTGTTATTTTTATGCAGGAGATAACATTATTAAATCAGAAGTTTCCCACATCTACTGGGATACTTGGTCAGTGTGTCACTGAATACTTCCATGTACTGCTTGGGCAACTCAGCCTGTGGTTTTCAGAACTTGGAATCGCCCAGGTAGCTCACTTTAGAGAACCAGCAACAGGCCATAGACCACTTAAAAATGTATTCAAGTGCTATATAGTAATGGAAATATGTGTCTTCTCTTTAAAGAACCATGGCATAGAAGAACAGACCTAATCAAAATCAACGGAAAACCCCTTTCATATTCCCTGCTAAAGGAAAAACAGCTGGGTTTCTGTGGCTCTGGAAACAGAGTTAGTTTTAGCATACCTGCCAACAGTTAAGGTTTGCAAAGATACAGGACAATAGGCTTTGGTAGGATGCCCCCCTCTGTTAGCCATGATTCAGTTCCTGAGGCCAGGGCGGAAGTGGGATCTCTTTCTGATGACTCACTGAGACCTTCAAAACATCCCGCTAGCTGGCCCATCTGTCTCCTGCTACAGCTATTTCTGTCACATTCTCCCGGATGTTATTTCTTTCCATGCTGAATCGCCACTTTTGGAGGCAACTGCTTCTTATCAGCCATAGATAGGATGCAGGTCCCAGTTCAGCACCTGTTGGGTTGATTGGAAAAACAGTTTTTTGTAAGTCTCTTGAATGTATGCAGTTGTGTCCAATATCTGCAAAAGGCTTTGAGAAATAGAAATCTGAGTCTGAAGTTAGAAAATGGCAGCAAAATCAAGGAGACAAGCAAACACATACAGGTGAAGTTGAGGACTAAATGGTTCAGGAGATGAGTAAAGGGCTCTGCAATCAGATCACTGGTTCAAATCCAGCTCAGATTAATAAAATAGAAAGCTTGTTAGCATCTGGTGGCTTAGATGAAATGGATTGATGGCCTCATTAGTTCCTAATGGAAAGGAGTCCATGTTGCAAAAATCCCTAGTGAACCCCACATGAGCAGCCTCAGGTAAGAAACCCAGAACTGAATGAGCAATGGTCACTGAACTACCTACAAGCTGGGCCTTACAGGGCAAGAGTGAAACACTTCAGGAAGGTGGCATAAGGAAGCACTGTCACTGCATGAGCTCTCCTCGTCCTGTGGAGAGAGGACTGTGCTGTCCAGCAAGCACTCAATTCCTATGATTGTATTTCCACAGTGAGACGCTCCTTGGTGTGGGTTTATTTATCATGAACTAAAGCTACATTTGGTGTTCAGGAAGGGATTTGTGTTTGCATCGTGCCCAGGAACTGGACAGCCGCCATGTTTTGTTGTTTATCAATAATGATTGAAGCAGACATAAATGTGAGACACATGTACATTTTGGATGTAAATCTCTGTCTGGCAGAGAAGCAGGTGCCATAAACAGAATGCTTTGTGTCCTAGGCTCTCCTGAATGATCCACTCTATATTGGACTGAAACACAAGCGGGTCCGTGGGAAACAATACGATGAACTGATTGATGAGTTTATGCAAGCAGTCACTAACAAGTAAGTGGGGCTTTGTGTGAGTCTCCTTTAGCTGCTTCCATTTAAAAGATGTTAAAACACTCAAAGTAAACACTAGTTTAATTGATAGCTAAGCAAAGAAAATCCATTAATGCAAACCCTTGGGTGGTCTGGAAATGACCCTGGGTGCTCGAACGCTCCATGTCAAAATTATTTATGTCTTTAGAGAGCTGAGAGGGGACTGACTATAACCATTTCCTGTCCATACATTAGGCTAGAGGTGTCAAATGGGCCCTGTGGGCTGTATCCGGTCTCTATGGTGTATTTACATGAGCTACATAGCAGATTCACGATCTCAGCGTTCTTTTTTTTTTTTTTTCTTTTTGTTAAGTGTCTAGCTGTCATGGTTGTGAAGTAAACCTTCTAAAAGTAAACAGGGTGTAATTCAATGCGGCGCTGTCTGCCTGAATCTGCAAGCAGCCTGTAAATGACTTACTCTGAGAGGTGTGAGCGTCCCTGCCTGCCAGTAACCACATCAGTATTAACCCTAAAGCCTGAAGACATATAAGCATCAACTATCATATTGCTTAGTTTAGTGGTGGAACAGGGAAGGTGTGAGGAGTGAATTCCCTGGCTAAAGAATGTGGAATTGGAAGGGAAAGAAGTACAGAGAAATGAAAAGAGAAGAGACACACTAACCGGGAGGAAAGATGGTCCAGTGATTAGTGTGCTAGCTCTGGGACTGGGGACCCAGGTTCAATTTCCTGTGAGGCCTTGGCCAAGTCACTTAGTCTATCTGTGCCTCATGTCTCCTGTACAGTGTAGTGCAATGCATTAAACATAGTGATGTGCTCCGATACCGTGGTAGTGGGGGCCATATAAATATTTTAAATAGACAAATATCCAGGGAGATAGGGCAGAGAAACTGGAAGGAGAAAGGCAGAAATAGTGCAGGAGCCCACTTTCCCACTGTGCGAGCCTGACTGCCATGACAAGGTACTTAATAACAAAGTGTCTCTGTGTTGTTGGTGCGGTGGAATGTTGCTGCTGATCCTGCAGCGTTGTTACTGCTGCCAGGGTTGCTGTTCTTGGAGCTCCGGTGTCAGCTGCACTAGCAGACAGGGCAGCATGTTCATTCAGCAGATCTCGATATTATTCATAAGACCACAGGCTTGGTACAGTGGTGAAGGTGCCCGACCAGGTTTATTGTTAACAAAGCCAGGTGCTAGCGCCCCGAGGAGCTACAGGTACACTAACACATGTACGCCTGCAGCAATGGTACATGCTCAGTCAGCACATCACAATGCCGCTGTTCCCTAGGCTGGCACAAAGTTGCCCCTCTGATGACTTATCCTGTTATGCAAACGAGTTACGTATTTCACTCCAGACATCGTTAGGGTATGTCTACACTACGAAATTAGGTCGAATTTATAGAAGTCGATTTTTTAGGAAGCGATTTTATACAGTCGATTGTGTGTGTCCCCACTAAGCGCATTAAGTCGGCAGAGTGCGTCCACAGTACCGTGGTTGGCGTTGACTTTCGGAGCGGTGCACTGTGGGTAGCTATCCCACAGTTCCCACAATCTCCGCCGCCCATTGGAATTCTGGGTTAAGCTACCAATGCCTGATGGGGCAAAAACATTGTCGCGGGTGGTTTTGGGTACATGTCATCAATCGCCCCTCCCTCCGTGAAAGCAATGGCAGACAGTCGTTTCGCGCCTTTTTTCCCTGCGGATGCCATACTGCTTTCAGCAGACAGTGCCGTAGGACTGCTAACCGTCATCATCGAATGACCGCTTCCGCTGCAACTTTGCTCTCCTGGTGCCATGAATCCACCTCGCAGGTCCTCTATATGACCGTCGTCATCCACCACTTCTGCTGCAACTCTGCTCTCCTGCTCTTGTCTCGCCATACCATGGCAAGCGTGCAGCCCACTCAGCTCAGCTAACGGACACCGCCGCTGTTGTGTCCTGGTGCTGCTGGCAGCAGACGGTGCAATAGGTCTGGAAAACTGGTCTTCCAACCACCGCTTCCGCTGCCACTCTGCTCTCCTGCTCTTGTTTCGATCGATAGCGAATTTCTCCATGTTGGCTGTCATGAGCTCCCGCTTCCGCTTCAATTCTGCTCTCCTGCTCTCATGAATCCACCTTGCAGGTCCTCTCGTCGTTCTCTATAAATATCTATTCTTGTGGCATCCGTCATCAGCCACCGCTTCCGCTGCAACTCTGCTCTCCTGCAGATGCCATACCACGGCAAGCATGGAGTCCGCTCAGATCACCACGGCAGTTATGAGCATTGTAAACTCCTTGCGCATTATCCTGCAGTATGTTCAGAACCAGAACCTGCAAAAGCAGGCGAGGAGGCGACGGCACCGCGGTGACGAGAGTGATGAGGACATGGACACAGACTTCTCTCAAAGTACGGGCCCCGGCAATTTGGACATCCTGGTGGCATTGGGGCAGGCTCATGCCGTGGAATGCCGATTCTGGGCCCAAGAAGCAAGCACAGACTGGTAGGACCACATAGTGTTGCAGGTCTGGGATGATTCCCAGTGGCTGCGAAATTTTCGCATGCGTAAGGGCACTTTCATGGAACTTTGTGACTTGCTTTCCCCTGCCCTGAAGCGCAAGAATACCAAGATGAGAGCAGCCCTCACAGTTCACAAGCGAGTGACAATAGCCCTGTGGAAGCTTGCAATGTCAGACAGCTACCGGTCAGTCAGGAATCAATTTGGAGTGGGCAAATCTACTGTGGGGGCTGCTGTGATCCAAGTAACCAACGCAATCACTGAGCTGCTGCTATCAAGGGTAGTGACTCTGGGAAATGTGCAGGTCATAGTGGATGGCTTTGCAGCAATGGGATTCCCTAACTGTGGTGGGGCGATAGACGGAACGCATATCCCTATCTTGGGACCTGACCACCTTGGCAGCCAGTACATAAACCGCAAGGGGTACTTTTCAATGGTGCTGCAAGGACTGGTGGATCACAAGGGACGTTTCACCGACATCAACGTGGGATGGCCAGGAAAGGTACATGACGCTCGCATCTTCAGGAACATAGTCTGTTCGAACAGCTGCAGGAAGGGGTTTACTTCCCAGACCAGAAAATAACCGTTGGGGATGTTGAAATGCCAATAGTTATCCTTGGGGACCCAGCCTACCCCTTAATGCCATGGCTCATGAAGCCATCCACAGGCAGCCTGGACAATAGTAAGGAGCAGTTCAACTATAGGCTGAGCAAGTGCAGAATGGTGGTAGAATGTGCATTTGGACATTTAAAAGCGCGCTGGCGCAGTTTACTGACTCGGTTAGACCTCAGCGAAACCAATATTCCCACTGTTATTACTGCTTGCTGTGTGCTCCACAATATCTGTGAGAGTAAGGGGGAGATGTTTATGGCGGGGTGGGAGGTTGAGGCAAATCACCTGGCTACTGATTACATGCAGCCAGACACCAGGGCAGTTAGAAAAGCACAGCAGGGCGCACTGCGCATCAGAGAAGCTTTGAAAACCAGTTTCATGACTGGCCGGGCTACGGTGTGAGAGTTCTGATTGTTTCTCCTTGATGAAAACCGGCCCCTTGGTTCACTCTACTTCCCTGTAAGCCAACCGACCTCCCTCCTTCGATCACCGCTTGCAGAGGCAACAAAGTCATTGTTGTTTCAAAATCATGCATTCTTTATTAATTCGTCACACAAATAAGGGGATAACTGCCAAGGTAGCCCGGGAGGGGTGAGGTTGGAGGGAAGCACCAGGTGGGGTGAGGGAGGAGGGAAGGACAAGGCCACACTGCACTTCAAAACTTATTGAATGCTAGCCTTCTGTTGCTTGGGAAGTCCTCTGGGGTGGAGTGGTTGGGTGCCCGGAGCCCCATTGCGTTCTTGGGCGTCTGGGTGAGGAGGCTATGGAACTTGGGGAGGAGGGCGGGCGGTTACACAGGGGCTGCAGCGGCGGTCTGTGACTCCAAGTCTTCAGGGCAAATTAATCATTAAACACGCTTGCTTTTAAACCATGTATTATATTTACAAAGGTACACTCACCCAGAGGTGCCTTCTCTGCCTTCAAGGTCCAGGAGCCCAGCTTGGGAGGGTTGGGAGGGTATTGGCTCCAAGGTGATAAACAGTTCCTGGCTGTCGGGGAGAACGGTTTCTCTGCTTGCCTGTTTTGCACTACCCTCCTCCTCATCATCATCATCATCTTCCTCGTCCCCAAAATCCTCATCCCTGTTGCGTGAGACTCCACCCTTGCAGGAGTCCATGAACAGGGGTGGGGTAGTGGTGGGGGCACCCCCTAGAATTGCATGCAGCTCATCATGGAAGCAGCATGTCTGGGGGTCTGACCCGGAGCAGCCATTTGCCTCTTTGGTGTTTTGGTAGGGTTGCCTGAGCTCCTTAAGTTTCATGCAGCACTGCTGCGGGTCCTTGTTATAGCCTCTGTCCTTCATGCCCTTTGAGATTTTTTCAAATATTTTGGCATTTTGTCTTTTGGAATGGAGTTCTGAGAGCACGGATTCATCTCCCCATACAGCGATCAGATCCAGTACCTCCCGTTCAGTCCATGCTGGAGCTCTTTTGCGATTCTGGGACTCCATCGTCACCTCTGCTGATGAGCTCTGCACGGTCACCTGTGCTGATCAGCTTGCCACACTGGCCAAACAGGAAATGAAATTCAAAAGTTCGCGGGGCTTTTCCTGTTTACCTGGCCAGTGCATCTGAGTTGAGAGTGCTGTCCAGAACAGTCACAATGGAGCACTCTGGGATAGCTCCTGGAGGCCAATACCGTCAAATTGAGTCCACACTACCCCAAATTCAACACAGCGATGTCCATTTCAGCACTAATCCCCTCGTCAGGGAGGAGTACAGAAATCGATTTTAAGAGCCCTTTAAGTCAACAAAAATGGCTTCGTCATGTGGACGGGTGCAGGGTTAAAACGGTCTAACGCTGCTAACTTCGACCTAAACTCGTAGTGTAGACCAGGGCTTAGTTACCCTCCTTATCCTTGTACCTGCTAGTCTGAACAAAACATCCTCATCCATTATCTTGTCATGCCAGCCTGATCTGATGAGGGGTCGGCGTGTTCTTGTACCATCTCATTGGAATGTGTTTACCAAGTTACTTGAGAGATCTGTGTGGTTTTGTACCATCCTCTCCAGTCAGGAATGTGCTTACTTGGTGTTAGCTAATAGTCTAGTTGGCAGCTGGTATCAAGCGGAGTGCCCCAAGGGTCGGTCCTGGGGCCGGTTTTGTTCAATATCTTCACTAATGATCTGGATGATGGCATGGATTGCAAGTTTGCAGATGACACTAAACTGGGAGGAGTGGTAGATACGCTGGAGGGTAGGGATAGGATACAGAGAGACCTAGACAAATTAGAGCATTGGGCCAAAACAAATCTGATGAGGTTCAACAAGGACAAGTGCAGAGTCCTGCACTTAGGATGGAAGAATCCCATGCACTGCTACAGGCTGGGGACCAACTGGCTAAGAGGCAGTTCTGCAGAAAAGGACCTGGGGATTACAGTGTATAAGAATCGGGATATGAGTCAACAGTGTGCCCTTGTTGCCAAGAAGGCTAACAGCATTTTGGGCTGTATCAGTAGGAGCATTGCCAGCAGATCGAGGGATGTGATCATTCCCCTCTATTCAGCATTGGTGAGGCCTCATCTGGAGTACTGCATCCCCACTACAGAAAGGATGTGGACAAATTGGAAAGAGTCCAGCAGAAGGCAATGAAAATTATTAGGGGGCTGGGGCACATGATTTATGAGGAGAGGCTGAGGGAACTGGGCTTATTTAGTCTGCAGAAGAGAAGAATGAGGGAGGATTTGATAGCTGCTTTCAACTACCTGAAAGGGGGTTCCAAAGAGGATGGATCTAGACTGTTCTCAGTGGTACCTGATGACAAAACAAGGAGTAATGGTCTCAAGTTGCAGTGCGGGAGGTTTAGGTTGGAAATTAGGAAAAAAAATTTCACTAGGAGGGTGGTGACGCACTGGAATGGGTTACCTAGGGAGGTGGTGGAATCTCCTTCCTTAGAGGTTTTTAAGGTCAAGCTTGACAAATCCCTAGCTGGGATGATTTAGTTGGGGATTGGTCCTGCTTTGAGCAGGGGGTTGGACTAGATGACCTCCTGAGGTCCCTTCCAACCCTGTTATTCTATGATTCTATGAATACCTAGTGTGTTGTTGTTTTGCCAAGGCCAGGCCTACTCTGGTTCAGAGCCTTTGAGTCACACTGTTAGTTATGCCTAGTGCTCCAGCAACGCCTACACTATATACAGGCCATATTCTCCCCTTATCTTGATCTTCATGCAAACCTTCCATTGACATCAGTGGGAGATCCACTGTGAACTGAGGGAGTATGGGTTTCTCTGTTTATACCTCAACTCATGGACCATCATTCAAAATGGAGGTAAGCCCTCTCCACTGAATGCGTTTGATACATAGGCATGAAGCCCAGTCCTGTAGCTCTCACTCATTTCCCATTGAAATCACTGGGACTGCTCACGAGAGTAAGGACTGCAGCACTGGACCCTAAATCTATAGATATGGGCCCGAACCTGCACAGCAGACCAAAAACACCTCTGCAGTTCAGGTCCTGATTGGAGCTTTACCCGTGGCACTCCAAAGTCTCCTACCTGCTTGTCCTGAGCTTTGGGGAATTTGGATTCAGATTTTGCAGATTGGGCTGATCTCCGCTGGACTCTCATCCTTACAGTAGGTTCAAGGTCACGACCACCTCTCCTTTCTTTCTGGCTATTTGGGAGGGAGGGGATGTTGTAAAACAGGGTTATGGTATGGGGAAAGCTGAGAACCATCGCTCATGGCTATTGGTTATGTGCTTTGCAGTGCATTCTTGTGCCCAGGTGGGGACGGTGAAAGTACATGACAATCCCCTCGACTCACTGAAGGGGATATTGGAAGGAAGAGAGAAAACAGCTATTTAAAACAGACTGGAAAAGCCCTAACCTCTTGAGCATCATTTTCTGCCTCTGCTAAAGTAACAGATGATGTTAATCAGGGACTGCAGAGTGATTTATGAGGTGCTTCATGTTTGCTTGTCTTCCCTCCACACTGTTGTTGTTTCAGTTCTTTGCATTTAAAGGCACCACGTCAGTTACATGAATTAGGTTTCCCTCCGTCTCAGTAGGCTGTTTCTGCGTGCACTGCTGCGAACTGTAGGCTTATGTCTCTCATAAGGGAGGTCTGGAGGGTTCTACGGGCAACACCTACCAAAAAAAGAAATGACCAGTGCCCTTCCCCCATGCCCAGGTGAGTGGGGAGGAGCAGTAAGGAGGGAAATGGTGAGGACTGGTCAGTGCCTTCAGCAGCTATAGGTCCTGGAGGAGCTGACTGCTTTAGAGACAGTGTCTGTGCAACCCTCAGTTTTTGTGACTGGCCCTTGGTCCAGTGGAATTGGGTGCTAGACTGAGAGAATTGGGGTGAAATCCTGGCCTCATTGAGTCAATGGGAGTTTTGTTATTTACTTCAGTGGAGCCAGGACTTCACCCAGGTTCCCGTTCCCAGTTCTGCTACTGACTCACTGTGTGACGTTAGGCCAGGCCCTTCACCTCTTCTGGGCTGCAGATTCCCCATCTGCAACGTGGGCTAATAATTATTACATAGCTTTATACGCCCCTGGATCTGTGGATAAAAAATACTCTATCTAGTGATAAACATTATCACTTCGGCGAGGGGTGCATTAGAAATGCTTAAAAGAGAACCTTAAAAGAGAGTGGGAAAATTTGAGCTTATGCCTTTTTTGTTCTTTATAATGGACAAAGGCCTGATTATTCTTTTTAAAAGGTTGGATCTTTTGTGGCTTGTGTTGACATTAGGAATTCCTGTCTTGTCTAATCTGGAAGACTCTGGCAGTAGAGAAACACATCTATGGAATCACAAGAGACTGAAAGCAATTGGGAGGTGAAGGGAATTGTCATCTGATTGTTTACAGTTGGTATTTTGTTGGCACGCTCTCTTATTTGAACTCCAGCCTCTAATGAACACAGTGGAGAAAGGATGTCTCCTAAAGTTTCCTCTTCTCCTCTGGCCACAACAGGACCAGGGAGAGAGAATTCAGAGCTCAGCAGGGTCCTCCTGCGACACACAGCTTGAGACACTTGGTTTCTATGGTGATGAGTGGTATAAGGACCTAGATAATGGCTCCCTCCCATCACTTGTCTGGCTCTGGGCTTTGTTTGTGGTGTCTATGGCAAAGATTGCTGAACATGCAGGATATGAACCCTGACACCACTGCGAGATGTATTTTGGGAACAGGGCAAAACAGATAGGCAGCTAGCCAGCCCTGGCCTGCCACCTGACCCATCAGAATGTGCTCCCGGGTAGCATGCCTCTTCTGTGCTTGCTATTGGGAAAAGACTGCCTATTGTTTCCCTATGGCGGGGTTAGATGGGCTAATCCCAGAGGAGAAGGCAGAGGGGACTCAGCCATGGAACTCAGCAGAATGACATGCCCAGGCAGTGTGGTCTAGTGATTGGAGCAAGGTGCTGGGGTCAAGAGCCTTGGCTTCTGTTCTCAACTCTTCCAGTGGATGCAGGACAAATCATTTAGACAGCCTGAGACCCAGAGAGGTTATCTCCAGATTGGTATACCTACTTTGCAGATGTATTGGGAGGGAAAATCCATCATGTATATTAGGTGCCTTGAGACCTGGGTGCAAGGCACTATAGAATTGTATTATTACTACTTCTTCTAGTGCTTGTTCTAATAGTTATTCTTTATTGCAAAGACCCTGGTGTTGGGAAAGGTGGTAACTCTAGGCTGAACTGGATTCAGCAGGCTTGAATGCAATGCATTCATTTGGTCTTGGATTACCACCTGAACAGTTACCCTGAACTTCCATCCAGGTCATGAGATGAAGCAGAAAATGGCATGAAAGTGCTGTCATATTGTAGCTAACCTCAGTGGTACTTGTGCAGCGACCTTTGAATTTGAAAAGCTCTGATCCCTGAAATCTGGACTCTGGGCTCTGGCTTTTGTTATTCATAAGAATAGCACTTCTCAGAATCATCCGAGAATCATCTGAGAATAAACCCACAATCTGAAGGGAGCGCTTGTCTGATTATTTTGGGGGGATCTTTTGGGTCCCTAATGATTAATTAACCAGGTTAATTTGGTTCATATCGAGAGGTATTGCTAGAACAATTCTTGAATTCTCCAAAATGGAGACATGCCAGTCATGTAAAAAGTTTAATCTAGTTTATGAGGGTCCTTTAAATTCTCATGTAAGTCAGTGGTCAGCTCTTTTGCCGGAGCACCTCCCGTCCCAGCTGGTAACTACTGCTTCAGCGACATGTGTCAAGGAAGTGGAATATGTCAGAACACAGGAAGGCGAATAGAGTGAAGATTCATTGTTCTAATGTATGAATAAAATCAAACAGATGCTATTCCAATTTCTATGGCTGGAGGCATCTCCACTCAGAGGCAAAGGCTCAGGGCTTCATAATAGCCACCGAATAATGGATGGGTATAGCAGTAGCTCCACAGTTAGCACTAATGTATTTGCCAATAAAATGAGACTTATGGGCATTTTTAGACCAAATTATTAATGAAGGCCCTTCTCAAAACAGCTGGAAGAATTATCTGCATTTTCCCAGTGTCTAAACCTCCATTTGTTACTGTTTCACCTAGAAAGCAAGAAAGGACTTCCTATTAAGGGCCAAATTTTTGTATTTGCAGCTGTCTTATCCCCAGTGGAAGCCAGAATTTGGCCCACAGAGCTCAGGCCATGGATTTAGGATTAAGCAGCCTTGCAAAATGCTACTTGCCCACAGCAAGTAATTGGAGTAGGGTTTATTTTACATGATGGGCATGTAACATATACCTATCTACATTATCTTCAGTCACCAGAGCAAAAGGAGAGTGGGTAGATTTTGCACCTGGACTGGTAAATTTTCAAGGCTGGAATAAAAACTCACTTGCTTCATCCAGGGATCCTATCAGAAGGAATATCCCATAATCTCCACATATCAGAGAAAACTGTGCTCGAAATCTAAAGACCTGAGTGGGGTGCTGATGTGCCAGGGTATATTTTCTTTGTGCTGTGGAGAGTTAGATGCCCTTGCAGTGTGATGAGACTCAGTCTACACACTAATAATGTGTTTTATTGGCAAACTCCCTTAAAAAAAAAACCTAACCAAGATCTGGGATTGAGCTGTGGAGTTTTAAAAAGATTGTCACGTTTTTTTCCTCCTCCCTTTCTCTTGAATTCCTTCTTTCTTACTCCACTTCCACCTCCCATCATCTCTTCCATAGTCCCATTGTAAAGTAACAGTGTTACCGTGATTCCAAATGGCCAGAAGTGCTGATGGATGGGCCATCCCAAAGCGAACAGCTTCCCTTGTGAAAGCCAGCCTCGCTCGCTCGCTGACAGATGTTGAGCAAACAAAGTATAGACCCTGGGAGAGGCACTTCCACACTCCAGCAGATTGTCACTGAAGCCTCGTTAAGCTGTCATAACTTCTCTCCCTTTTCCTTTCCCATCACAGCTGATTACCAGGGTAATTGTGAAAACAGAAGCTGTCTCTTTTATGAGCCTGTTCTATTTGACAGGGTGCAGGAGACAATCAGAGACCAAGTGTTGGGGAATTCGAATGAAAAGAGAGGGAAAGTAGCTCTAAGTAGTTCTTTTCATTTTGGTTTGAACTAGATTTGTTTTCCCCTGAGCTCCACCCCGTAGTGTACCCACGTACAGAGCTAACGACAAGGTCCCAAGTGCCCTGCAGAAAGCTGGGCATATGTTCTGCAATAAGTTCCTCTGGTTTCAGCAGCTCTCTAATGCATCAGACTGGGAATCCAGTGGTCGCTTTTATGATGCGAAATAATCAGTACAGTATCCCCTGTGTTATTTATTTGGACTTTACATTTAATATCGTGTATTGAACTGAAAATATCAACGTGATGCTCGGCCAGAGCTATAAATCGATCCTGCTTTGTGAACCCAGCCCCATTTTGGGCTTAGTAATAACTCCTCAAATCAAGGCCAGATTGGCTTAGTTTCAGTTTTTGATGTGCAGGTTTCACAGAGAGCTAGCTGCATATCCCTCATCTCTACCTCAGTGGTGCTCGGGGCTTGAATTTCCTCTATGTCCACCTGGAATTGGAGTGAAGTGGCTTTAAATATGCACAGAGCAGCCCTTTCGAAACTACCAAGGTGCAGCACGGCTCTCAAAACAGACAAGACAGATCAGCCATGGAATCCTAAACGGGAATGTCCCTGTGGTCCTTCCAGTGACCCCTGTGATGAAGTGAAAGAGCTGAACTCCTCACATGATCAGAGTGACTTGCTTTTGAGCCGGGTATGATATTGAGTGTGGGAGAGCAGTACTGATACTGTACTCCTGGCTCCACTAGCACGACTTCCTGTTACTGATTAAGGACTGAACTTCAGCCACTGCTGCTATGCTGTCCCTCTGGTAATGGGCGTTCACACTTTGTACTTGACCTTGACTGATTTGGAATGCAACAGTTTTATCCTTCACTGGGGCTTTCTGGCTTGTGCATTTACAGCTAGACCTGATTTACTGTAGCTTTTCTAGGTAAAAGATATGTCTGGAGGGAGGGCAGGTGGCTTTGCTGCCTTTGGTGTTTTCTGCCATGAGGCAGGGTTAGTTTGTGCCCAGGACTCCATGCTAGCACTATTGCATCCCCTGGCCACTCCCAATCCCAGAACGTGCTGTTTCCCATTTTAGCTGCACTATCCCTTTCAGACCCTCGTTGGTATAACCCTATCTTACCCCTCAGCAGACTTTATGCCTCTAGGGCCCAGCCCCTGGATTCACATTGACATGGACCCAGTCTGACTCTTGCTCAGTGTTAGAATGGAATATATATTCTGGAATAAGTGAAGGCAATTAGAGCCCAATGAGCTGCATCTCACAGACAGAGGCAGACTACTGGGCTCATGGTGCAGTTCCTGGGCTCTTCTGGAGGAGTGGTTGGGCACCAAAACTTCCGGGCACAGAGCTGCATCCAGGAGCCCCTGTGAGCGTGACTGACCCAACAGTCCGTAACCCAGACCTATGGCTTCCTTTTTACGAGAAGACAAATTTACAGGTACGAACAGATTTGCCCGCTGTTCCTACATGTCTGTAAAGCACTTGTCAGGGCTATCGATGCTGGATAAATAATGCCATCAGGGTAAGTGAATCACCTCAAAGATGTAAAACTCTGCCTTGTGTGCGGGTTTCTGTGCTATAAAAACCCTAGCGCCCGCTTTTATTTTAATATTGCAGGCAGTTTTCTACTCTGTCCGTTCCTAAGGAAAGTCTCTTAGCTAGACAGGTGCTATAAAAATGAAAGGGACTTTTTTTCTTTAAACCCAATGTCTGTCTGATGTAAATGGGCAAACAAACATTTCAACCTCTCTTGACAAATAATAGCACTGTCACCTGTCCCCTGTACTGTCCAGACTGTCAGCTCTCTTCCTGCAGCCCACATTGTTTCCTCCCCTTGGCCAGAAGCACGTAAAGCTGTGAGAACAATGGAAAAACAAAACTTGGGAAGGGTCCCAGAGCCCAGGCACCAGCCCGAGCCCAAACACCTCCACCGCAATTAAGGTTCCCTGCAGCCTGAGCCCTGCAAGCCCGAGTCAGCTGGCACAGGGCAGCCACAGGCATTTAATTGCAGTGTAGATGTACCCTTGTATGCCTTAGCCAAATCCTAGTTTGTGGCCCTGCTCAGGCAGGCACTCCACCTGCCCTTGAGCTACCAGCCAAAGGTCCAGTTGCAGGTGGGGAGGGAGCTAGTGGATCCACAACAGCAAAGCTTGGCCTAGACTGTGAACCCTTGTAAAAGGGCTGGGCATGAACACCTTTTCCCCCCTCCCTGCAAACTCTCTACCTGATCCAGTCTGCTGGTGCCTGCACTTTTGGAGCTTCTGGCTGCTTCTCTGTTTCCAGCTTGCACAAGGTCTTTTTTTCTGATCCCTGTCCTCTTGCCTCAGGGGATGGACAACTCTTCAGCTGGACTCCAGGACTTGCAAGGGACTGGGGGGAAGTGACTTGCCTTTTTCTCTCTTAGAACATACCAGCTGGATCCAGCCCTTCCTCTACCCACAGCACCTTCTGTCATTCCTGTGGGATAGCCTGGCAAGCCACCACAATGCTGCCAGAGCCTGGTGGGTAGCTCCCTTTCATAAGCAAGGGGAATGCAGACTCTCGGGCTGCTGCCTTTATCTTCCGCAGTGGATTCTGTTGATCTGGTACCTGGCAGCCCCTGCAAAGTGCTGGGTGTAGCTTTGAGTGGGGAAATCCTGTTCATCTCTTCTTCAGTGGCCAACTTCTAGCCAAGTGCCTGCAGCCCAGGAATCTTTGTGGATTTTCAGCCTACATGCCGATCGCTTGTTGTGAGGCACAGACAAGGCTGGCGGTTGAAAGGTGGCCTTCCCATTATGAAACTGGCAAGTATAAGATGAGGAATATCAAGGGCAAGGGAGAAAAGACCTCTTCTTTTGCCCGGCTTTATATAAGGCCAAAGGTGGGGACTCAATGCATAAAGCAGTTCTCCTCCATAATGGGCTTGGAGAGCTTTTATGAAGTGTTATATTCAAGGAGAAATTGGAAACCACCTCTGTAGGAATCTTTCACCAAGGAACTTGAGTAACATTTGTTCCTGCCTCTGGGGAAATAGTTTATGCTTTCTGCTCACAGTGAATAGAAATTGTCAACCTTGAGCAGCAAATGCATCACCCAGAGCCCATGGACTCGGCCCTTCAAAGTTTGAGTTACATTATCCAGTCAGGTGCTTTTCAGAGCATTGCCTCGTGGAATTTTTTCCCCATGATCTCATGACCTATAATGAGGCTGGAAGAAGTTGATGAGATACATGCAAATATGGATAAAAGAACCAGGCTGCATGGAAAAATTGTTTAGGAAATTACAAAGAAAGGTGTCTACTGGAGGAACTGAAAGCAACTTCATCAGCAAAACATCTGCCTGCTGCTTCAGAGATTCACACGTCTTCTTGTGAGTACATTCCAAGAGAGACGTGCATCCCTATCTGCAGAAAGTGCATCCGTAACGATCTTGTTTTCTGCACCCTTCTTGTTAGCTTTGTCCAAAGCATCGGTGCAGCTTTGTTGGAAAATAACACAATGAGAGACGAAACACGAATCCTTACAGAGGCCCACCTAATATCTCTCTCCTGAAAAGCAGAACAACTGCCTAAAGTTTTGGGGGTTTAATTGTTAAAACAGACTTGCATTGTTGCCTTTGCTTAGAAAAACATGAAACTATGGAACAGGAGCCAGATTCTTATACCCTTCCTCACGCTGAATAGCAGCTCGCTCAACATGCCCATGGATGCAGAAATTACTAGCTGAGGTTCTTTGGCCTGTGTCATGCAAGAGGTCAGACTAGATGATCATAATGGTCCCTTCTGTCCTCAAAATCTATTATTTCAGTGGGGCTAAGTGTGGAAGAAGATATACTGCTTAATGTGAGTAATGGAACCAGAATTTGGACCATAGTTAGTTAGTTATGTAGGTCTAGTAAAGACCATGACACAGTCCCTACCTCAAAGGGCTTGCAATTTAATTTTAGACATGATGCTATGTGTAAGAGTAAGGAGTGAGGAAAGACAAGGGTAACAACAATAAGGTTAGTCGCTTGCAGACTTGTGCTTTCTATTGTAGAAATGGCAGAACAAACTCCAGGAATGGTGCTGAGAGTCTAGGGTCCTTTGGTCAAATGCAGATGCATGAGCGGTATTATTATCTAGCTTTTATTGTGGCCTATCTAAAACCAGACAGATTGACTAGGTTAAAGAGCTTCCTGTTCGTAGGCCTCAGTGCCATTTTTGGAGCAATGGCAGGAAAACACAGCCTCACTGAACACCAGCTTCAGAGCTTTGAGGAGTGATGGAGGATAGAAATGGATGGGTGAATCGGGCTCAGCAATGCAATAGCCACAGAACCAAGCAAACACATTCTCTGCATTCAGATCCCTGCTAGAGATTTGCTTCTTCTGTGATTCCCAAAAGAAGTGAACCAACACCTGCACAGACACATTATCCTCCCAACACCTCGCCCTCTTGACACCTATCATTTTGGCACATTTTCTTTCAGGCTGGAGGTTCTTACGTAACCTCCTCTGAAGCCACCACCATGTAATTCTGTGGACTAGTGTGAGGCCCTCTTAGATTCTGTGCTTGAACACCCAGTTAGTTAAGGTGGAAAAAAACATGCTAGAAGTTTGGATCCAATCCAGTTGCTTGCAGACCTGGCCATAGTGATCCACACATTTGTAACCTCTAGGCTGGACTATTGCAATCCTCTTTATCTAGGAAAAGTAGCAAGAGAACCCCATGATCTCAGGAAGCTACAGCTTGTTCAGAAAGGCGCAGCACCTTCCTATACAAGTCACCGGGAACCTATCATACTGATACATCACTCTGCTCTGAGTCTGCATTGAAAACAGAGTCAAGATCAAGGTCACTGTCCTGATACTCCTGTTGGTAAATTGTATAGTCACTTGCTTGACTACACTTTGGTTAATTATGAAATATATTCAAGAGACCAAATAACCCATATCAGTCAGGTTTATTGCTCAAAATCAATAGTAGCATAGTACGGGAAGAAAGGCTCAGTACAATACAATCTTGAGCAGTGTTGTTAAATTCACCTTACACAAAAGGTGTGCTCCCTTCCTTGTCATTGTTTTGGATACTAACATTCCAGGCACTAGTCCATTAAACTACCTCCCTAACTTGTACTAAGACGTAGAACGAATGGATCTTGATTTTGACATGTTTCCTATCTGCTTATGCCATATGCTGAATTGCACTATTGCAAGGGATTGTGGGATGTAGCTTAGCATGAGTGAACAGAACTCCGGAAAAAACATAGGCCCATTCAGCTCTTATAACTGCCAGGCATTTGTATAATATGGTATATACTAACCTAACAGATGTGCATGGCATCAGTCTTGGTTACCGGAGAGACAGTCTCATCCGCTGCAAGCAGGACCTCCTACAACAGCTGCATTCCACCAGAACAATGGTTCACTCAACCAATAGGAGGAGGCTTGTGACCATGGGAGACAGGAGCTGGACCAGGAACATGGAACTCGATGCCAGAACAGATAAGAGTGACCACTGGACCTTGCTGCTTTAGCACCTTCAATCTCACTGATTCATAAAAAAACAAAACAAATAATAAGCCTGCTTCTTGATGGCATTGCGGGAAGAGAGAGAACCTCATCCTCTTCAGTGTTTGCATACTATAGCAATGAGGTCTGTATAAGTATTCAAGGGATGAATGGATGGATAGCAGGGGACTTGGCATGTATGATCTGCTTTAGGCTGAGAAATAAGAGTTTTACTGCTGGCAAAGTTTGTAGAGTGCTGCTCACCAAAAGCTCTAGCTGGTGAGCACAGAATTAAGAATCCATTAGGGCTTAGTCCTTAGTAGCCTCTGCTCCTGCCATCCATGAGTTTGCTGCTTAAACTTGGAATTGTTTTAAGCCCCAGGCCATTCCCGTAGTCCGTGGGCTCCTGCTGTTGTGAGAAGGCTTCTTCAAACAGCTGGGCTTTGCCGCACGCTCTGGAAATAGACAGGCTTGGGCTCGTTCGATGAGTGCTCAGCTCACATCTACCTCCCGATCTCTTACATGACCGTGTTTTGGGATTGCCAGCACTTAATCAGACTTGCCCAGTGGTGCACAAGCTCTGGTCTGTACAGATGTTTCTTGTAGCTAGGTGAAGACCTAAAACCAATGCTCAGAAGTGCTCAGACACTTATTTTCTTCAGGTGATTTGTACCCAAGTTGGGAATTCACACAGCTTTGCCCACCCACACGGCCCAGATGTGCATGCACATCAGGTGTTCTGCACATGTGCAAAAGTTCATACAGAGCCCTAAGCATGGACTTTAAAAATGTGCACCTGAAACTAGCCTCATCGATTTGCAATCAGTATAATTGCCCAGTTCTCAAGCACTAAACCAGTCCTGCAGGGTTCCAGCTGCAACTCCAAAACAGCCCATTTTTCAAAATACTTTTAAATGAAAATTTTGTTTAATATTAGTGGGGGGAGGGTTGGTTTTTTTTGCTACTCATACCTACATTTCTGTCTTAAAGTGCCTGAATTCCTTTAAGTCTGTCTTCTGCTCTTTGGAAGGAGGGCTGAGAAATGCAAAAACAGTCTCCCAAAACGTAACTTTTAACAGCCAGCAAAGATGAAAATTACTCATGCAAACTGGAAAGGCGCCTTTAGATAAAGAGAGTTACAAGAGCAGATAGTCCCAATAAATACACACTTTAATGTGCCCTAGAGGAACAGGAATCTATTGGAGTCCAAAACTAGAAGGTCAAGCAATAAAGCTGCATTTTACTGGAAGAGGGGAATAAACAATCTGCTCAGCATATCCATTGGATGGAGGTAGGCAATTTGGATGCTGGCATCCATCTGTTCAAGCTTCCCCGGCCAGGTTAAACCAAAATCCCACATACTATATACTACAGCAGGGATCGGCAACCTTTGGCACGCGGCCCACCAGGGAAAGCCCCTGACGGGCCGGGCCGGTTTGTTTACCTGCCGCGTCCGCAGGTTTGGCCAATCATAGCTCCCACTGCCCGCGATTTGCCGCTCCAAGCCAATGAGGGCTGAGGGATGTGCCGGCCGTCGCTTCCTGCTGCCCCCATTGGCCTGGAACAGCGAACTGCGGCCAGTGGGAGCTGCGATCGGCCGAACCTGTGGATGCAGCAGGTAAACAAATCTATCCGGCCCACCAGGGGGCTTACCTGGCGGACCGCGTGCCAAAGGTTGCCGATCCCTGTACTGCAGCATTGCTTTATGATAAAGGTAGCTAAACTATGGGTGGTTAACTCCTTAGGCACTGAACATTTTCCTAGGGTTTCAGATGGACTTCAGGAGAGCATGCCAGAGAAGAGGAGCAAATAGTAGGTAGGGAGAGATTCCTGGAAGAAGCCTGTCCTAACTCACCTTGCCTTTCCCCTGCTGGAAAACAATCAGTCCTAATGTGACTCCCAATCCTTCCTCAGACTGGGAGCCATAACTGGGGAGGTGGGGGTCTGAAATGGCCGTATGAGAGCTGGTAACATGCCAGCTGGACCGACCTGAGGACTCTCTTCTAACTAGAAGCTGCCGCAGGTGCTCTCTCTCTGGCTGTTCTTGATTGTTGTCATAAACTTAAGAGTGTTAAAATATAATAGAGCAAATCCTCAAAATCCGTACACTGCTCATTTGGCAGCTGCTTTTCTTAGAGGCATCCAGCACCTGCAGATAATAAAGCAAGTCATGGACGCTTGCAGCCATATCTCACCTGGGGCATGTGAGATCACAGCAGCTCTCACAAGGTAAGCAGAATAGAGCGGGTCAAGCAATGGAGATTTTTTCCTCAGAAATTCTGACAAAACACAAATAAACTAATTTGTGTTGAAAACACCCTCAGAATTGTGACCAGGCTCGGGATGGACCTGATTAAACAAAGCCGCAAAGGTATTGCTAGGAAGGAGTAGTAAACATTAATGGTGAGATTTTCAATGCGGCCCCAGTAAACTAGGTGTCTAACTCATTTAATTTCAGTGGGATTTGAGTACCTAAATCCCTTAAAATCCTCTGAAAGTCTCAGCATAGTACCTGTCCTTGAAAATCATTCCAATGGTGTCAGCTATCGCAATTTTATTGTAAGTCATGCAATATTGGATGTTTTATGTAAAGCCCCAGTTCCTGGAATCCTGTGAGTATGTGAGAATCTCAGATAACATTATTGTTCTTGAGTTTCTAGCCCTCATGGTTACAGAGAAAAAGCCTGAAAATGTGACCTGAGAGTGCCTGAAATCTCACAAACCAGAAGGCAAAGGAAAAGAAAATATTTTTAAAAATCTCATGATTTTGTGAGGGAGGGGGGCAGACTCATGATTTTTGAACATTTGGGGTTGGCAATATTGATTCCATTCTGAACCTTCAAAAATACCTTGGTGAAAAAAGATTCAGCATTCCATCACTGTCCTGCCATACTTGAAGGGGCATAGAGAGAAATTAAATATTTATGGAGCATCATACTCTCTTTGCACTGTCCTCAGGAAATGTTTGTTAAAGATAAAAATAGATGGAAGGAAATCTGATCAAGCCCCCCCGTTGGATACTCACCAGACTGCTGAATTGCATGTGTCAGCTTGCTGGGGCTGGGCAGAGTTCAGGCACTGTCCCTGGTTTTGGACCTCTAGGCACACAATCCAGGAACAGACCTCATGTTTAATACCCCTCTTCGCAGTGGGAAACCCACGGTCTAATACTCTAGTGCCATCTCCCTCAAGCCTCATTAGCAGCTTTTGTGCATTCCCCAGAATCCCACCAACGGTGTGAGACTTCTGGTTTAGAGTTTACCTCTTCAGGGCTATGTGACTGTGAAAGCTGACAGACAGGCTTTGCCCAGGATTCTAGAACCCAATTGCTCTTTACCCAGGTACCACAAGAAATATATAGATATATGCAAAATAATAAGCACACCTGTGATAAATGAAGCAGGGGGTAGCTCTCCTTTATGGACACCCAGCCAGCCAGTTAGCTGTAAAATCCCTTTTGGTGGCTGTTCTCTGCTTGCTTTACCTGTAAAGGGTTAAAAAAGTCCCCCAGGTGAAGAAAAGGACACCTGACCAAAAGAGCCAATGAGAAGGCTAGAACTTTTTTAAAATTGGAAAGGAAGCTTTCCCTTTGTGTCTGTGGTTGCTCTCTCTGGGCTGTAGAGATGAGGTACCAGGAATGCTGTGTAAAGTTTGAATCAAATATGAAAATCATCAGATTATATCTAGAATTACTTTTAACAACCCTTAAGTAAATTCGGAATGTTTAGAAAGATGTGATTAGGTTTATTTCTGTTTATTTTTTAAGGCTTGTGCACTCCTCTGTGCTAACCCTAGATGCTTTTGTTTGCTTGTAACCTTTAAGCTGAACCTCCAAGAAAGCTATTTTGGGTGCTTAATTTTTGGAATTGCTCTTTTAAAATCTAGCAAAAGCCTAAAATCCAGATGTATTTTCTTTCAGTTTGTTTTTTAATAAAATTTACCCTTTTTAAGAACAGGATTTGGATTGTTGTGTCCTAAGAGGTTTGTGCCTATGCTGTTTGATTAGCTGGTGGCAACAGCTAATTTCCTTTGTTTTCTTCTCAGCTCTTCCCCGGAGTGGGGGTGAAAGGGCTTGAGGGTACCCCACAGGGAGGAATTCCCAAGTGCTCCTTCCTGGGTCAAAGGGTTTTTTTTGCATTTGGTTGGTGGCAGCGTTTATGAAGCCCAGGTCAGAGAAGAGCTGTAACCTTGGGAGTTTAATACAAGCCTGGAGTGGCAAGTATTAATTTTTAAAATCCTTGCAGGCCCCCACCTTCTGCACTTGCAGTGCCAGAGTGAGGAATCAGCCTTGACAACCCTGTACACATTTCCTTGCCTCAGTTTCCTCACCACTCAGGAGAGTTCTTTGGGAGTAGGCCAGAATCCTCTCAGGAAGTCAGGATCCTTCCTTATCCCTTCTGCACATGGCTTCTCTTCCAGAATATGGAATAAATCAATCAACCAATCAATCCCACTCTCCCTCAAATGGCTGTCGAGAGACCCTCTCTTTTATAACCTGTAGTCCAATGTTTCTCAGACTGGGGGTCCTGACCCAAAAGGGAGTCGCAAGACTATTGTGGGAGGGATTGCAAGAGCAGCGACTGCTGGCCGGGTGCCCAGCTCTGAAGGCAGCGCCACCACCAGCAGCAACACAGAAGTAAGGGTGGCATGGGATGTTGGGGGGGGGGGGGGGCGTCACAGCCTGAAATATTTTCAAATGGGGTCCCAGCAGCCCTTTTGTCAAGTGACTCTGATCAGCCCCATCAGGTGATCAGAATCCTCTACCAGCTAATCTATTACTTAGTTACTAACCCACCTGGGTAGACTCATCCTTCTGGATAGGAGCCAGCCCACTGTTTAGAGTGGTTCCATTTCAATGGGAGAGCACTTAAGCTAACAACCCTTTGTTATTGTTTTACTGCCCCTTGGAATTCCAGTTCAACATGGAAGTAAAAGGACAACAGGGAAGGAAAACAAACCACACATTCAAAATGGAGGCTGCAGTCTGGCTCAGATACTCATAACCAACCCCTCAGACTCAAACAGAATTCATAACTATACATAGACAATTTCCCTGTATCATCACATCTGCCTGCTATTGGAGAGGAATGTGTGTGGTAGGAAAAGATTTATGTGCCTGACACAGAAAATAAATGGTTCAGGAGTAATTAATCCTCATGAAAATATGATCCCATAGTCATAGAGACCATCCCACCATTGTGATGTTTGAAGTGCTGGTTGCACAAATTGCGAGAACACCATTTTTCCTAACCAATTAATGTTAATTCAGAGGTCAGACTGGTTTTAATGGAAATAACTTGCCTGGTATTTTGGTCTAAAAATTGCATGCCTAGTTAAAGATTTGCTAATCCCATTGTTTGTGTAGTATTTGAAGTTGCATTGCGCCAAGAGGAGACCTACCACACAGTCCAATTGTGGTATTTTTCTTCAGCTCTGGCGAATGTCAGCACATGTTAACGGTGATGTGGCATTTTGCTGATCATGACTTTTTCCCTTGCAAGTGCAAAACCACTCACTTGGCAGATAATCGATAAGAGAATTATATTTGCCAGATACTTGCCATGTTATTCATTCCTTGAATATATTCCATGGAAGCAGACTACCCCTTTTAGCTGCTAAGCTTTAGTGGAGGAGAGAAATTTGGGAAGCTTCACAATTACGAGGAAGGGGCATTGGTCAGTGGTCAGTGTTTTGGAGGAATTATGATATAGGATGTTTCCTCCGTAGCTTCCAGAATCAATGATGTGAAAAGATTAAAAGTGCAAGGAACTTGTAACTGCTCCACCCCCAAAATATACTGTGCAGATAATTGGCAGCAGATTGGTGGCCTCTAGGAAGGGAATTAAAAAGATCAGCGAGGTATTTCAGTTGAAACAACATGGTCTCAGACCCTTTGAAACCTTATAGGGCAAGGAAAAGAATGTGTCCTGTTAGAAATGGGTGTCAAGCTCTTTCCTTGTGTGTGCTTCACTCTATGTTTACACCGTGTATTTCCCCATTGTTGTTCTGGTTTGTCCCATTATGCTGTAATTATACCAGAGGTGGGCAAACTCCGGCCCGCGGGACTGTTCTGCCCGGCCCCTGAGCTCCTGACCCGGGAGGCTAGCCCCTGGCCCCTCCCCCACTGTCCTCCCTCCCCCACAGCCTCAGTTCACTGCGCCAGGGATGCAATGCTCTGGGCAGCGGGGCTGCGAGCTCCTGGGGTAGCACAGCTGCAGAGCTGTGCTGCGCGGTGTGTGGCTGGCTCCAGCCAGGTGGCACAGCTGCCTGTCCTGGTGCAGCCGCACTGCCAGCCACTGGTGCTCCAGGCAGCGCGGTAAGGGGCAGGGGGCAGGAAGCAGGGGGGGTTGGATAGAGGGCAGGGGAGTTTGGGGGGTGGTCAAGGGCCAGGGGTGTGGATAGGGGTCGGGGCAGTCCCAGAGGGTGGGGAACAGGGGTGTTGAATGGGGGCAGGGGTTCTGGGGGCGGTCAGGGAGAAGGGGTGGTTGGATGGGGCAGGGTCTCGGGGGGGGCAGTCAGGAAGGAGAGGGGGGGTTGGATGGGGCAGCGCGGGGCAGTCAGAGGTGGGGGTTCCCGGGCCGGTCAGGGAGCAGGGGGGGTGAATGGAGCAGGGATCCGGGGGGGGCAGTCAGGAATGAGAGGAGGGGTTGGATGGGGCGGCGGGGGGCAGTTAGGGGCAGGGGGGTCCGGGAGCGCTCAGGGGACAGAGAGCAGGAGGGGTGGATGGGGCAGGGGTCCCGGGGGGGCCGTCAGGGGGCGAGAAGCAGGGGGGGTCGGATAGGGAGTGGAGCCGGGCCACGCCTGTCTGTTTGGGGAGGCACAGCCTCCCCTAACCGGCCCTCCATACAATTTCTGAAACCCAATGTGGCCCTCAGGCCAGAAAGTTTGCCCGCCCCTGAATTATACAAACCATTTTATAAGTGGTATGAAAACTAGTTTCATTCAGCTAAATATTTTAGGCAAGTCTAAGGCAGTTCATTGCCGTTGAAATTCAAAGCCCTTTGAAAATCCAACCTTAAGCTCTAATGTTTGGGGGGAGGGAGGGAGAGAGGTGATTATAATGGGAAGGTGGAGCCCTCTGTACCTGAACCAGAACTAACGCAATTTGCCCCAAAGAGAAGACTAAATGAGATTAGAAGTAGCTGGTTTACTACAGTAAGGCCTGATGGGTCCATCAGGCTATAGAAGTTCTGTTGGGTTCTACAGCTCCAGAGACAACTCTGTCTTCTCTAGAGTAAATACCCCTCAATTGCAGCTGTAGGACAGCACAATAAAAACAACTATTAAAGCAGTTTTTTAATAATCCACACCCCTTTCCTCTTGGAGAGAGGAGGAAAAGCCAAACACTGTGGATGCTGGTTGTGTTGCTGCACTGCTGGAAGGCACCAGCCATGCTAGACAGTAAGGACAATTCTTTCTAAAGCAGCCCCTAAGTTTGGTTGCTTTCCGTTTTGGGGGGGACTGATCTGAGGCACCCTGGGCCTGATTATCAGAAGGGCTTAGCACCCCCACCCCAGCTGTAATCCCTGGGAGCTGTGGGGGTCCAGCACCTCTGAAAATGTCTGTCTCTCATTAGATTGTGAGCTCCATAAGGCAGGGACTGGGACCTTCCCTTCTGTTTGGAAAGCTCCAAGCCCATTATGGCCACTAGAACTAATAAAACAGATCTTTGTGAAAGGAAGGATGGTCTTGTGGCTAAGGCAGTGGGCTGGCTTCCTGTGTGACTTGAAGCAACTCACTTAATTGCTCTGTGCTCAATTGCTCATCTAAAAGGGGAATAATAATGCTCCCCTCCCTTGCAGCAGTGTTGTGAGGAGAAATCTGCTGTTCTCTGTGAGGCGCTCGGATACTACAGTGCCAAGCACCAGGGGAAAGTCTTTACCTAAGTAAATAGGTGCCTAGATATAGCCAACCATGTAAGAAAATGTTGGTCTGGGTGACTTACCCAAGGTCACACAGTAAGTCAGTGTAAATGATAGGAATAGGACCCAGTCCTGCTATATGGTCTCCAACTACAACCATTACACAGGCCCAGGTATCTGAAATGTGGACTTGCTTTGTTGCTCTGCCAACTAGTGACTTAGGGCTTGTTTACACAGAGCCTTAGTGCATGGCAAACCAAGGTGTGAATGTACAGCGCACTAGCTTGCTGCACACTAACTGGCTGTGTGGACCCTGCTCCTGTGCACTAAAAGTTCTCTAGTGTGCTTTGATATACTAGCAGCAACACCCAGAGACATTAGATAAAAACATAAAATGCTCATGCTTGAAGGTTGCAACATAACACTTCTTTGTTGCTTGGAATGCAGAAAACACAAGAACCCCAAAACAGAGAGAAACAAAGCAGACTGCTCCCTAAAATAGAGTGGCACAACTCACCTAGCTGGCTGCCTACAACCTGATTCTTCCCTACAGAGCCCTCTAGCCTGTCAGCAGGATCAGGGTATAAAGTGGCAGCTTGTGATTTTTACAGTTTTCAATACACCACAAGCAGTACCCCAAAGCACATTACAGACCATTTAGTGCCTGGTAGCAGGGTCCACACAGCCAGTTAGTGCCCAGCAAGCTAGGAGCACTGTAGATTTACACCCCAACTTGCTGTGCACTAAGGGCTTGTCTACACTACCACTTTTGTAGATATAATTTTTGTCGCTCAGGGGTGTGAAAAAAACACCGACATGGAGAACAGGGCAATGCTTTTTATAGATCAATTCTGTGTATTGGACTGAAAAGAGGAAGAAAGAGACCAGTGGAAAAGGGGACTGACTACGAGTGAATTTTTCAAAGAAAATGTAGGTGCTTAGGAGCCTAAGTCTCATTGAAAGTTAATGTGCCTTAGGCTTCTAAGTGCCTAAGTCACCTTAGAAATGGGATGCAGGTGCCTAAGTCACTTATGCACTTTTTGACAAATGTTACCCTACATCTCTTGAGGGGCAGAAGTGAGGAGAGAGAAAGTTGATAGGCTTCCTCTTAGAGAGGCCAGATGGTTTATAAAACATGTCTGACCAGCCTGATTAAATTTCTCATGATGGAGTGGTAAATAGGGACAATAAATGTGCTTGTCATTGTCTCCTTGCCGACAGACATGGTAGAAATTGAAAGTAGCACACAAAAAATCTGGGACACTCTGAGAGTGCCTGAGCCTAGCCACTCGGAGAGTTGTGAATGGAGCTTTTGATGGCTGTAATCTTGGCTTTTAAACAAAGCATGATTCGCCTGGTATCACTTTCTAGTTTAAAGCATTGGTGTCCCACTTTTTCATGTCAAATGTCAATGGCAAAAGGGAGAGACTGGCTGGGAGGTATGAATGGAAGTGCTGCCTTTGCATTGCTTAAGGTCCCAGAGAGGGTCATTTTTGTAATACCTCAACAGCCATTTAGCCTTCTTTGACATAACTACAGCACTGAGGTTGCTAATCGCTGCATTGCTCATTCCTCATGCTCCTCCCGTTGTCTGATGATGGTTATTTGAGAGACAACCCTATTCACTTTCTCTTTTATTTTACTAGTTTAGCAGTAAAGACAGGCGTCAGATGACTGTTGAAAGTTTAAAGAGATGCATAAACCTGAAATCATACTGCTGTCTGGAAAAAAATTATCTACAAGTAACAACTAGGGTGACTGTAACAGAAAGAGATTAGGGGAAAAGAAGTATTTTCCTCTAGTTCGTTTACTTTGTGATTTTTGTATAACATATTGTTTGTGTTTCAGTCTTCTTCAGTGCAACGTGGGAGAGAGGAACATTTTTTAATGTAGGAGAATGTAGTAGTCAAATCACACAATGGTAGGGGGATCAGAGGCTGGTGCATGCAGTGATGCAAACAGCTTTGAAATAATTTCTTTCAAGCACCTAGATTTCAAGTGGTGTTGATGGTGTTCTTTTAACTGATATTTCTTTTGTAGGCAGGGTACTATCTTTCTAAAGAAATAACCCAAATCAAGCTCAAAAGTTGATTTCCTTCCCTTTCTGAGATTTGCATGCAAACTCTCCTTTGAAAATTGGTCAGTTCAGTATTTAACATTATCCCAAATACAAATTCAATGTCTCTTATGGATGGGACTTTGTAATACTACTACTTAGTCCTTCTGTAGTGCCTTCCCTCTGGGGATCTTCCACAGATTCACAAACATGAATGCACTGATACTCAGAATACCCTTGTTAGGAAAATATTGTTGTCCCCAGGGGGAAACTGAGGCAAGGAGGGGTTACGTGATTTGCCCTCGATTATGTGACAAATCAGTGGCAGACCAGGTAATAGAACTAAGATGTCCTGCTTCCTCTGCCTTAGCCATAATTCCTTCTGTATAATCAGTACAAATGGGAAGGATAATATGCTTAAAACACAGGCATGGAGTCAGCAAGTCGGGGTCCAATTTCTGCACTGACTCCTTATGTGACCTTGGGAAGTCACCTAATTTTTCTGTTCCTCAATTTCCTCCTCTTGAAAACTTCTTTATCTCCAGGTGTGATGTTATGAGGTTTAACTCATTGTCATTTGTGTAGCACATTGAGATACTCAGATGGGAGGGCCTGATGCAGTGCAAATTAAAATACATTTCCCTAGAGTGGCAGCAAAGTCTCTGGACAGGTCTACATTACGGGGCTAAGTGAATAACGTAGCTGGAATCGACATATCTTAGGTCAACTTATTGTGGTGTCTACTTACTTCATGCTATTGCGGTGACTTACCTTATGCTTCTTGTTCCATTGGAGTACTGGAGTTGATGGGAGAGCGATCAGCGGTCAATTTAGCGGGTCTTCACTAGACCCACTAAATTGACCCTTGATGAATCGATTGCCGCGCGCTTATCCCCCAGTAAGTGGAGACAAGCCCTCTGATTAGAGTGGATGATTTTGATGTCTCACATAGGCACTCTCAACGTACCACTTCCTTGGATGGTTATCTCCACTAGTCTTTTTTCTATATATATTTTCTGTACATACAGCCATGTTCTCTTTATAAAATTTTTTAGCAGATATATACTTTTCTTCCTGTGTTGTGGAGGTTTTTATCCACTTTTAATTTTCCTTTAAACTACAGGTATGGCATGAATTGCTTGATCCAGTTTGAAGATTTTGCCAATGCCAACGCTTTCCGTCTTCTCAACAAATACCGCAACAGATATTGTACATTCAACGATGACATTCAGGGTAAGTGCCAATGCAATCCTGACCGATTCACAGGGAAATGCAACTGAGTTCACAAGGCCATTAAATATACTGAGCTCAAATTTCCTCGGAGCCTGATAGAGCTTACGCACAAGCAATAACAATGTAAACAAAAGCACAGTAATGTATTTTGAAAAGTGTGCCTGTCATTTCCAGTAATCTAGCTGCTCTGCAAATTTCTGCAGCAGTTGTCACTGCGAGAAAATGTACCATGTGTGCTCTCCCAGTGCTTTAGTTAGTTCAGTGAGTTGACTTAATTTTCTGCAATCTGGTTGAGACAATACAAATGATACTTAGCAGTTATGTAGGGCTTTTAGTCTTCAAATGCTCCGCAAGCCTAAACCTTGCAAATCCCCTGTGCTATTATCTTGCCGGTTGGCTTCCTCCTTGTATACAGCTTCTGCAGTCAGCCCCACTGGGGTAAATCCAGGTTAAATGGAGCAACTCTGGGTATTCACTAAGGAAACTAAGAGAAGAATTTTCCCCAGAAGGATTAATGTGACTCTTCCAAAACCACAGAACAGAGAGAGTGACAAAGCCGGGATTAGAACCCATGTCCTGTCTCAGTCCCAGAGCCCATAATGCCCCCTGTTTTCCTCAACATGTGGAAGGGAGTGAGTATCAGAGCTGGTGGTGTCCCAGTCTGATGCTCAGATCATTAGACCTCCTCCCTCTGTCTACGTAACAAATGCATAAACTCTTCCTTTCCTTGACAGATGCACTGCCAGTGTTTCACATGTGGGGATTTTTTGTTTAAGTCTCTATGATAAATACCCTTCCACCTATCAAGTTAAGAGCAGGATCTTCCTGTCACATTAGAAACTGGCCGCCCTTTTCCTCTCCTTCTTGTCTCCTCACCCTTTTCTTCCTTTTCTAGTCCTGACTGGCACACGCAGGAGTTTCAGAGCGTTGATCTTAATCAGCTATTTACAAACAATGGGACTTGTCCTAATCTGTGTCTGAAAAAGATTGAAAGGAAATGTTGTGCCAGTACCAGTTTCACACAAGGTCTGTCCCTACACAAGGTGCTTCCCAGAGGTATCTATGTACACACTCCTTCCAGCAACATCCTGCAATGCTGTCTAGCAGGTCCTTCACAGCGATGAAGGTCCAAGAGCGATCAGGCCCCCAGAGGGACTTTGGGGGATGAAGGTGTATGGGAGAGAGAGGTAGGATGAGCAGTCATCCTGGAAGAACCATGTTCTGAGGAGGGATTTTGTGGCGACATGTCAGACTGGGAAAGGGAGACATGTGGAGTAACAGGGAAGAAGTCCAAGTGACAAAGAGTAGGAGAAGAACACAAAAGGGGATGGTAGGTCCATGCAGCTTGGGTGGAGTGACGGAGGAAGGAGGTGAGAGCAGACCAGGAAGCAGGAGCCAAATTTTGCAAGGCCTTGAGAGCCAGGACAAAGCTTACATTTGATATGCGGGGGGGGGGGGGGAAGAGGTGTGGAGCTAGTAAAGAGATTAGAAGAAGGACTGGGCTTGGTTGGAGCACAGGGTTTTGGTGAGGGGGCTAGAGAGGATTGGGCAGACTTTTTTGAGATTTGCAAAGGGAAGAGTGGCAGGATTTGGTGACTGTCAGTGTGAGGGAAGAGAGGGAAGAGATGAAAAGGACATGGCAGCTCTGAGCCTGGGGGACAGAGCAGATGGTGTGGAGAGCCCATCTAGGGAGAGGATTAACACCCTCTCTGAGGAGACCCCACAGTTGAGTGCCTGGGAGCAAACTCTGGCTCTAACTCACCAGAGCACTGCTGGCGTGGTTCCACTACGAAGGATGGCAGGATTTGGGGGTGGCCATGCGGGGCTCTGCCAGAGCACAGGTATTGGCTGGTGCTCCTCCGTTAGGCATGTGCAGTTGCACATGTGCATCTTTGAAGATATGGCCCTTAAGAAATTGGCTGATAGGCAAAATCCCCACATGCTAAAACAATAGACACTTCCCGCTTTCCAAACTTCCTGATCTCCCCTCCAGCAAAGCACACAGCTGGGGCTGGTTGCATTGTAGCAGGTGAGGACACAACTGCTCAATCATTTGGGTAGCAGTGAGATGTGTCAGGGAAGTTAACCATTGTCTTGGGGGGTTTATGAGGTTGCCTTTTAATTGTATGTCAGACAGCAAAAGGCGGGGAGGATGAGTCCAGAAGTAATAGAGAGTCCTGTGGCACCTTTAAGACTAACAGATGTATTGGAGCTTAAGCTTTCATGGGTGAATACCCACTTCATCAGACGCATGTCATACCCACTTCATCAGACGTATTCACCCATGAAAGCTTATGCTCCAATATATCTGTTAGTCTTAAAGGTGCCACAGGACTCTCTATTGCTTTTTACAGATCCAGACTAACACGGCTACCCCTCTGATACTTAAGTCCAGAAGTATGTGACTGCATTGAAGGAAGCTTCTTCTAGGCCTCTCTACATTCAGTTACGCTCACTTGGACTCATACTGTCTTGTAATTCTCATCCCCTTACCCATCCCCTCTGAATTTGGCCACTGAGTCTAAGCCAGGATAACCTATATACCACAGAGGTGTAGCGCAGGTAGGGTGACCAGATGTCCCAATTTTATAAGGACAGTCCCGATTTTTGGGTCTTTTTCTTATATAGGCTCCTATTGCCCCTCACCCCCTGTCGTGATTTTTCACATTTGCTGTCTGGTCACCCTAAGCTCAGGTGTGGGATAAAGTAGGGGGAGTCTGACTTTAATTTATACCCTCCTGTTTCCTGCTTTTCCTGCTGTGCCCCCTCTTCTGATCCCTTTGTAGCTCAGGCCTTATCTACATTTCAAAGTTGTGCCAATTTAACTTAAATCGGGTTTTAAATGATTTAGTTAAACCAGTGCTTGGCCCTGTGTGTAAGCACTCTTGCTTCAGTTTAGCTCAAGTCATTAAGGAATAGATTTACTTCAACCTGAACCTGACTTATATGGATTTAGCTTAACAGTGTCCATACAGGGGTTTGCACAGGTTTAACAAAATCAGATTTAAAAACATGCTGTTAGCTAAAATGGTGCAACCAGGCTACAGTTGCACCAGTTCAAGCTTATTGGCCAAAGTCCCAGGGGAAATTCACCATCCGTAAGTGGATTTGAATCTAAGGCCTGGTAAACACACAAGAGTTAGGTTGGTATAGCTGTGTCGGGCAGGGTGTGAAAAACCATCTATCTGTGCTACCCCCAGTGTAGACAAAGCTACGTTGACAGAAGAGTGCTTCTGTCACCATAGCTGCCATCGTTTTGGGAGGCAGTACAGCCATGGAAAAGCCCCTTCCATTGGAGTAGGCTGCGTCTACACTGCGGGGTTGTCCCGGCTTAGTCTCTGTAGTGGCAATGCAGCCAAACGGAATCTGAGAGGATTAGTGGGTCTGACGAACGCCCATACTGAAGGTGTGTGAAGAATGTGTAAATCCCACCCCTCAGAATCGCTTCGGCCTCCCTTTCTTTGGCCCTGGGTGTCTGAGAGAAAAGACGCCATCTCTTGAAAGATTAATGCCCACCATTGTTTGGTTAACAATGCTGACTTCCTTCAGAGAGCATCCCAACGCAACACTGTGAGAGTGACTCCGAGGATAAAAACCCTTCCCCCGCCCTGTCCAGACTGCTAACGCGGAGTGGGAAGTTTGCCATGTATATATCACAGACTGGGAAGAGGTGATTGTTTTTATTACGAAACCCATTAGCCCAGGCCTGAGGCAGGAGCTGGCTCACAGTGCCCGGCTGTGTGGGAGTTCCCCATTCAGGGACTGTTCCTCATTTCTCCCCGGGGATGATGACATCACTCCTTTCCCAGCCCAGTCTCGGTTCATTCATGGGGCAGCAGCTGGGATTTCAGCTACAAGGGATTATTTTTTGCCTGTTCCCTCACCCCGTTGAAAAGTCAGGGATGCGCTGAGCAGCAGGATGTCTGACTGGAGAGGCATCAGGAATATCCTACCCTTCTGTGGTTTGTGTACTTCCCTTACCCACAGACAATGGGGAAGAGAAAGGAGACAATTCAGAACTCCTGCAGTGGAATAAATCTTGTGCACTATTGAGACAGGGCTCCGTATGTTTCTGCCTCATCACTATATAGAGGAAAGCACCTGTTGAATTAAGCAGGAGCCCATCGGAGCCCTGCCTCATGCAAATCTGCCCAACTCTAAAGCTACATGGCCACATGCCTCATTCACTGTGCAGTCAAGAGCTTTGTCTCATTCAACTCAGCCTTCTAAAGTGTGTGCTGAAGTGTGTGATGATCCAGCGCCATCCAAACCAATAGAAGTCTTTCTGTGGACTTGAATGTGGGCAGTCTGGCTTACACCGCTGAAATTTTTGTGCAACCAGCACACAGTTTTCCATGTCTTGGAAAACTTTACACACCAATGGATTAAAGGAACAGGTCTTGCCAGGGGCCCTTGCTTCAGTAAAGGTACTCGTCACATGGAACAGTAGCTCCACTTATTTGCTGCAGATCAAGAATATGGATGACTTTTGTGGGCTCTGATCATCTGCCATGCCCAGAGCAGTACCTAGTAGAATAGGTTGCTGTGCAAAGTGTATCTACAATTGCAGAAAAAAATTATGATGTGCTCTTGACAAGTAGTATTTGATCATGTAATTAAGGGACTAGATCATGCATATAGACAAAGGGGCAGAGATAAGGATGCATGGCTGTCCCTACTTTGGCATTTCCTTACTTTTGAGTAACTTGGATGTTCTCGTTACATTAGTTTTTTGATGGAATAATAATATTTACTAAGATTTTTCAAAAGTGACAATTGATTTTGGGTGCTTCTATTTCTGGGTGTCCTTATGGCCAGCCTGATTTTCAGAAAGAGCAGCACACCCACCCTCTGCAAATGAGACCTCTTCAAGGTGTCTCAGGATGAAAACCCCAAATCACTAGCCACTTCTAAAAATCTTGGCTATTTATATAAAGCAGTTGCACAATGAAACTGAAATGCACTCTGTGCACAGGGATCATTTCATTTCTCAGAACTTCTTTATGTCTCCTCATAGTCCTTGGACTATAGGAGAATGCTACTCCCAGGTCTTAGTTGAGATGAGAGGTGTGTTTATTGCAGCCCTCCCAGTCTGAATCCCTCCACTGTTTGGGTGGGTTGGACTCCAGAGCTCCATGCTGTGACCCAGGCTGAAGGCACAGGTCCACAGGCCGAGTAGACTCGGATTAGTGTCTGGCAATGTGCTCTGTAATTTCAGCAGATTGAACTGTACAGTATTTTATTTTGTTGTTTCAGCTGACATGGAATATGCATTGGTCATTATGACAGGAAACTAAGAGGGAAGAGAAGCAGAATAGGAAGAGAGCACTGGAAGATATAATGCTATAAACAAAGCAAACTATGTGCTGTTGGACAGCTTCTGAACAGGGCAATGTCCCTGTAGGGACCTTCCCATCCTTCGTGGGAAGGCAAAGGGCGAGATTTTTCTCAGTTCTGCCGGGATTCTCCATTATCTTGCCCCTTCTGACCTGCTGTGCTCTGTGAGAGATGAGGCTCCAGCACTTTGCAGTTGCTGCTGCTGACTAAGGACCAGCTCCCCCTCCTGCATCCCTCATGCACCCAGAGGTCCCACTGACTTTTGTGTGGGCTGCTTATGTAACCCACACACCTCCTGGGTGTGGTGTTCTGTCCTCTCTAGTGGCACCGAGAGCACTTAGGGTACGTCCAGACTGCCCGCCGTATCGGCGGGTAGCGATCGATTTATCGGGGCTCGATATATCGCGTCTCGTTAAGACGCGATATATCGATCCCCGAACGCGCTTCCCGTTGACTCCGGAACTCCACCGGAGCGAGCGGCGGTAGCGCAGTCGACGGGGGAGCCGCAGCCGTCGATCCCGTGTCGTGAGGACCCAAGATAAATCGATCTAAGATACTTCAACTTCAGCTACGCTATTCACGTAGCTGAAGTTGCGTATCTTAGATCAACCCCCCTCCATCCCAGTGTAGACCAGCCCTTAAAGAGAGCGTTAATTGAGTCTGCTCTACAGCCTTAGCTAAGAGCCAGTTGGCTTTTAGCTCATGTGGTAGAGGCTCATGCACTAAGCTCCAGAGGCCCCAGGTTCGAACTCGCCCGCCGACAACTTGGGGTCTGTCGGCATTACACTTACATAGTAGACCAGACTCTTGACCTCAGTGGAACGACACTGATATAGACCTGCTGAGGTCTGGCCCAATCCATTAAGCGGGTATGGAACATTGCACTTTCCCCCACACATACACACCAGCACAGATTTGAGACTGTATTCAGCTTTTGTCTTTCACTGGACAGTGTTACTAACCCTGACTCTGAACCATTCCTATAGCCCATGCTGTAAAGACCAACATAATTTGCCTCCCTGTTAAGCTCCTTATATGAAGTGCATGATACAAAGTCACTTTCCAGGGGAGACAAGATTTTTATGTATATTAAAAATATATATAAAGAACTTGACATGTTAAAAAGGTGTTTGACACCTGGTCTCAGCACTGACTCTCCTATTGCAGTTTTGTCCCCGGCAAGGTTGCTGGGGCAATGGATAGCAGTGGCTTCTGCCTTCCTTTGAACGGAAGGAGGTTTAATCTCTTCCGTGTCACTGATAAGCTGAGCAGCTCTACCCCCACCGTGATAAATGCTCGGCATCTCCAGTGGTCCCAAACCCGTCACACTAGAGAGTGAAGGATCTGAACTAGCATCCTCTGAGTGTCAGCACGTTACTGTACTGCTAGATCGCCCGGCCTGACTGGCTCCATACCATTTCATGGTTTATTTTTTAACCTTTTATCTAGGTCCTCTTTGGGAAGAATAAGAGCACTCTGGTTACACTTAGAGGAGATTAGGAGGTCAAACTGAAAATATTTGGAGATCTTCACCTCGCTATAATTTTGCTATGTTTTACTTTCAATTATGTATTTGGATTGCATCTGGGACGGCTACTCGCCGTTCACCAATAACCATCTGAACGGCAACGGCTGCAGAGGATTAATATGAAGGCAGGTTTGGAAAAGCTGCACAGCTGGGGCTTGTTTGCTCCATGTCCATAAAAGCGCATATTTTTGGCTGCCCCTTTCACAAAGCAGTTAAAATGGCATTTGCTATTCCCTTGTGCCTGATGTTTGCTAAGGGTCAGATTCTTGAGAGGCTTTGGTGGAGTGAACTAGGAGGAGGAGGAGGAGAGCCCGGCTTAGTGATTAGAATTTTGGCTCAGCTGAGTGTCAGCTCCTTCCACCAGGTGCATTGGACACTGTGGTCAAGGGAGATACAAAGGCTGCTAGGGAGTATCACCTGTACCGAAGGCCAAGATAATGTGGTGAAGTGGCGTGCGCGTGTGTGAGTGACTGCTCCTGTTGGATGGAATTGGAACTGCTCAATTGTTTGTCATAGCCCCTAGGCAGCTAATAGCTATTAGAGATCCCCCCCGAGCTCAGGGGTAGGATCTGTGCTTTTGGAGCAGGCGGCTCTGAGTTCTGCCCCACTGGCTCTGCGATGGTGTGTGGCAGAGCATCAGCTGGGTACTTCTAGAGGCCCTGGACTTGCTACAGTAGACACAGTGGCAGCCCTGCTCCCTGTGCTGCTTACTGCTGGGCTGGCTAGGGTGTGTATTTCCAGTTATTCAGACAACTGGGTGGCCATTAGCCCCAAACTGCGGCTGCTCTATGCCCCTTTCTCTCGCTTATCCTCGTGTACTTAGACGTGGGGCCCGTACGGGAGGTATATAAACACAGCCCAGAGGCGTGCAAAGAGGTGACCTCTCTTCTCCCGCAATGTCTCCTGGTGCATCTGCTGAGATGCCCAAAGCCCCTCCACTCCCACACGCCACTCTCCTGGGCAGGATCAGCCCCGTCGCCAGCCCATCACAATGTGGAGGTTCTTCCGCTCCTCCTTTAATCTGTCGCAGCAGAGTAACTGGTTCAGAGGACCATGGGGGAAAAGACCAGCTCCGGGACTCAAAGCAAAAAGGAACTATTCTGCCCAAAAGTATTGTCGGGGCCCAGTGGAACTAGACTGTGGTTAAAGACGAAAAGATTGCGGTTCATGCCAATTCTTTGGGTGTCACTTAATTAACCACTAGTGTCTGTCATGCTGGAAAGATTGTGACATCAGTGCTAGACCTAACTCTCCCTTGAACTCTGATCCCATCTCTGCCTCTGACTCATTGTGTAACCTTTCCATAACTGCTTCCCCAATTTGCAAACCTGGGTTAATACTTGCCTTCCCCACATGGGTGTTTCTGGGCTTAATTATTTAATGCCTGTCCAACGCCCCGAAGATGTAATTTGCTGTATATAATTGTGAGGGGCGTGATCCTCTCTGCCTGGTTTTACACTAACGCAACTCCATTGACATCTTGTGCGGTTATTCCGGATTTACACCAATGTGAGAGGAGAATCAGGCCTTGAGTATTTTAGCCCTCAATGAGAACAATATTCAGAAATGGCCTCTGGGCTTCTTCTTACTAGACTGGCTTTGGTTACCTGTATCAGCTTTGTTTTTGAACATACGACACCATTTTCTTTTCCTGACACTTTCTCTGGACGCCCAGGAGGGGCTCTGGGGGCTGGTCAGCTATTTAGTGATACTCTGTTGAGCTTTCCATTCAAGATTGCAGAACAACATGATTTATGAACATTCACCCTTCTCTCTCCACACCTCCCCCCACCCCCGCCTCAAAAACAGACTAGCCAACCTGGCCCTCATTCAGAAATTACTTCAGGAAGTAGTTATCTGAAATAATGACATTCAATCTGTTTGGAAAACAGAGACCAACTTGCTGAAGGCCTTTTTCTTGCCACAGCCTCTGGTAAGGTTTTTCCCTTTGTGGCCCTTTTGGAATTAGCGCATTGATTAGCCAGTGTCTTACAGAAACCAGCTGTGAGCTCTCCTTCTCCACAGAGATGCTTTATTGCTTCAAGTGCAGAAATTGTAATTTCAAAGATAACTATTGATCCCGAGCCAAGGTACCGTAATTTTGTTACTTGAGTAATGGGAGGGAGCTGCAGTTGGAGAGAGAGGAAGGAGGATTAGAAACACATTGGAGCGAGAGGAGAATTATTATAAACAGCAAAGCTGAGCAGAGTCCGGCCATCGCTCAGGCATATCTGCAACTAAAGTGCAGAGGGATGAGTCATGGCACGCCCTGTCCCATAGGCCTATGGGCTGCTCGAAAGCACATCACATAGCAGCCTGAGTCAGGGCACCCCTTAGTCACTCTTCTCCCCCAATGCTTAAATAACATGTGTTTAAAAAGAATCAAGTCTCTTTTGCAGCATGTTCCAGTTGCGTTTTCACTGGTTTTAATGTGGGTTCATAGACACAGCCAACAATAAGGGTTACTCCCTATTGTCCCCTAGATGACCACTGGGGTTTAAAGCAATTTCAATGGGCCAGAACCAAGAGAAATATGGAGTTTCTCCAGTTTCATTTCTCTCTCTCTCTCTCTCTCTAATATTCTTCCACATGCACTTTCTGGCCATATCCAGGCTTCCATCACTGCTAGTCCTGTGTGCCTTATGGAGACTTACATGGCCCTGACACCTGCCAGAATTGCTTCTCCCCAGATCAATTGCTCTGCCCCACCTCACTGTGATGTTTGGAGTTTTGTGCAGTCAAAACGCTGTAATGAAATGGCCTGCGAATACCTTTGTCCTGAATGGAACTGGATCTGTTCATCTCTGGGTCATAGGCCCAGTACTGCTGCCAGATACTGGAGCATTCTCTGTTAGCTCAAAAGGTTGGGGCAGGAATTCTGAACGGTCCTATTCTGTGACTCAGTGGCAGCTGAGCCACTATTGGTCGTGGGTTTGCTGAAATCCAGTGAACAAGCAGAACAAAGGGGATACTAGAAAACCGAAGCATTAACAAGCCAAGCGAAGTGACGCCATGGGAAGGCAACATCGAAGCTGGCACAGTTTCCCTGCATTCCCATAAAGTTCATGGAGTGTGTAAAAGTTTGCATTAAGGAAGGGGTTAATTATTCTCCTCTGCCATAGGTAATGGGCATCTCGGTGGGCAGAGACCGCTGGGTTTTCCAAACAATGCCGGCCAGGGGATGATGATTTAGTACAGGAGGAACAAAGAGGAAACGCTTCCCACATACTGAGGCTCCTCCGGTTCCTCGGTTTCCAGAGTTGATGAACTTTAGTCCCCTCTGAGCAGGACATTCAATTACAGCAATTCCTTTAAAGATGTGGGTGTCTTTTTCCTTTCAAAGAGATTGAATCCAGAAGTTCCATATCAGGAAACAAACTGGCACGAGACGTTCTCTGAGCAGACAATGGAGGGTTCCTCTTTGGTACAGATCTGAGGATCTCGTGGTTTCAGAGACTCTGGCCTGAGAAATTAAATTATCCGTCTACTCTAGCTATCCCTAGGAATTATATGCTTAAATTACTGTTGCCTCTGATAAATTACATTGTAACCAGCCCCTAGCTGCATGCCTAGATGCACACATTATGATGATAGCACAGGACAATTTGCTCTGGAAACAGGCCTCTGCCACTGGTAGAATCATAGAGGTGTAGGACTGGAAGCGACCTCAATATTTATGCTAACTCAGAATTGTGATTAGGTGGCAGTAGCTCTTCCCTCCTGTAGGTTAGACCAGGTCACAACTAAAAAATTTTTGCTGGTATCGCTCTACTAGTAAACCCTCCTAGTGTAGATGCAGCTTCTACTGGCTAAAAAGTGCTTTTCCTGGTATTGCTCATACCGGGTTCCCTAAGCAAATTAAACAGACCAGGAAACGCTCTTATGCCAGAATAACTGTGTCCATATGAGGGCTTTTGCCGGTATAGAAATGTCACTAAAAAGAAACCGCAAGGCCTCCAAACAGACATTACCATACTGGCAAAGGTTTCTAGTGGGGACCTGGCCTAAGACGCTAGAGGAAAGGATGAAATACACCCAATAGCCAGTCATACATTTGCACATCCCTATTGCTTTGATTTTTTTTGTGTGTCTTTACTCTTGTGAAATATAAACTGTCTTTCTCTCTGGTTTCTTACGTCACACTCATCCCTACTGGAGTCTTAGAGCACATCACAGCGTAACTGAATTTATCCGCATAACACCAGAGGGAGGAAAATGCCAGCCCACCATTACAGGTGGGGACCTGGGGCCCAGAGGGCTTAAGTGACTTGCCTAAGGTCACACAGGAAGTCTGTGGCAGAGCAGGAACTTGAGCCCAGATCTCCTGAATCCTAGTCGAGTGTTATAGAGCATCATTCTTTATCAACAGCCTTCTGTTGTCTGCCCCCCACATACACAGCGTTCATATACATAACACCATTGCCTATTAAGGTTGCCAACTTTCTGACTGTAGAAAACCGAACACCCTTGCCCTGCCCCCTGCCCCACCCCTGCCCCAAGGCCATGCCCCTGCCCCACCCCTTCTCTGAGGCCCCGCCCCCACTCACTCCATCTGCCCTCTCTCTGTCGCTAGCTCTCCACCACACTCGCTCACTTTCACTGGGCTGGGGCAGGGGGTTGGGTGCAGGAGGTGGTGAGAGCTCTAGTTTGGGGTGCAGGATCTGGGGGTAAGGCATGCGGGCTCCGGGCAGCGCTTACCTGAGGCGACTCCCGGAAGCAGGCGGCATGCCCCATTAGCCACGGTTCCTGGCCCATGGGAGCTGCGGAGCCAGTGCTCGGGGCAAAGACAGCATGTGGAGCCCCCGTGGCCACCCCGCGCCTAGGAGTGGACATGCCAGCTGCTTCTGGGAGGAGTGGTAGATACGCTGGACGGTAGGGATAGGATACAGAGGGACCTAAACAAATTAGAGGATTGGGCCAAAAGAAACCTGATGAGGTTCAACAAGGACAAGTGCAGAGTCCTGCACTTAGGACGGAAGAATCCCATGCACTGTTACAGACTAGGGACCGAATGGCTAGGAAGCAGTTCTGCAGAAAAGGACCTAGGGGTTACAGTGGACAAGAAGCTGGATATGAGTCAACAGTGTGCCCTTGTTGCCAAGAAGGCTAATGGCATTTTGGGCTGTATAAGTAGGAGCATTGCCAGCAGATCGAAGGACGTGATCATTCCCCTCTATTTGACATTGGTGAGGCTTCATCTGGAGTACTGTGTCCAGTTTTGGGCCCCACACTACAAGAAGGATGTGGAAAAATTGGAAAGAGTCCAGCGGAGGGCAACAAAAATGATTAGGGGGCTGGAGCCAGGGCCGGCTCCAGGCCCCAGCTTACCAAGCAGGTGCTTGGGGCGGCCACTTCGGAGAGGGGCGGCATGTCCAGCTGTTCGGCAGCAATTCGGCGGACGGTCCCTCACTCCTGCTCGGAGCGAAGGACCTCCCACTGAATTGCCGCCACAGATCGCAATCGCAGCTTTTTTTTTTTTTTGGTTTGGCTGCTTGGGGCGGCCAAAACCCTGGAGCCGGCCCTGGCTGGAGCACATGACTTATGAGGAGAGGCTGAGGGAACTGGGATTGTTTAGTCTGCAGAAGAGACGAATGAGGGGGGATTTGATAGCTGCTTTCAACTACCTGAAAGGGGGTTCCAAAGAGGATGGATCTAGATTGTTCTCAGTGGTACCAGATGACAGAACAAGGAGTAATGGTCTCAAGTTGCAGTGGGGGAGGTTTAGGTTGAATATTAGGAAAAACTTTTTCACTAGGAGGGTGGTGAAGCACTGGAATGGGTTACCTAGGGAGGTGGTGGAATCTCCTTCCTTAGAGGTTTTTAAGATCAGGCTTGACAAAGCCCTGGCTGGGATGATTTAGTTGGGAATTGGATCTGCTTTGAGCAGGGGGTTGGACTAGATGACCTCCTGAGGTCCCTTCCAACCCTGATATTCTATGATTCTATGACCGGACTTTTAGTGGCCCAGTCAGCAGTGCTGACCAGAGCCACCAGGGTCCCTTTTCAACCGGGCCTCCCAGTTGAAAACTGGATGCCTGGCAACCCTATTGCCTACTTAGAAAGCAACTAGCCTGCTCTGTAAAGCCAAGACACTGGAATCTCCATAATAGCCTGGGAACTTGCTTAGTCCCCCCACAGAGGGTTTCTCTATAGTAGCAGTTGCTTGTTATTATATGCTTTTCTATGGCAATTATCAGAGTGTTTGGTGCCTTTACCATGAATTAGCTACCTCCAAAAACACAACCGCATGCGGTTCTCTCTGCTCCACAGGCAGCCACTCCCTGAAGTGGACCAGATGCCGGGGGTAGGCATTAAGGCACTAAATTGCACTATCCCCAAAGCCTTGCTTTATGTGCAAGCCGGAGGAAAGAGAAGGGGGATCAAACTGAAGCAATAACAGTCGTTTTGCACTGATGACCCCCCCCCCCAACCCCCCACTTAACACTAGAACGCTTCAGACACACAATCCCATGATGATCTTTATTGGGAGATTTCCTACCATTGAAATAGGTACAGCGCCATCTGGTGGTTGTATAGCTCACGTTCATGCACCCTTAATTAGCATCATCTTCCATTAAGCTCCTTGGCGTGGGTGGAGGGGTGAAAGCTGCACTTCCCCCTGCGCTAACATCAGGGCGAGCCACTGGGCTGGCTCAACCCCTCTCTCTGGCTGATGAAAACTCTGCCTGGCTGGACTTGGGGAAGGAAGGGCAGGAAAATGTGAGCTGCTGGAAGCATGGGGAAAACAGGGTATTTAGCCTGCCTGGAGTGTGGAGGGTTCTTTACTTAACTGTGCATGGTGAGAGCGGAGAGGCTAGTGGGAGGCCCCTCGGGCAGATCCAGGCTGCCCAGCAGGGGAGGGGCATAGGAGCAGACCCGCCATATCCATTGAAGCCTTTGCACCAGCACAAGACATTGCACATACCTCTGGGCCTGTGTTTCCATATTATATACCCTGCGTCTGTCGCAATCACAAGCGCCTCACCAGCCTGTAACTCCCTCGGCTCCTTTCCACTGTGGCCCTTTGCCTGGCCAGACTCCACAGATACACACTTCTGGTGATTCATGGGGGGTGGGGAATGACTCAGTCCAAGATACTCTAACCCTGTTTGAGGGGAAGATGGAGGAAACTTTGAACTGTCCTGGTGAAGCAGCTGGGATGGTGCAGAGCATCTGGCTGAGGCTGTAACACCAGTGGATCTAAGGCTATGGCTACACTTATGGCACAGTCACTGCACGCCCCCGTAAGTGGCTATAAATGGCAGCCTAGACACTGAGACACTTCTTCAGCGAGTAGAGACACGTCAGAACCCTAGGGCACATGCCTTACCCAGCTCTCTACATGCCCAAGGCCATGCCTCCCATGTCAACACTGCTATTTTAGCAGTGTAGTGTCCCACTGCCTCCCCGCTGCTGGAGCCTTTCCCTGCTGTATGCAGCTACACACCGCAGTGTGGACACAGCCTGCCTTTCACTGCTGTGTGTAGCTACGGCTACCCGGCCTACACATCGCCCCAAGTGTAGCCAATGCCTAGCTGATCTGTGCTTTTTATGACACGCTCCCTTTCCCCCCCATACATTCCCCCCCTAAACCTAATATCCCCCACCCCACCACCACCCAGTCCTGCTGACTCTGGAGTGGTAGTTTTCTCCCCAGCGCTGGGCTAATAGACAGGCTGGGCACTGAGCCAGGAGTGAGTGTGAGGGAAGTGAAGGAGAAGAGAAATAGCAGGGAGCTGAAAGGGAATTGGAAGGGGGAAGGGAGGTCCAGGGGTTAGGACGGTAACCTGGAACTCAGGAGACCTGGCTTCAATTTCCAGCTGTGCTACAGACTTCCTGGGTGACGTTGGTCAAGTCAGTTAGGGTATGTCTACACTGCAACTGGAGATGCAATTGCTACCCAAGTAGGCCTACCCGGGTTAGCTTCTTTCACTCTATGCATCTGAAGAAGTGAGGTTTTTACCCACGAAAGCTTATGCCCAAATAAATCTGTTAGTCTTTAAGGTGCCACCAGACTCCTTGTTGTTTTCATGGCTAAAAATAGCAGTGAAGATGCAATAGCACAGGCTAGAACCATGAGTATGTACCCAGTGTTGCAGGAGGGCGTGTACTGCCCAGGCCACCACGTCTTCACTGCTATTTTTAGCTATAATAAACTAGGCTAGCTAGATTAAAGCTAGTGTGGCTATACCCACGCAAGCTGTAATCCAATCTCTGATTGCAGTGTAGACACACCCTAAGTCTCTCTTCACATCAGTTCCCCATCTGTAAAACAGATGATAGCACTGCCCTGCCTCACAGAGGGGCTATGAGGATAAATATATTAAAGGTTGTGAGGTGCTCAGATACTACTACAGTGACAGGGGGCCAAATAAGTACCCGAGAGATGGTTTCCTGCAAGTTCTCAAACAACTAGCAGCTGGATTTAGTGAATGGCACCTTCTGCCTTTGCTCCTCTTGCTCACTGTGTCTCTGTTCTCTTTTCAGGTACCGCCTCTGTTGCAGTAGCTGGCATCTTCGCAGCCTTAAGAATCACAAAGAACAAGCTCTCCGACCATAAGTTTGTTTTCCAAGGAGCCGGAGAGGTAGGCTTCACCCGGGTTCGGCCCTAAATACAGTGTTTGTCCCTTCATTTTAAGGGGGTAAAAATTGAAGCATAAGGCCCAGATCCACAAACTTAGGTGCCTAAGTCCCAGTTTTGGGTTCCATTGTGAGCCACAAAAGTCCCACTCAGCTGCCGCCGAACCCTGTGGGCGCCTAAGTTTCTGACTCTTGGTGTGCACACTGCCACGCCACTCCAGGTCCCTGGAGGCCTATCTCCAAGAGCGATCCACAAAGCAGGGGAAGACAGGCAGAAGAATTCCTGTCTCACCCATGGGCCCAATCTGGTAATCGTGCTCAGAGGCACCTATTGGATCAGGTCCCATTCAAAATCAAGGAGGTGCCACCACATTATAATTTCTAGCCCAGTGGTTAGAGCCCTCACCTGGGGTGTGAGAGACCTAAAATTCTATCCTCCCCTGAGGCAGAGGTGGGGAAGGATCTGAACAGGCGCCTCCACCCTCTCAGGGGAGTGTGCTAGCCACTACGCTCTGGGATACTCTGAAGTGGGGCTCCCTCAGTCTGTCCTGTGGAAGCTATGGATATACAGAGTCACGGGGCCAGAGAAAGGATGAGAACAATTCTGTAGTCCAATGGTTAGGGCACCCACATGGGAGATCCTGGGTCAGTCCACCTGCTCCAATCACTGTTTAATTATGTATACAAAATAGAACAGCTTCAACTGGAGAGAGTGAGGGAGCCCACCTCAGAATCTCCCAGCGGGTGGGCACCACCTCCTCTCCTCCCCCACGGTTCTGTGTGGTGTGAAGCAGTCACCTAACTCATTCTTACAAGAAACATCTCAGGTGCCTATCTCCGTGAGAGGGCAGGGCTTAGGACACACCCCTCTTGCCGGCTTCTCCCATTGGCTAGTTTAGGCAGCTCCTCGCCTAGCATGCTGGCTTTTGGGGGTCACATTCTAAGGCACCTGTCTCTCCCCATGCATTATATAGGGAGCCTGGGTGCCTCACTTGGCTTTGCAGATCAGTGTTGTTCCAGTGATTTTTTTCATGCAGTGCTCCGCCGAAATCTTTTTGTGGATCCGGGCCTAAGTCTTCAGCCAGGCTGGAATTCAGTAAGGAGAAGCAAAGGGGAAACCTACTCTTAGTGTACGTTTCTGACGAGGAGTGGTCTTCATTGCTTGTTAGCCCTTCGAAGTCAGCACATCTGAAATGAAGCTGGAGCCTGTTCCTCCTTGTGCATCACTAACAGAATGGTTTACTTAAGTTACAGTCAACTCCGTGCAAACCCACTGAATGCCATGAGGCTGCCCAGGTGTCAATGGGGTTTTAATTTGGCCTGCAGAACCTTTATTACTGATGATGCATGAACTGAAAGGAGCCCCGCTGGACTATCAGGGCATGTCTGTCAAGCTGGCAGTTAGGGAAAACAAAAATCTTCTTCCTTGTAATCTGAGCCCGTCACAGAGGAACAACAAACACAGAACTCCCCCAGGCCACTTTTACAATCATTTGTCAGAGTTGAGCCACACTTTCCCTTTGAGGCAGAAGCCATCTCTACTTCTATGTGTGTACAGTGCCTAGCACAACAGGGAGAGGGAGAGTAGCTAGTGGTTAAGGCTCTGGCGTACGGCCTGTGAGATCTGCGTTCAATTCCTGTCACCAACTGCCTGTGTGATTTTGGGCAAATCATAGAATCATAGAATATCAGGGTTGGAAGGGACCTCAGGAGGTCATCTAGTCCAACCCCCTGCTCAAAGCAGGACCAACCCCAACTAAATCATCCCAGCCAGGCCTTTGTCAAGCCTGACCTTTAAAACCTCTAAGGAAGGAGATTCCACCACCTCCCTAGGTAACCCATTCCAGTGCTTCACCACCCTCCTAGTGAAAAAGTTTTTCCTAATATCCAACCTAAACCTCCCACACTGCAACTTGAGACCATTGCTCCTTGTTCTGTCATCTGCTACCACTGAGAACAGTCTAGATCCATCCTCTTTAGAACCGCCTTTCAGGTAGTTGAAAGCAGCTATCAAATCCCCCCTCATTCTTCTCTTCTGCAGACTAAACAATCCCAGCTCCCTCAGCCTCTCCTCATAAGTCATGTGCTCCAGCCCCCTATCACTTAATCACTTAACCCTTCAGTTGCCCCTCTGTAAAATGGAGATTACAATCTAACAGTCACGGCAGATGGGTGTGTTCAGCATCTTTCCACCCAGCTCTCAGGTGGGGCCTCTCGGTGAAACCGTAATGCCAAGAACTATTGACAGCAAGTCAGGGTTGTTTTGTTTTTTTATCATGAGACTGGGGGAAGAAAGAGGGGACTGTTCCCCTCTCAACATTTCAAATTTACCACTGTTGTCTAGAGTTCCTCTCTGCTGGCTTCATCCTGGAGCCGCACCAGTCTGGCTTCTACCCTCTTCTCTCCACTGAAACTGCTAGTACGAAGGTCTCAGACAACCTCTTCCTGGTCAGATCCTAGGGCGATGTTCCACCTTCAACCTCTTTGACCAGTCTGCTGTGTTAGAAGCCATCAATCACTCCCTCCTTCTTGACACGTTTCAGCTAGATGATGATGACTTGTATTACTGTGTGCATTGGAGTCATGGCCCAGGGCCCCGGTGTGCTAGGTGCTGTACAGAACAAAAAGAGGGTCCCTGCCCCACAGAGTTTACAATCCATGTGCTTTTTGGGAGGAGTGGGGGGGGGGGGAACTGTCATCTTTTTAAACCTCTCCAAAATGAGGCACGTTCCTCTGAGGAAATGATCGGAATTTGCTTTCTGCTTATGGGTTTCAGGCTGCCATGGGCATAGCCCAACTCATCGTTATGGCCATGGAAAAGGAAGGAATTTCGAGGGAAGACGCCATCAAAAAAATCTGGATGGTGGACTCCAAGGGACTAATTGTCAAGGTAAATCTGCCTCTGTTGCACTACTGTGCTGTGGTGCATGATAGATGCAGTGTAACAGGCACAGGGTACAATGGGGCCTGACTCATTAACCCAGAGCAAGCAGATCCAGTGGGCCACAGGCAGCCCTGGAGTAAGTGGTTGCAATTCTGTTGAAGTCAATGGAGCTGCACTTGCTTATACACATCAGGGTAGACTTTGCTTTCCTGTTTTTGATGCCCTTTCCAGCAGCATTTGGACATTCTGGGGATAGCTACAGCTGCAGGGTCAGGGACCACTCTGCTCCTCAGGCCCAAGGGGACTTTGTAAATCTCCTCACCAGGAGACAGAGCTTTCTTGAGATTTGGTCCAAGACACTGGAATGAACTTCCACCCGAACTAAGGGCCATCAGAAACCTCACCGCCTTCCACACGAAGTGCAAGGTGCACATCAAAAAAGAAACTTACCAACACAAACCACTCCACTGCACACAATCCTCCCCCATGCGAGAGGATGGGAGAACAAACCACACGTGACAGATGTTAGTCACGTAATGCACAACTGGAAGGTGCGCAGATACTACAGGGATAAGTGCGATATAGCAGAATATAGAATAGCGTGAGGCACTGAAATCTTGCAAACAAGATTTTGCAAATAATCGATCTAGACTTTTCTCACCTGCCAGAGGCTGGTTTGTTCCTTTTTCCCTGCAGGGGAGGAGTCACCTGAACCACGAGAAGGAAATGTTTGCCCAAGATCACCCCCAGATGAGAACTCTGGAGGAGGTAGTGCAAAGAGTGAAGCCGACAGCTATTATAGGTAGAGTCACGGAAAAGGGAGCTCCGTCTCACTTGTCCAGTTCTTGGGGGGTTTCTTTCTTTGTTCCAGGGGCTCCTCTCTTGTCCAGTCCGACTCCCAAGGCCTCCCTGCCGGCATTTTTTTCCTTTACTTCCCAGCATGCCCCATCTCTTGAGGCTATGAAGCACAAGCTCCCTCCTTCTGTTGAATAGGGATCCCTTGGGAGCCAATCGGCGCTGCCCTTAATGGGCCACAGGGGGCACTCTTGAGTTAAGCAGAGTTCTGCTGCTCCTAGAGGCTGAGCATGTATATCCCTGTGGCCCTACCAAATTCAAGTCCCATTTTGGTCAATTTCACAGTCATAGGATTTTTAAAATTGTAAATTTCAAGGTTTCAGCTATTTAAATCTGAAATTTCATGGTGTTGTAATTGTAGGGGTCCTGACCCAAAAAGGAGCTGTGGGGGGATCGCAAAGGTTATTGTAGAGGGGGTTGCGGTATTGCCACACTTACTTTTGCACTGCTGCTGGCGGCAGCGTTGCCTTCAGAGCTGGGCAGCTGGAGAGCGGTGGCTGCTGCCCGGTAGCCCAGCTCCGAAGGCAGAGCCGTTGCCAGCAGCAGCACAGAAGTAAGGATGGCATGGTATGGTATTGCCACCCTTGCTTCTGCACTGCTGCCTTCAGAGCTGGGCCCTCAGTCAGCAGCTGCCACTCTCCGGCTGCCCCGCTCTGAAGGCAGAAGTAAGGACGGCAATACCGCGACCCCCCCTGCAACTCCATTTTGGATCAGCACCCCCACATTTCAGAAACGCTGGTCTCCCCCGTGAAATCTGTATAGTATAGGGTAAAAGCACACAAAAGACCAGATTTCATGATCCATGATGCGTTTTTCATGACCATGAATTTGGTAGGGCCCTATATATCCCCAATTGACCAGCAGAGCAAGAGTCTGGTGGCAGTTACCAGTGCCAGGCCTCCTGAAGGATAGTGCTGAGCGTAGCCACAAAGCCAACCCGGACAAACACTTGGTTTGGGCTGTTTGCTGATCCTCTGCTCGATGGAGTGGAGGGCTTTATCCTGAAGGTGGTTTTGTCACTGTAAATCTGACTTGCATGGGGTCTCTGGAAAGGGCCGGCCTTCTCCCTCAGAGTCTTACCGTTCAATTTACTGAGCGCTAACAAGAGCTGAGGTTTAAGGAAACATGGGCCCGATCCATTGGAAGTCATAGAGTGAATCAGGAATTAATTGTTCACTTCTTAGGTGTAGCCGCCATCGCAGGAGCTTTCACGGAGAAGATTTTGAAGGACATGGCGTCTTTCAATGACAGGCCCATCGTATTTGCCCTAAGTAACCCCACGAGTAAAGCAGAGTGCACAGCCGAGCAGTGCTATCACCTAACAGAGGTAAATGTGCGACTGTCTCTCCCAGCACAGCAGCTGAGCGGAACAGCCAAAGAGACTTAACACACAGCGCAATCTCTCTGTGTGCTACTGTGATCAGAGGGCTCTTTGGTGGGTCATAGATGAATGTAACCTCCTGGCAGAACCCCACTGACGTACAGCTCATGTCGAGTAAAATGTCAGCCTGCAGGGCTCTTGCAGTTGATCAGCCCCGCAGGGGCAACTTCCGTTCATAAACTCTCAGGCCTAGTCTGCACCCCAGAATTAGATTGACCCTAGCTACCCCCCTCAGAGAGCTGTGAAACATGTTGCACGCTGTGCGAAATAGTTAGGTTGAACTAACCCCCGGTACGTGCGCGTGCACACACACACACACACAGAGTGGCTGCAGCTAGGTTGACAGAAGAATTCTTAACTATATCGATGGAAAACCCCCTTCGATGTAGGAAGCATCTACACTGGCACAGCGGAGGCATACCCTTAGTGTTAATGGTGATGATTTGTTGAGGGGGGCGTTCCTGATGCAGAGACCCTCCTCCCCTCCAGGGCCCAGCTACACAACCTTGTTGGGGTTGAATCTTTTTATTAGGTGGAGAGGAGGGAGGCCCTGAGCCCACCCCAAACTCCCTTCTCAGGCTGGCCCATCAGAGCTGTGTTCCTCAGTGAGCTCCTCAAATGCATGAGGGCCCTAGCTCAGGTATTCATGGGAGGCAACTTTGGGATTCGGATCAGGCAAGGGGAAAGAGAGTGGGTAAGGCACTGGACTGGAACTCAGGAGATCTGGATTCAAGTCTAGGGTCTACCTCAGCCTTTCTAGGGGGTCTTGGGTAAGTCATTTAGGCCCAGATCCTCAAAGGTATTTAGACTCCTAACTTCCATTGACTTCAGTGGAAGTTAAGCCTAAATACCTTTGAGGATCTAGGCCTAAATATCTCTGCGCATCTCCTTCCCCTCTGTAAAATGGGAATATTTTCCTGCATCACAGGACACTGTGTTGACAGGAGCCATGTATGTATCTAGATAAATAGGTTAGAATGAGACATTGTCTGGTACCAGGCCAAATGGAAACTAAATGCCACATGGCTCTTTCCCTTTTGCAAACAAACTGTATGTCAGTTTAAACAGCAGTCAGATCCTAATGGTGGTGGAGCTGTTGCTGAATGATCAATGAATTTGCTATCACAGTCACTGTACTCCCAGAGCTGGGTTCTGGGATCCCCTCAATTGTAGACATTGCCTCTCCAATATCTGTGTGTGTCTGTCTCTCTCAACAGGGCCGAGGCATATTTGCAAGTGGGAGTCCATTCCCTAAAGTAACCCTGGCCAGTGGACAGACCTTCTTCCCCGGCCAAGGAAATAATGCCTACGTGTTCCCCGGAGTGGCGCTGGGAGTCATTGCCTGCGGGGTCCGGCATATCTCCGATGATATCTTCCTCACCACGGCAGAGGTTTCAGATCTATATTTAACTGGTGCTTTTAAAAAATAAAAAAGCAGCTTGAATGAGGCTTGTTGAACCCCAGGAGTCTAGTTAAGTCCTTGGCTAGGAACGGGCCCAGGGCAATGTGTATCATGTGAACTTCAACCCCTCAGCAAAAGGCTGCAGACTTTCCCAACACAGCAGGATGCTAGAGCTTCCATTGTGCCAACAGAAGTCCTCTGCATGAGCCAGTATTTGGTTCCCCGCTGTGGAGGGAGCTGAGGGGGGGGGGCGAGGGGACATGTCCTCTGGAGTCCTGGGTATTTTTACTTACAGGCAAAAATAACAAATCCAAAAGAAAACAAAAATCCCCCAAAGCCTTTGATCATATTTGAAACAGCTGAATTTATTCCATAGCCTTTCCCCTGCTGCAGGAGATGCCTGGCTCCCGTCAGCGGAGGGAAAAGCAAGCAGCCAGGGTTCCCCGCCAAGCCAGCAGCTCTCACAAAGCCATTTTTGCCACTTTGCATTTTCCTCAGCCTTTGTTGTAGGCTGTATTTTTTGGAAAATGTCTGTTTTCAGATCATAACATATAGCCAAGCGGCATGTTTGGGAGGCAGAGCCAACTTTTTCTCAGAAATGGACTCACTTCTTTCAAAAATGGTAGCTAGTCGCGCACACGTTTTTTGCTGAAAGGGCTGCGTTTTCAAGCTCAGAATGAAATGTATGCAAATTTGAATTTTGAGTGGTTTTGCTTTTGATTACAAGGACTTCTCCTGGCTCTCTTAGCAACTGAAGTCTCAGCTCCGCACTGCCTTGTTAAAGCCTTAAGAGGGTGCATGCTGTACTTGATTGAGAACATCATCTATAACCTACCTTCTCTTCATTCTAGTCTATTGCTGAAGAGGTCACGGAGGAGCATCTTGCTGAAGGGAGACTCTATCCTCCCCTGAGTACCATCAGAGAGGTGTCCTTCAAAATTGCTGTTGAAGTAAGAATTCGAGTATTCTTGTGAAGTTTTTGTTTATATATAACCTCTCGTAACGTTGGCAAGGATTTTTCTCTTGCCCTCATCTTTGAAGTGGTTATGACTACCAATATAAATGCACTGGCTATATTAGACCCAGAAACATGGGCGGTGGGTGACGCTTCCCCTTGGGGAGGTTAGCCCCCTGCCCCGCCTCTTCTGGCCGAAGCCCCGCCTCTTCCAGCCAAGGCCACACCTTCGCTCGCTGCTCTCAGCCCCTCCCCCCGTGACTTTCCACGGGATAGAGTAGATCTTTCAGGTGTGGAAGAGCTGATTCAGTGCCATGGGCCAATCACAATTCCAGGTAGCCCCACGCTGTGTAACTCCCAGTTGGCTCCCAATGTGCCTGACATTAATTCCAAATTAGCCTCCGTCACACATCGGTGAAGCCTCCTTGTCCATTCCAAATTACTGACATTGTAAATACTGAATCAGGATGTTGAGGTGAAGAGAGTCTTAATAATGCTAAGAAAATGAATCCCATGTGGTTTAAAGCTCCATGCTCTGTTTCTTGTCCTAAGTTGTGTGGCTTTCTTGTGTGATGTGAGCAAAGCAATAGTACTCTCAAACTCCTGAGTTTCAGCCCAGATTTTCCAATGGTTCTTTCTGTATTTGGGCAAATGGTTGAGACCCAAATGTTAAAAGTGGCCCATCTTCAGGTGCAAGCAGCTGGATTTTCAGAGTTGTAGATCATCCCTAACTGCTCTTAGTCAATGGGAGCTTAGAGTGATCAACACCTTGGCAAATCAGGGCCAACATTTGCAGACTTTGGGGGCCTGATCCAGTGATGCCTGAAGTAATAAGCTCACTGATTTCAGTGAGCTTATGGTCAGACTTTGGGTGTCTAAACTTGGGCACCTAAATAAGTGGCCTGATTTTCAGAGGTGCTGAGCACCCAGGGCGTGTTCCATCATCCTTAATAGGAGCTGCAAGTGTTCCGCGAAGAGTCAAGGCCAGTGATTAAATACGGATTTATGGGTACATGTAGGCACCCACGGTTGAATAACTTGGCCTTAGTGTCTATAGTACCCCCAATTTAGAGACCACTACTGAAAATTTACCTCATGCCTCAGTTTCACCTTTTCAGGCTATGGGATGTTAATACTTAGCTGCCCCCAGAGGTGTCTTGAGAATCCGACAGTCTGTAAAGTGCTATATACAACTGATCAAGTAATAGATTTTTGAAAATGAAGCAGAAAATACCACTCACTTTCTGTGCAAAACATACAACAGCACATCTTGCTTCACAGACTAGTGGTGCAGCCTCTAGCACAGAAGTCTTGGCTGATCTTGAACAGTTAGTCTTCTCTTCCACATTTTAGTGCAACTCAGATAATGAAATCTCCCTCCTCCTGGGTAGATATTCCAGGGTGCAACTCACCACCATCCAGTGCACTGTCTTTTGGAAAGTTTTGGCAATGCATGATGGGGCAGAAATGAGTCATGCAGGGGTGACTGGGAGCAAGGGGACAACGTCCCAGCATACATCTGTCTCCCTCCTGTAATGTCATCCTTATCCCATAATTTCCGTGCCTTTTTTAAAAAAAAAAACAACCTACGAACCTATGTGGCCCTCCTTGCTCTCCACCATCTCTGACAGAAGCATGGAACCCGCACAGTTCTGCACTATTGTCATGAGTGTTCCAAGCACCGGACACACGATCCTCCGGTATTTGCAGAACCTCAGAAAGAACCACATCAACAGGGCACACGATGATTTCATGGAGGGCAGATTTCATGGGATATAGTGAAAACCAATGCAAGGTTGTTGGTGGCATTCACAGAGCAGCTGCAGACAGTGAAGCGCCACTTCTGGGCCCAAGAAACAAGCACTAACAGGTGGGATCGCATCAAATGGCAGGTTTGGGATGACGAGCAGTCGCTGCAGAACTTTTCGATGTGCAAGGGAGGCCACATTCCTGGCTCTATGTGCTGAGCTTGCCGCAGCCTTCCATCACAGGGACACCAGAATGAGAGCTGCACTGAAGTGGAAAAACCAGTGGCAACCGCCCTGTGGAAACTTGCAATGTCCAATTGCCACCGATTAACAGGAAATCATTTTGGAGTTGGAAAATCCATGGTGGGTGCCATTGTCATGCATTTATGTCCATTTTGGCTACACACATACAGCAACCTTGGCTCTCATAGGTCAGTGTATGTGAAGCTGTGGTTGGCCTTACTGTCCCCCGGTGTGGAGTAGCAGAGGTAGGAATACAGCTCCTGATGCCACGTGGAATGTTGAAGGGGTTGTGTGTAGAGAGGTGCTCTAGTGGAGTTCTCCATAGATGGCAAAGGGAGTGGCTGTTGAATCTGTAGGTCCACAAGAGGCTGCAGCATCTGTGTTTGCTGCCAGAGAAGCCCCATTATGTCCTGGTGCATCTCCCTCTCCTTTTCCTGCTGGGATTCCTGGGCCTGTCTCCTGTCCATTCTTTCCTTGTCTATACATCCTGCAGTATTCACCCTCCAGGCCCTCTGTTCATGGTCTGATGCAGCGCTGGCTTGCCGGATCTTACTGAACATGTCACCCTAAGTCCTCTTCTTTCTCCTCCATATCTGGCTCAGGCACCCTGCGAGTATGGAGGGGAAACCCCTCAAGCTACCCCTAACACACACACAGGTTGTCAGAATAGTCACAACAGAAAGCAAAAATTAAGATTCAGAACTCCCTTCCCTTGTTCCCCTAAAGTTTTAAAAAGACATGCTTGTTGTCATTTCTGCTTTGTAGTGCTTGTGCAGGGCACCATTCAAAGCACCAGCCATGTGAGCATGGCCCTCCAGGGGCGAGAGAAATAAGAAGGGAATTGCTTGAAGGAATGAGTATAGGGCAGTGGCATTGAATACTGGCACCAATTTCCACAGGCGGTGGTGATCTTAGCTGATATCTCACTCCTGAGGGTAACAAACGCATGGACAGCCCAGCTGCTGTTGGTGTCCTGAAGTCGCCCGGGCCCGTATGCCGCTAGCCTCTTGACTGGAATGGTGCTGGCCAAAGTCATCACCAACTGGCGTGGGAAAATGTTCTGCTGCGGAGGAAGACCTAAGGCTGCCATCCCTAGAAACCTTCGGGAGAGGACTGCAAGGTACCAGCATGAACATTTCATTGAGATCTCTCAGGCGGATTCAAGGAACATCCTTGTGTACATAAACAAACTTCTCCACAAACCCCCACTCCCCCGCCTAATTCTACAGGGGAATGAAGAGCAGCTAACAACTCTACCTCTCCTTGTTGTGCCACTACCTCTTCTAGGATGAGTAAACTAATGAAAAGTCAATAGCTGTGGCCTGTTACATTGGGGGACATCATGGTACTGGGAAATACATTTACACACTTACCCAAGGTTCCTTCCCCTGCATTGAGCTCACTGATGCTCAACTGCTGGCACTGACTTGACTGTGGTGGAGTCTCAAACAGGTCCTGGCTCACGACATAGCTGGAACCCCGGTTGCATGTCCCCCAGTCTCCTTCACTCCTCCTCGCTGTGCATGCCATGAGTCTGTGTCTTAGGCTCTTCAGAGGTATCCATGGGATACTGGTGGGGTTTTCACCAAGTACGGCATGTAGCTCTTTGGAAAAGCAGCAGGTCTGCGGCTCGGTGTTGTATCGATTGTTGGCCTCCCTGTCTTTCTGATAGGCCTGCCGCATTTCCTTCGCTTTCTCGCGGCTCTGCTGCTGATCCCTGTCATACCCCTTCTCTTGCGTCCTCTGCGTAAGCTGCTCATAGCTGTCCACATTTCTATGGCTTGTCCGTAGCTATGTCTGCACAGGCTCTTCTCCCCGCAGGCTCAGGAGATCCAAGAGCTCCCATCTACTTCTGGCCAGAGCGAGTCTGGAGCATGTAGCCCGCCTGGTCACCCAGGCAGTTGCACACAACAGTGGAGAGCTGCTAGGTGTGCTTGCTAAACTGGACAATCAGAAAATGGCATTTCAAAAATTTGCAGGCTTTTATGGTGGCGGGGGTGGGGGAGGGAGAGAGAGAGGGGCCTTTCAGTCTCTGTGACCTCTGGGCAGTGGAGTTCACAACTGTGACCACAGCAGTCAGTGTCAGGCATTGTGGGACGGCTGCTGAAGGACTGCTAGAGCCAATATAGATAATGCAGTGTCTACACTTGCACTGTGTCGACTTCAGTACATCAACTCTGGCTCAACACCGCTCAGGGAGATGGGGTTACCGTGTCTCCATAATGGGGCTCCATCGATGTGAGACAAATTAAAGTGTAGATACAGGCACAACTACGTCAACGCAGGATGGCTTACGTCAACCGAACTTCATAGTGTAGACCAGGTCTTGGGGAGAAATAGCAGTAGAGATTGAGCTATTCATTATTGTTTTGTTTTTTTTTCTTTGCAGATTGTTGACTACGCCTACAAACATAAGCTGGCTTCCTGGTACCCAGAACCAGAAGACAAGGAAGCCTTTGTCAAAGCCCTCATCTATAGCACTGAATATGAGTCATTTGCTATCGATAACTACAGGTGGCCACAAGCAGCCATGCACATTCAAGATGTATAATTTTTTTAAAACTCTGATCCTTAATATTCTCTGGTTGTTACCATCATTGCCAATCTTCAGGCTTGCAAAATTGTATTGTATCTGGAAACAAGCACTTCCTTACTTGCAGCTGCCTTTTTACTTTGTAAGTACCTGACTAGGGAACAGGCCAGAGCCAACATGTGCAGTGACAGAGACATATATGTCTAAAGGCTTACCCCAAGAAGTCCTGCACCGTAGTTTCCACCTTCCTTCAAAGCACTCCTGTGACCTTGCATAAACAGTATTCTCTTCTAAACAAATTGTCTCACTTCTGTATCAAAAGAATGAATTGTAAAGTAGCAAATCACACAGGAAACATAGCTCCCAAGGAACTGGCTTGGGTGCTCTCTTCTACAAAGCGATGGTGGTAGAGGCCAAAACTGTCATTGAAGTTTCATTTCTTTGATACACAGAGTGCCGCGGTGATTTTTTTATTTTTATTAGTAATCAAAAAGAATTGCAATCAAAGGCACTGTGGCATCACTACTGTTTTGGCGCTCTAGTCTCCTTTCAGTGACACTAGCAGAAATCAGAAGGCGCTGCACTGGAGCCAATGGAGTTTGCTGTAAGTTTAGGAAGACCTTTCAAAAATCTTCCATGTTGAGTGTCTAATATCCTGGGACCAACATGGGTACAACAACACTGCATATGTCCCTTAACTATCAGTTTGAATGTATTAGTGAGGAGTATCCTTTCCCTATTGATTCCTCTAAAAGGGAATAATATCAGCTCAACCTGAAGATGTGTTGCAGTGTTGTTGTAGCCATGTTGGTCCAAGGATATTGGAGAGCCAAGGTGCGTAAGGTAATATCTTGTATTGGACCAACTTCTGTGGTGAAAGAGACAAGCTTTGGAGCTACACAGAGCTCTTCTTCAGGTCTGGAAAAGGTACTCAGAGTGTCACAGCTAAATACAAGATGGGGCATATGGTTGGTTTCATGGTGCATTTGTCCAGAAATTCTTCCTCATTTTTTGTCCTATGACTGAGAGATGTTAATGGGGCCACTTCACCTTGAATGGTTTCATAAAATGTGTGTTAACTACTTACGTTAAACAATCTGTTCCACCTTGTATTTAGCTGTGACATTCTGCTTTCCCACACCTGAAGAACGGCTTTGTAGTTCAAAAGCTTGTCTCTTTCACCAACAGGTCCAATAATATATTACTTCACCGACCTTGTGTAAGTTTGTTCTGTTTATTTAAAGCCTTATTCTATTGGTTCATATCATCAAATGTCTGTAACCTATATAATGACAATCAAGATCCTACACTCCACAGATTTAAGAGTATTTGATTTTCCTAACACATTCTCCTTACCTGGCTCCAATATGGCCAAGAAAGGTCTCAGGGAATAGTAATAGGGTCTTTTTTTACTTAACATAAAACAGCATCCAAAGCATCATATCTAATAAATCAAGTTTATGTTTCTGCTGCTGGGTTAAATATAGGCTTTAACCATACAAGTCTTGCCTCATCAAATCTGACTGCCAATGCAAAGGGATGGACATCTGTTTATTTTCAGACTAGCACACAAAAAAGGAAAACAGAATCTGATCTATTTCAAAATGTTATTAATTGATGCATAAACAAAAAGTCTTAGATCATGGTTGGCTGAAAACAGACTCATCACATAATGAAATTCAGCATGACCGTATCAAAAGTCAGCAATGCTGCCATGTGCAACGCTGATGAACCAGTTAGATCACATCTGATGCATCCCCATTGATATCACGGCAGTCAAATAGTTTTCTCTGAACTTCTGCAGCCAGTTCAGCAATGTAAATGTTTGTTTCCTGATTAGCTAAGACCTCTAACTTCTTTTCCCAATTAAAATATCAGTTAAAATGAAAACTGGCAACATATCTGACATGTAAAGCCAAAATTGAGAGCTTTCTAGTTGCTTTAAGGTCCCAGTCACGCAAGGCTTTACATACAGACTTAACTTTACACACTGAGTAGTCCCACTCGCATCAATGGGATCAGTTACTCACAGTGGGTACAGTTAAGTGTGTGTGTAAGTCTTGGCAGGATCAGGGCCTAAGCCATTCGGACTGTCTGACTCTACATTGAGTCCATTGACTTCACGTTGCAGCAAGCAGTGAGCTTTACTGTGCTTCTCAGGGTTTAACCTTAGGTTCTCCTCAGTCAGTATTTGGCTCAATAAAAGCTTTACTTTCAGCTCCAGTGATGTAGAAATGGGCATGCACCAGAATCCGAGCTGATCACCCCCAAATTTTGGAGGAAAACATTCAGCTGCCCACCGGGACGGAGGGTGGAGGTTGTAGCCGTCTCTAAACAAGAGTCGGTATCTGAACTGAAATCACTAATGATTTTTCTCCCTTACTTCGAGCTATTTGCATACCTTGCATGAGTGCCTACAATCTGTGAGGAGCATTCAGAACACCCCAGGTGGCATGCTCCCACCCCACTCCGCTCATGAGCTAACATAAACCACATTTTGAATTCAGTCAGTGACTAAAGCAGCAGGAGAAGAAAGCACTCCCAAAACAATGCACACTTCCAGCCCAAAACACCTTCTGGAGTTTGTCATTGTCTTTATTCTCCCCTCCAGTCATCAGGTGCTATAATGACAGGTTAATCTCAATATTCTTCTGCTTTCCCATGTACAGGTCCAATGGAACCCTTTCATTGTTACTTTGTCCGTAAAACTTTGTTAAACTGCCTCAGTAATTCTTAGTGTTACTTTATGAAGACCTCAGACAAGCTGAATGTGCTGGCCATTTTATTAGAGAGCATTAAACAGCTCCTGTAAGTGATTGTACATGCAGTGCTTTTGTAATGCAATGACAGGTTTCTGTACTGTGTATGTTTCATTTGTATAATCAATTAAAGCTTACTTAAAAAGTGCAACACCATCCCTTCTTTTAAAAACCATGTATGCCAAATGGTTTCTGAAGGATATTTTAAATTAATTGCATATGCCGTACTAGACGTGTCAGTGAGAGCCAGGCATGCAGACTACACCTGAAAATGGAAGCTAATGCGGTGTTGCCTGTCCTCTTGGGCACCAATCCAGCAAAGCAGGTGAGGGTTCCCATTAATGTCAATGGGACTGCTCATGTGTTCAAGTTCTTTGCTTAGTCAGGACTGAACCTGTGCATTGGGGCATAGTGCTGTTGGAGCGCCCATCTTTCAGACAGCAAGCCATGAGCCTCACAACGTCTCACTGTATAGAAGAATCAATTCCAAAACAGAACACGCCAGCCACTTCTCCACCTGTGGAGAGCATGAGAGAAACATGTGACAGATGGGTAGTCACAGCGGTTAATGCACTCCTGCATAGTGCTCGGTGATGAGCACAGGCTAAGAACCTGTCTAGACCAGAACAACTGTGACCATTATGTATCCCATGGCACCTTACGGATGTTAGTCCTGCAGCCCTGCCCACCTACATGCCTCACTACAGCTTCAACTGGATAGGATACTCTTCAGTGCTTGTCCTAGCCTGCTATGCAGCACTGCTATTCGCTGTCCAAGAGCCCCTGCAGCCCCAAAGGAGGCCTGCATTGGGTCTCTCTTATTTACCTCACCGAGCTGTTGGAGGCCTTAGTTAACTGATTGCACAGATTGCTAAAGTGAGTTAGTTGAGGTAGGGACAATGTCTTCCCTAAGCATTTCTGCGGCATCTAGTACAATGAGGGCTTGTGTAGGACTGCTGGGAACTACTGCAGTATAACTATTCAATAATAATACAGTTCCAGTGTACAGAAACAATCTCTGTCCCTGCTCATGTTGGGGAACTGTCTGTTCAGACAGTAGAATGGTGTAGCTGGTGATGTCCTTCGGGGGGGGGGGGGGGGGATACAGCTGTCAGTAACAGACCAGTTATTGCACCCTACCAAGGGAAGGGGAAGAAGAGCTAGAAGTAAGGCCCCCAGTGCTATAGCCCTTGCAAAACGCCTGATGAGCTCAACAAGCTTTGCAGGAATACTGCAGGATCAGGCTTTAAAATCTCATGGGCTTTAGCAATAGTGAGAGAGAGCACTGCTGCGCTCTGGCGTGCGAGTCAGGGCAGGCGTTTGGACAATTTGTATTCTCTTGGGTTCTGTAGCAAATTGGCAGTATTGGTTGATCTCTCGCCTAATTAGCACATTTCTCTCCTTGCTTCCATGGCTGTGATCCAGCTCTTGGCCAGTCTCCACTAACGCACAGCATCTCAGCCTTTAAACACGTCCGATTCCAATTCAGCAGTTCCAGCTGGACAAATGCCTGAAGAGCAGAGGACTCAGTTGCAGAGCTTGCATTCAAAATGAGGCTTAGGAGTTTAGGATGTTCTAAAAGGCTTGCGTGAGCTAGTATTTCAGCAGAGCGCCCACAGGGCTCTTCACACCCAAGCACCACACTGTAGCACATAGAAGGGGTGAAGGACTTCATCTGGAAATACTTATTCCACTTAGTACCCCCTATATTTGTGGGATAGCAGGCAGGATCTGTAACAGAACTTCCTTTCAGAATGCCTCTTGCTATCAGACTCCACAGCAGAGATTAATGTTTACTGGCATCAACGGTCAATGATTAGGTGAATTGAATGGCTTGAAGAGCACCAGTCTATATGACAGCCCTGGTGAGTGAAATTGTGGACAGCCAAATAGACGACGCCATGGACAGTGGCAGTGCAAGCTGCCTTACCTTCAAGGCCTGCCCTCGGATCAGGAGGTACAACCACTTGGTGTGAGATTAGGTCAGTCTCCATGCTGATTCAGTTCTTCATCTCTGCTGAGATTGCTAAGAAGGGTGTTAAATAGTGGTAGCTGTCCCCTAGATACTGGACCAAAGACACCAACTCCTTTCCTACAGGGCACTAAATGGTGATCAGAGGAGTAGCAATTGCTAATCACTCAATGCCAACTTGACAGGGTAACAATCTCCTGCTCCCCACGCTGTCTTCTTTCTGCCCCTCCAGATCTTACCATCAGTTCAGCTAACCTACAGATCTGGTACCAAAGCAAGGAAATTACTCCTTTGGAACTTTGTTTAATTCAACATAATTCTCATAAAAACCTAAGTCCAAAAGCAACAATCTTTAGAGCAATTTTCATTGAGCTGTGAGACATAGCTCACCACATTCGGGGGGGGGAAATCCGCACGAAGAAAACAAAAATAGGGTGAAAACTTGCTTCAAACCATTAACCGGGATCCTGGAATGTATCTAGACTCTGACCACACATTGGATTCCCCGCAGTTGGTCGTGCGCCTCTTACACTGGAAACAGCGTCGGTACCTCTCGCACTGATCAAGTAGCATGAGCTTGTCCCCGGCACTAAAGGTAAAGAGAAATGTGTTAAATGTTATTGACTAAGGGAAAACAGAAATCAGCTGCACCAATTCAGCCTCATCCCCACTGCAGTCAATGGGAATTATACCTGCTAATGCCAGAGTTAGAACTGGCTTTGTGTCTGGGTCACGGATCACACAGAGCCCTCCTGTACAATACAATTGGAGGGTAAAGTTTGCAGCTATCCATATAGGGGCTGAGAAAGGCAGGATCTGGGCCCTTCAACGGAAGTAAGCCAGTGCAGAAGGCATCAATGCAGTACACAGCTGACTGCTGCCAGTCTGGTTGCTTCGGAGGTGGCATGCGAGAAAGGCCAGACTAAGCTGGACTTTGGAGCCCTCCTGTTGGTAAATCTAGAGAGCCCTTTAGACGCAATCCACCTCTGTCTTATATTACCAGTGTATAGGGTGCTCTAGAGGTGCCCCTCTGTGTGTGAGCGGTGTCTGATCAGCTGTTCTGATACAAGGCTCCCAACGCACAAGGCAGAGCAGAGTGGTTCTGGCCCATAAGAGGTGGCCACAGAAGACCCACTAACTCAAAGGCACCTCTAAGGCCATCTATACATCATCTATGGCAAATAACAAAACACCTAATGTACTTAGTTTTTGTTGGTCTTTTTCAAATGAAGATTGCTGGCTCCTGTCAGCGAGTCCTTAAAACAGACCTGGTAAACAAAGGGATCCCTCTACGCACTAGCCACACAGCAGGAGGTATCACCCTCTCTGTACTGCATTAGAAGGCTAGCAGTTATTATATATGGAGATATACCTATCTCATAGAACTGGAAGGGACCCTGAAAGGTTATTGAGTCCAGCCCCCTGCCTTCACTAGCAGGACCAAGTACTAATTTTGCCCCAGATCCCTAAGTGACCCCCTCAAGGGGTGAACTCACAACGCTGGATTTAGCAGGCCAATGCTCAAACCACTGAGCTATTCCTCCCCCCTTCTGACATATCCAGCCATGTCAGAGATCTGACTGGCTATGTGATGCTAAGTGCTTTATAACTTGGCATTAAGACATTCCACCTGGGCTGTGGTAATGGAGCACTAAAACACAATTTGAAGTGCCTAGATATGCCGGTTATTAGGCTCTTTACACTATTATTCATTTTTCAGAAATCTTTTTAAATCCACCTTGTTTGGCATTTTATGCAGCAAAGAGTCCCACCTCTGGAAAACCAGAGTAGACAGGTGAGAAGATAGGAAGGGAACCTATGTATATCAAAGTGCCTAGATATCCCACTAGGATTTTAACCTTAAGCAGGCTTGGACAGATGTTACTGAAGGAGTAACCTGAAGACAATAAGTTTAACACAGGTAACATTGAGGGCATAAGCTGACATGTATTTTAGGCATGTGGTTCTCAACCAGAGGTATGCATATCCCTGGGGGTACACAGAGGTCTTCCAGGGGATACATCAACTCTTCTAGATATTTGCCTAGTTTTACAATAGACTACATAAAAAGCACTAGCAAAGTCAGTACTAAACTAAAATTTCATACAGACAATTACTTGCTATACTGCTCTATATACTATACCCTGAAATGCAAGTACAATATTTATATTCCAATTGATTTATTTTATAATTATATAATGAGAAAGTAAGCCATTTTTCATTAATAGTATGCCGTATGTATTTTTATGTCAGATTTTGTAGCGAGTCGTTTTTAAGTGAGGTGTAACTTGGGGGTAAGACAAATCAGACTCCTGAAAGGAGTACAGTAGTCTGGAAAGGTTGAGAACCACTGTTTTAGGCCATAATTTGACCTGCAGAGCCTTGGTGATGATGCACAGGATGGAAAAGTCCCAGCTTGATTGTCAGAGCCCTCAGTGAGTTTCCAGGGCTGCCCGTTTGAAATAACATCTTTTTACTTGAGCAAGTGTGATCCATAAATCAGTGAGAAACAGTATATATGGAGCCACTTGTATAGGAAAGAATTGCACTTTAAAACTCGATTCTTTTGGCTAGCCTTCCACTAACTGTCGTCTCCTGCTTTCTTGCCATCCACCCAAACAGAAAACAGACAGTATAAAATGTCAGTACAAATCCGCAATAAAAATCCTGGAAGTGAAGAATGCTAATCCCGTGATTCTGTTCAAGCTGAGTATACATGCAAACGTTTTCTTGCCCCAAGTCCGACTGGCAGTGACTTTGGGTGGGGGGTGGGGAGTTTTGCCTTCCTCTGCAGTGTGGGGCACAGGTCACTTGCCAGGATTAACTGGGTATATCTCACTTAATCAAGTCCCTGCCATTGCGGGGGCCTAGGGCCCCTCCTGTTCTCTGCCTATGGCCACATAACAGTTTAGTCTCCTGTGGGCTGTGATACTTTGGTCTGATTTTGGTTGCTGGGTGTAGTGTGCAGGTGCAGGGTGGTGTTACATAAGAACATAAGAACGGCCATATTGGGTCAGACCAAAGGTCCATCTAGCCCAGTATCCTGTCTTCTGACAGTGGCCAATGCCAGGTGCCCCAGAGGGAATGAACAGAACAGGTAATCATCAAGTTATCTCTCCTGTCACCCATACCCAGCTTCTGGTGTTGGTGGCCTGTGATAAACAGGAGGTCCAACTAGATGATTTAGTGACCCCCCCCCCGGCCTTAAACTCTATGACTAGGTGCCTATTTGTATCTCTAGGCACCTGAATACCTTTAGAAATCTGGTCCTTACATCCATTAGCTTGGAGATCATGGTGGACTCAAACTTCTTACATGGTCCAGCTACTACAGTGGGACAAAGGCCTGTACTGCGTTAATATGGTTTTGCTTCTAACGCATTCAAGCATAAAGCAGTACTGAGATCAGTTAGGGGGTTGCCACTTCCCCATGCACTGAAGGCAAAGCACTGCAGTGGGTATGACTGGCGAAAAGATGGGCACTGTAGCAACGTGGCAAAAATGGGGAAAAAGGAAGACAAGAAAGGGGAAATCCCCTCAGTGTTTGGGAATCTTACCGCTCAAATAGCTTCTCTTCAACTTCCCTCAGCCTTTTCATTCCAGCGCTTTTTTGCCAGTCGTCCTGCACTGCTAAATTCATCTGGAATATTTTCTCAAACTGCGCTCCTCTGTCTGCAATCCACCTGAAACATTATTAAAAATGTCTCTCCTATGATTCATGGATGAATCTACCTCCCACTCCCCCACTTTCTCAGTTTGTCCCTGGGTTTCTTTAACCACAGCCCCCAGGGTGGTGGGCAGGGTGCCACAGAGCTGCTGGAGGCTGTGACAAAGTTAATGACTTTCATGTGGGCCGAGAGCACTACCTGAGCCAGAAACCCTGTGGTGCTTAGAAACCCCACACAGCCTTGGGCAGATCTGGCTGCTCTTGGCAGAGCCTATGAAGGCCACCAGCTCAGCTGAGAAGATTAACTACAAATTCAGGCGCTTGTCTGAAATGTTCAGCCAGAAATGGGCCCAATCCACAAAGTTCAGCTCTGACTGAGTTAATCCCAGCAGAAGGCTCCAAGTCTCTCCACTTAGACCTGATCCAGCAAAGCACTTAAGCACAGGCTTAATTTTAAGCATGTGAATAGTTCTCACTGGAGACAGTAGGACTACACATATGCTTAACTTTAAGCCTGTGCCTAAATGCTTTGCTAGACTGGGGCCTTAAAGAGGAGAAAATGCACCCTCTTGCCCTACCCCAGAGCCCTGTGAGGCAATTTCATTACTGCTGTTGAATTTTCTCAAGGCTTCATTGGAAATGGTGTACTGGACTGGGCTGCAGGCTTACTCTCTCTTGGCTCTCTGCAGCATGTCAGCTTCTCTCCTCTGCTCCACCAGCTGATTGAGGATAGCTGTCCTCTTCCGCTGGGCTGTGGCGTGCAGCTGGTGCTTGTAGAACTCCTGGGCTCGCTGCCTTTTTTCCGCAAGCTTCTCATTGGTCATATCACTCTTCCCAAAGATGAGATCTGCTGAGTCAGGCTCACAGACGGGCAACTGTATCGGCTTCAACTTTATCTGTATTAGGTTGATATGAAGATTTTACCATGATGGAACTAACCTCATGCATGGCTCTGAAAACTTTGAATGACAGAAGCTAGGGATGGGAAAAGACCTATTAAATCAGCTAATCCACTTTCTCAATTCTGGATTTAAATGCCACACCCAATGAGGATTCTACCACTTCCCTTGATTATTTTATAGTTCAATCAGGAAGCATTTTTTATTGATATTCAAGTCCATATTTTTCCTTTTTAAATACCACCTTATAGAGGAGGCAGCATGATGTAGTGGATAAGACACTGGATTGGGAATCAGAACACCCTAGGTTCTATTCCCAGCTATGCCACTGACCTGTTCTGTGACCTTGGGCAAATCCCTTCACCTCTCTGTGACTCTGTTTCCCCTCCTGCCCTTTGTGTGTTTTGTCCATTTAGTCTGAAAGATTTTCAGGGCAGGGACTGAATGCTACCTAAGCTCTTGGAATCTAGTGGCAATTTCATTCAAAATTTCTCAAAAAATTCCATGATGACTTTGTATAGCTCTACTCAATCCAAACAGATACCTCTAGATAACTAGTTTGAGGGGGGACGGGCTATTTCTCAGCCAGCAATAGAAACATTGTAAACTGCGCCTCATTTTAGGTGTTAAATAGACTCACCATCTTAACAGCTTCAAAATACTGGCTATAGTGATCATTCTTAAAACTTCGGAAGATCTTATTATGGCTTAGATCATTATAGAGTTTTTTAATATGTCACTTCAGATATGGTATATTTCCACCCTTCTCCACAACTTTCTGAGAAACATTCCAGTTTTTAAAGACACATCACTTAGCCACATAATAGGTAGGAAAGTTATTAAACACAGGATTATTTTTTCGTTTTAAAAACTTTGTCACTATCAGGTCAGTGACCTGGCCTGGTGAGGAACACATAATTATTAATCACAAGTTTTTACCTGTGTATCCAAGGCCCTCTTATAGCACTGCATTTCTTCCATCTTGCCCTTCAGGTATTTAGCTCTTTGGGCAGCTAGCCTAGAAATAAAAATACAAAAGAGTCACAAGAGTTTTACTCAGATGATATTCCAAGAAATAAGTGTGCAGGATTCATCCAGGCATGCCCTGTGAAATACAGATCTGCCAATAGTACATCTGAGTCCATAACACTTAGCTACCGGTTATAGCCCATGTTTCTCTCTCTTACCAAGATGGCTCTGCTCCCTCAAAAATTATTATAACAATAATTATTAATAATGATGACTTCCATGATAGAGTAAGACAACTTATGACACTGAGCTTGAGCTGTGTGCATCACCCTGGCTTACATGCGATAATATAGCAACAAATCACTGGCCACGTCAGATTATTAGGATTGTCACTATGCTGCTGCATACTTTGGTAGCTTGGAATTTCCTAAATTCAGCAGGAATTGAACTGAGACCTCCTCGTGCTCCAAAAACACAGTCAGCCCCTACAATCTGATCCAAAGGAAGCCTCCATTGGCTATTAGCAGTATAGGGCCTATGACACACAACATAAATGATCTGATTCCATCTGGCAGGGGGCAATGATATGCATACAGTGAACCCTAGCCAGCTAGTTTGTTAAATCATTGTCCTTGTGTTTGAAGAGGAAAAAAAAACAGTTCACAAGTGTCTGAACCTCTAGAATTTCCTACCATAAGAGTAAAATTCATCTGTGTAGGAGACAGAGGATTCTCAGGGCCAGTCCGAGACCATGGGATGAACTCCCCTAGGAACCAAGAACCATCACAAACCTCCCCCTACCTTCCACTCCAAATGCAAGGAGCACTTCTTCCACCTGCCTTCTCTAACACAAACACAGTAGCATGTAGGTAAACAACACACAACCCAAAACTGAACCCAGACCAAATCAAGAAGTTACACTGCACATATAATCATATCACTTAATACACGACTGGAAGGTGCTCTGATACTATGGCAATAAGAATCTACATAGAAGTGAACGCTATATAGAATAGGAAGGTGAGGCGATAACATTTTATTGTAGAGAACGCTGATTGGAGTAATTCTATAACGGAATGAAATGGCTGCTACCCATTGCCCTGATTGGTTCAGAGTGCCTGCTTGTAAATGAGATGCAGGGCAGACACACTAAACCAGAGTTGATTCCTCATGGTTACAATGTCCTCGTTCACCATTTCACGTATTTTTCTTTTCAAATCCCATACAGTGGTTCAGCTTGAATTTTAGCTCTGGCTACAAAAACCTTTGGCTCAAATCAACATGGAAGCTAGTGCCACGTTATTAGCGTCTCTCTCCACACCCATGCTCATAAATTCTGCCTAAATTGCTTGTAGGGATATTGCATTACACTCACAGCACACAAACGTTGTTAAATCTCCATCTTTACTACTCTCTGAACCAGATTCTGATTTCAGTTACATTAGTGTAAAACCAAAAGTGTCTCCATTGACTTCAATGGATTTACATCAGCATAAGCATAAACAGAATCTGGATCCTTATGTTTATTTGTGAGCCTAATATTACTTTCTTCTACCTTAGCAATGACACTGAATAAGACACATAAAAACAGTCCTTACCCCCAAGAAGACCCTTTTCTACCATACAAGAGTAATCCAAGTCACTCTGAACTCAACAATCCTGATCTTTGTGCCATTTCATATAAGGCTTCCCCTCATTCCCCATACTAACTGTATAGGAGTGAACTGGTGAATGTAGATTTTTAAGGATATTTATGGGATGGTTTGTTGTTGTATTTCAATATGTATCTCTTTGACCTGTACTGTAGAACTGACCTGTAACATCAGGTGCTTAGACACCAGTAGGTGTGTGGAATGATTCGATAGGTTAGACTGGATAGAGACACAATAGAAATATTTTAAAATCATATTTCTGATCACACTCTCAAGGGGGTTCCAATCCAGCATTCAAAACAGAACAGGACAAGGGGTAGGTAACATTTTTCATGCATATACTTCTTTCATTGACACATGCCTTTTTCAGGGCACCAAAGCTATTCATGAAATTCAGGTCGAATTCAGTGAACAGTTTCAGCTGGAGAAAAAAATGGAAAAGAAAAATCTGAAATGTTGGAATGGTCCATTTCCAAATGTCATTTCAAATCGACATTCGAAACATTCCATTTCAGCCCGAACACAACTTTTTTTGTTTTTTGTTTTGGCGAGAAAAAATGAAAAATTCAGTTTCAGTTTGACACTAAGTGGTTTGGCAACAGAACCAAAATATCAATTTTTCACTCAGCTCTAAACAAGACTGGCTTTACTACCATTGCCTTTGGGTCCTAACTCTAGTGCCAAGGGCAAGAGACGTGTAGAACGGACCCACTCCCACCAGCACCACATCCAGCTCCTACCCTAGGCAGAGACAACAGGCAGACTCACTCTTCTGCAAGCTGCACTTGTTCCAGCCGATCCATCAGCTCTTTGTCCTGCTTTAGTTTTGCTTCCTTCTCCTTCTTCTCCTCCATTTGCTTCATCAAGTCTTGTGAATACTCCTCTTGCTTGATGTAGGGGGGAGGGCTGGGTGGCCGTTTAACAAAAACAAATGATTTCTGCAAGGAAAGAAACATGTTTCATATCTGATGGGAGAAACAAGATAGAAGACAATACCATGAAAACATGGCATCATTTCCTTAAATACGAACATTGCGGAATCATTTCAGGCAGAGATGCATTTGGAGTATCCGGAAAGGAGACAATCCCATCAGAACCAGGGGAATCACCCCAAAATTCCCCTTGGATTGGTGGCAAAATGTTGACCAAGGTCTCACTAATGCCCCCAAGTAGCCCCACCACTATCACTATTGTTATTACTGTGCTCTAGTTACACTGTGCTAGATAATGTTCACTTACATCGCAGGGAAGAATAATTCCTTCCATTAGAGGAATTACTGGTGACGTCCTGTGGCTGTGTTAGGCAGGTCAGACTAAATGATGACAAAATCTGAGCATCACTGTTAATGCATTAATAGTCTCCCTTGCTGAAAGCTCTCACACTGAAAGGGTTTGTCTATTAATGCTTTGGGTGACCCAGTTTCTGATGTTTCTTTCCATGTTATATATGCTAATGGAAAGTCAATACACAGCTTGGGCAGAAAAGTTACCAGGATGGGACTATTCTTCTTAAAAAACAAAACAAAACAAAAGCTCTTACATAAAATTCTGTGGATTTTTCATTCTTGTGGTTTCTCATTGCTTCAGCCACCCCCAGGTTAAAGGCAGCGTTTTTTTGGTTCTGTTCTCTGTTCGCCAAGAATTTCATCTATCGTGGGAGGAAAAGAAAAGAGAGGCATTTTAAATGACGGTGTGAACAAAAGTAATGTCACTGCACAGCCAGGAAATCCTCCAGTCATGACATGTCTATTCTCTGGACGTGCAGTTTAAAGTTCTTCCTTTTATAATGAAATAGATAATTCTGTACATTAAAGGCCTTAGCCCCAGCCCATTGAATTCAGTGGAAAGACTCCCATGGATATCAATGGACTTTGGATCAAGTCCTAATAGTTTAGGTCCTAATATTATTACTGTACCATTAAAAGGTTAGATTTACATAAAATAAGAATATTACTGATAACATTTTAATACCTTCTAAAACTAATATATTTATAGTGAATAATGATAATACCACTTAGCTCTCTACAACACTTTTCATCCCATAGACCTAAAACGGCTTTACAAAGGGAGTATCATCATCTTCCTTTTACAGGTGGAGAAACTGAGGCACGGAGGTTAAATGATTTACCCAGGGTTACACAGCAGGTCAGTGGCAGCGCTGGGAACAGAACTCAGGTCTCCTGACCACTAGGGCCCTATTTACTAGGCCACACAACCTCCCCTAAGCAGGGCCGGCCCTAACTTTTTTGCCCCCCCAAAAAAAAAAAAAAAAAAAACGCCCCGCCGTAACAACCCTGCCCCCAGCACCGCCCCACCGAACCAAAAACAAAACAAACAAAAAAACCCAACGCCGCCCCGCCGAACCAAAAACAAACCCCCCCAGCGCCACCCCGCCAAACCAAAAACAACAACAACAAAAAACCCAAGCGCCGCGCCGCCAAACCAAAAACAACCCCCCCCAGCCCCGCCCCGCTGAACCAAAAAAAAAAAATACCCCCGAGCGCCGCCCTGCCGAAACAAAACAAACAAACAAACAAAAACCCGAGCGCTGCCCCGCCACCCCAAGATTGGCCGCCCCTTACAAGGTGCTGCCCCAAGCACATGCTTGGTCGGCTAGTGCCTGGAGCCGGCCCTGCCCCTAAGGGCACAAGTCTCTTCTCCAATCCACCTAGCAGATTTGTGCGTTGATATTTTGCTGTATATTTGCAGAGAATGGGATCACTTTATGTCTCTTTGAGAGCTCAGCGTTAACAACTCTTGTGATTTTATAGGCAGGCTTGTGATATTTGTTCTTTTTCTTAAGCTCCCGCTCATGAAATAATGTGATTAGGTGAGAATCTCAGCTCTCACTTTTTCTTTAAAAAAAAAAAGTTTCTAGCCATCATGGGTGCAGCGAAAAGCTTGAAAATGTGACCCAAAAGCCAGGAGGCAAAAACAAACAAACAAACAAAAACAGCTACATTTTGATTTTTATTATAAAATATCATAGTTTTTAAGCCATTCCCATGAGTTCTGAATACTTGGCATGGCAATACTTGGTCTGCACATGGTGACTGAAATGCCTGCCAATGCCGAGGACCTAGCATAGGGCCTTTTGCACTATTTAAGCCCTCAACCTCTGGGGCTGAAGTGGTGCACAGAGTTTTGTGGGGGGCCTCTTCACTTGGTCACATTTCACTCCCAGACCAGCGAATGTAAAGAACTGCCGTGCAGAGAGAATTCTGCTGTAAGTCTTTAGAACTCTGGGCACAAGCAGAGATTTCTGCTAAGCAACAATGTGATAGTTAAATTAAGGGTCTGATCAAAAGCCTACTGATTTCAGTGGGGCTCTTTCCATTGACTTCAGCTAGCTTTGGACCAAGACCTTGATGCAGCAGGTCTCTCTTTATTCCCTCCATTTTTTATTTAGAATTTTTCTCTCATTATAGCAAATAGACAAGCATCTACAGCAGTGGTTCTCAACCCACAGGCCATTTGCAGCCCAATCAGTACACAGCTGTGGCCCATGTGACAGCCTCAGGGCCATACAGGTAATATATATATTGTGTGTATGCGGCCTTCATATCACAGAGAGAGCAGCATATGTGGCCCACAATGGCAAATAGGTTGAGAACCACTGATCTACAGACACCTTTCCTGCCTACTTCTCTGAAACATTCAAAACTCAGCTCTCCCTGGTGGTAGGAATCTTGTTTCTCTGAGTGTTTCAAATTGCATGAAAACCACAAGGAGTCTGGTGGCACCTTAAAGACTAACAGATTTATTTGGGCATAAGCTTTTGTGGGTAAAAAAACCACTTCTTCAGATGCCTGGAATACCTGCTGCCTATGAAGAGCCTCTTGGTCTTTCATAGTTTGGTATTGCGCCAATATTCTGTCATCATCCAGCTCTTTCCTCCGCCTCTCTTCGCTTAAGTACACTGGGATGTTCCTCTGAGCACGCTGCATACACAGGTAGCACATTTCCTGGAGGCCCATAGAAATATAAAAGAATGCCCATTACCTTCCTCTCTTTTAATTTTTCACCCTCTATTCACCCTCCACCTACAATGAACTTCCACAAGTCTTCAAAAAATCCAACCTTCTTACAAGTGGTGTTTTAATTAAAAATACTAGGGGGGAATTATTTCCTCCTTACTAAGGGCAGCTAGGTGCACGGTTCCTGTGTAGTGGCAAAAAATGTATTTTGAAATTCAATTTGCTCCTAAATCTGTATGCACTTCTGAAAATCCCATCCCTGATAAGTATTAGCACAGCTAGATCTGGAACAGTCTGTCCATGCAAAAGATTACATGGGACCAACAGCCGGAGATGTACATGAAATTGACAAAAAAAAAAAACAAGCCCCCAGCCTCTCTCTTAAAGCTTGGCAATGGCTACACTTGCAGTGACGTGCAGGGTACATGTAGCTACACGCCGCAGTGAAAGGCTCTGGCAGTGGGAAAAGGCTCCGGCAGCTCCCCAGTGGTGGAACCTTTTCTCGCTGCCTCCCTCTGCCAGAGCCTTTCCCTGCTGCTGGCGTCTTTCACTGCAATGGAGAAAAGCTCTAGCAGTGGGAAGGCAATGGGACACTACACTACTAAAAATAGAGACCTGGGAGGCATGGCTTGGGTGTGTAGAGAGCCACGTAAGGTAAGTGTTCTGGCATGTCTTTACTCACCTAAGCCTTACCTCACCGTCTCCACTGCTGTTTATACCTGTGCTAGCTGAGTGCACAGTGTCTGTGCTCTATTCACTGCCCCAAGTGTAGACCTACCCTTATCAGCTATGTCGTTTTAGACTTTATAATTTCCAACCCAGAACAGGAAGTCGAATCTTTCTAGATCAGATTGGCAATCAAACATGGACGCAACAAAATCACAGAAGAGCCTGGTTTTACGTATAGTCAGACATGCACAAACTGCACAGTTTCTATATATTAGTGAGCAGGGTTCTACAGCGCACATTGCAGGTGAGAGTAACAGAAAATTTTCCCAGCTGTTAGTATATTTGTTGTCTGTGTTCCATTGGTTGGTTAGTTAAAAATAGGACCCAATAGCTAGTGGCCAAGATTTAAAACAAAACAAAAAAGTCTAAAGTTAAGCTCCTAAATACATATTTAAGCTCCTAAATCAGTGGCCTGATTTCAAAACTGCTGAGCAGCCACCAGCTCCTACTGATCTCAACAATTAATATGCCAGCATTACTAGGACATAACCTCAATCAGAGGTGCTGCTGCTCAGAACTTTTGACAAATCTTATTTTATGGATCCTAAATATGGATTTAGGAGCCTAATTTTATACTTCTGTTTTTCAGAAGATCTGACCCAATCAGTGTTGCCAGCACTCATGGTTTGAACATAGGAACAGCCACAGTGGACCATCTAATCCTGTATTCTGTCTCTGACAGTGGCCAGCACCAGAGTCATAGATTCTAAAGCCACAAGGGATCACTGTGATCATCTAGTCTGACCTTCTACATAACACAGGCCAGCCATAGGACATCCCCAAAATACTTCCTGTCTGAACTACAGCAGATCTTGTAGATAAACATCCAGTCCTGATTTTAAAATTGCCAGTGATGGAGAAGCCACCACAACCCTTGGTAAATTATTCCAATTTTTAATTACCCTCACTGTTAAAAGATACTTCAGAGGAAGGTGTAAGAGCCCCTAAGTAGGCAGATGAGGGATAATCCGCTCCACACACAGGTCTCATCCTGGTCTCTCTTAGTTAGAGTTTGGCTCAAACCCTGAATCACAAGGTTTAATATCCCTTTCAAAATTTTTGTTGTCATTAATTATGACAACACCGGATATTCTTGATATCCACATAAATATCTAATCCCTTTTCAAATCAAAGTGCAGTGTCCCCACATTGCTTTAGTAGCGCCCAGAAAACCTCAAGGTGTAAAAATAATTGACAAAATATGCAACCTTAGCACTTGTTTTGGCAAAACACTTGTGCACAAAAGGGAAACTATTTATTTTCTACATCCCATAATCGCTAATGAATCAAGAGCCTTATGGTTAACATTTCCATAATAACCAGGTCTCAAATTATGGATTCCTATATGTTTCTTCAAAATACAGTGTTGGCCAAGATTTACTCATACATGTATAATGAAATGCATTTCTTTTAAGTAAGATCCAATATGGCCTATAAAAACAGTAATTGAATGTTATAATGAACAGCCATTAGGGACAGTTTTAAAATCAATCCCCAGGTAACCACGTTTTGCTATGATTAAAAAGTGACATAATAAGTACATAAGATCCATATATTGTACCTGTCCAGCCCTACCATGATCTTGACAAAGAGGGGATGGGGTTCTGGGTCCGGTAGCATGAATTAGGTTGGGACCGCAGTCAGTTTCTGTCTTTGAGAAACACGGAGGAGCAGGTGATGTTGCACTAGGAATACACAACAGGACATGTGCATCAGTTTATTACAAGTGCTGTGTACAGACACCAACACACTGGGCATAAGGCTGTTTTGCAGTGGAGTTTGGTTCACCACATGTTCACTAAACACATGTTCATGAATGCACACCAGAGGATAGTGTCCACACATAAAGAGGTGGCTGAAGACTAAGCTGGGCCCAAATTCCCTAAATAGTTGCTACATCCTCTAGTAAAAAGAACAAACAAAAAACCTCATTGGTGCTCCCAAACAGCCAGTCACAAGTCACAGGGCTCTCAACTGCTGCCCTCCTTTCTTCCCTTAGGTCTTGTCACCCAGGGCACTGGAGAGCTAGCCCCTGTCTGGTTCCTGCTGCAGCAGGAGTCATTCAGCAGTGCTCAAGTGTGTGCTACTCCCCTGGTTGCTCACAGCTGCAATATTGGCTCCTGCACTTCCTCAGCTACATGGCCTGGACCTTGCCTTAATCGGCCTCTGAACTCATGGGCTTATATGGGGAGTCTTTGCATTGGCTTCAAAGCCATAAGATCAGGACCATAAGCTTCAACTGAGCTTAACGACAAACTGTTCCAATGTATGGTTATACTGGAGTAGGAGGTGTAATTCCCAGCTCAGTTGACATACCTGCGCTAGCTCTGACCGAGGTAGCATGCTAAAATAGCAAGGTAGCTGCAGCAACACAAGCCACAGGACCAGCTATCCCCCCGAGTAGGGTTTCAGACAGGATCGTACTGGGGCAGTTAGCCTGTCCTGCCACAAGCACCGCCACAGCTACACTTCTATTTTTAGCATGCTACCTCTGTGACGTTGCAGTCTATATGGTTTTATAAAAATATAAGTGAATATAATGTAACTGGGATATGCTTCATGCAAAAGGTCTCTTGTAAGGTATCATTAAAAACCTTATAATCTGCTGAGTGCGATCATCCTATTTGTATAAATGTACCACTCTTGTATCTAAAACTAGAAATATAAAATATAACTCTGAGGGCCTATTGTAATTATGCAAAGTGTGGGCCATTAATGGTGGTTTGGAATCTTGATGACTCCCATTAACCAGGACCATTGTCTGCAGATGGCTGTGTTTACCTGTGAGTCTTCCTGTATATGTGTGTGCTGGCAAGTGGGTAATGAAGTCTTGCAGTGACATGTGATCATGTCACCTGTACTGGAATCCATCTTTAACCTGGTGCTTTTCCAGTGGGGGGGGGGTGGAAACCCAAAGGGACAAAGGGTTCCCGCCTTATGCAAAAGATATATAAAGGGGTGGGAACAGAACAAAGGGAGAGAGAGGAGAGCCATCATGAAGAATCCCCTAGCTACCACCTAAGCTGGAGCAAGAGCTGTACCAGGAGAAAGAATTGTGCCCAGGCCTGGAAGGTGTCCAGTCTGAGGAAAAAACTTACTGAAGCATCTCTAAGGGTGAGAGTATCTGTATTTAGTTCGATTAGACATAGATTTGCGCATTTTATTTTATTTTGCTTGGTGACTTACTTTGTTCTGTCTGTTACTACTTGGAACCACTTAAATCCTACTTTCTTTATTTAATAAAATCACTTTTTACTTATTAATTAACTCAGAGTATGTATTAATACCTGGGGGAGCAAACAACTGTGCATATCTCTCTATCAGTGTTATAGAGGGCGAACAATTTATGAGTTTACCCTGCATAAGCTTTATACAGGGTAAAACGGATTCATTTGGGTTTAGACCCCATTGGGAGTTGGGCATCTGAGTCCTAAAGACAAGCACACTTCTGTGAGCTGTTTTCAGGTAAACCTGCAGCTTTGGGGCAAGTAATTCAGACCCTGGGTCTTTGTTGGAGCAGACGGGAGTGTCTGGCTCAGCAAGAGAGGGTGCTGGAGTCCTGAGCTGGCAGGGAAAACAGGAGCAGAGGTAGCCTTGGCACATCAGTTGTCAGCTCCCAAGGGGGTTTCTGTGATCCAACCCATCACAACCTCAATCAGAGCTAGTGCAGATATGTCTACCTGAGCTGGAAATAAACCTCTAGCGCCAGTGTGGTCATACCCTGTGTCACAGCCGGTAACTAATTTGCCATCAGGGTGCACATATGATGCTTTACCATGCACACCGTCACAGCCTGACCCAGAAATAATTCTAGGAGTAGAAACACAGTAAAACCGCAGTTAGCCAAATGTGCCCAGGAAGGAATACCTAAATACAGGGATAAACAAGTCTTCAGTAAACTAAATTACCACATGGAGAAACAGAAAAGCAGTACACAGAACTCTGCAGGAATTCACTTGCATTTATAGTTGCTGAATAAAAAATGTGCTACAGATCATTTAGGGTCCAATCCATCGTCTATTGAGGATCATCCAATGGTTAATGGTCCAATGGCCCAGTTCCTAGCTCTGACGCAGACTCCCTGTGTGACTGTAAAACAGGGATAACAGCACGTGGCCCCCTCACAGGTGCATGGCGAGAATAAATTCAATAGCGTCTGTGAGGTGCTCAGCTGCTGTGGTGATAGGGGCCATAGAGGCAGAGAGATGGTTCAGTTGCAAAGCAGTGATGTACATCTTTAAATGACCAATAAATAAGGCAGGGAATGGAAACTTGCATTCAGTTTTCTCCTATTTCATTGACTATATTCAAATGAACAGAGAAGGGGAGACGACGATCCTGAACAACAACTCTCATCTTGTCTGAACTTCCCTAAAGCTGAAGGTGTCTCAGATCCAGGCCCCCTCTCGCTATTTAACTAACAGTGTCATCTAAATGTCAGGCATTTGGGGGGATAGTTACGCCAGGCATTGTACATACATTTAAATACACTACAGATTGTGAGGCACTATGGTGATGGGGGCCATATAAGTACCTAAGATCAATATAGATAGATTGCTAGTGGCGAACGCTGTAAATGAAGAGAAAGCAATGTGGTGAGAGAAGCAACTCTATCTACCTATCAATCTCTGGCCATTCTATTGTGCCCATCACAGTAATAAGCTTTAGTACAAAAGAAAAAGCCTCTAGGTTAACTGATTAAACCCCAGAGAAACAATGGAGATGGGCACTGTTCTATCCCCTTGGTGCATGAGACGTTTGAATTTCACTTTGCTCTGTAAAGCAGTATCCGTCAAATTAAAACAAAGAGCTCCTACATGTTTAATCATGGCTGAATTGGGTCTCAGTGACCTCCTGGAACAACTGATAGTGTCGAACAAAGCTCAGACAAGCAGTGAAAACATTTAGAAGCCATTAGACGAGCACTCTGAGTCTCTCTTCCATTAAATGTTTATAAACTCTGCAAACTGTTCTCATCAAGTAGGAGGATCAGGTTCACTCAACTCCACAGTGAATAGTAAGAGGATCCTGAACCTCTTGAATAACTGTTTGCATTTAGTTACCAAACTATCAGATACAAAATGGAGATGGCGTCAGACAAAAACGAAGTAGACACCAGACGTTCACAAAAACCTGTACCATACCTCCCAGGCAGCAAGAAAATGTGAGATGACCCAATGGCACTGTGAGATGAGCCAATAGCACACCCTTACCGTAGACTTGGGGTTTTTTAAAGGGCTGTTGCATGATAAAAGAAAGCTTCAGTCAACGGGAATTTTTAACCTTAGTTTACTTAGGTAATTAACTTTTATCTCAAGAAAATAAACTGGTACACTGATCCACTGATCGAGGGATAAGCTGGAACTTGGCATCCCAGGGACATTATACGGAAAATGCCCATTTATACTATTCATCCCCAAATTGCTTAGATTTTGACATGTTTGTACAATCATTCGAATAAACACAAATTAAATCTATTTACTTAGCCAACTTCAGAGGATTACTGCTAATGGACACAAAGATACAAAATATTGGCCACATTCGAAAGCCTTTACTCAGAGCCTGAGTCTGCCACATCAAGCAGATTCAGGTAACAATTTCAAAAGCACCTAAATGACTTGGGAGCTTATTTGCCATTTTTCTAAAGTAACTCAGGGACTTAGGAGCCTACATCTCATTTAAAGCCAATGGAACTTAGGCTCCTAAAGGTGAGATTCACAAGGGGGACTTAGGTGCCTAACTGCCACTTTAGGCATTTAAGTCCAAAATGTAGGTCCTCAAAACCCACTCAGCTACTGGCTAACCCTGTAGGAGTCTAAGGTCCCTAAGCACCTAGGTTTCCATTGGTAAGTCCACTAGGTGCCTAAATTTCTGTCAGTGCACAGCCAGTGTCCTGACACCATCAAGCAGCTCATCACTTGACTCGCTCATAAGTCCCAATGGGATTCACAAACTAGGCATTCCCCTGCCTGTCTCACCTGCAGGACCTGATCCAGTAGACACGCTCAGGGGCCACTTTAGAGCATGTCTACCGATCAGGCCCCGCACAAAACACAGCCACTGGAGGAGCAGGAAAAGGTAGTGGTGGAACTTGTTTGATGCTTTTGAAAATCCCACTAGGCGCTTATCTGCATCTTTAGTTGCCTAAATATCTTTGAAAACCTGCCCCCAGGTCATGTTTGAAAATGGGATTTAGGCACTTTTGACAATTTGATCCCCCTTCCTCATTAGTTTAATAAATAATTTTCTTTTTTCCTTTTCACAATTAATACAGACATTGTAGCTGCATTTAAGTGCAAGATCGAGACACTGAAAAGCTTATAGTTACCCTTATCCACAGCTCCCAGGGAGTCTCACCTTTCAGGGGCATTCTTTTGCTTGATGTTCTTCTCCAGCTCATCAGTCAGATTGAACCCTGACACTTTGGCAGGAACAATAGATTGTCGAGACAGAAGGCGCTTAATGGGAAGATTCTCTGTAATTGTGAAACAAGGAAAATCCCAAGAACAGCATCTCTGTGACAACTTAGACCAGGACAGCATGGGAGCTCACACAAGACACACACAGTAGATGTGCTGCAGCATTTCCATGGTTTAAAAATGCCTTGGGAACAGATTCTGATAGCCTTAGTAGTCACTTATTCTGTGAGTACTCCCATTGATTCCAGTGCCGTAAAACCATTCTTTTACCACTGAACTACATTAGTTATGGAGGAGTTTCAGTCGCCTACAGGTTTTAATACCTGTCTGATACAAAATCATATCATGGGCCTTTCCCAGCTCTTAACTTCTATAGTGCAGCATCATTCCCCACACTATCCTGTGCTCCAACGAATGGGGCTACCAGTGCCACTGGGAGACTGTTGCACAGCCTAATAGATCTCAGTGTCAGGAATATTTTCCATGAGAGTGGGACAGAGCCTCAGCCGGTATAAAATGATGTAGCTCCAGCATCTGGCTCAGTTAGTCTAAGTTTTCCTCTGCTTAATTTCATCCCATAAGCCCTGGTTATAGCCCCAAAACAATAAATAACTGAAGATGGTTATCTCAGCCCTGCTTAATTTGGCAAAACTATACAGCAGTGGACTGATTTTCAGCTGAATTCAATGAGAGCTGCAGGTGCTCAGAGCCTCCAAAGCACGCCAGCCACTTTCTATCAATCCCTCCGGGCTAAAGCATTTTTAGCGGCTTTTCTCTGAATAACTTCTGATTTATTTGTCTCTTCCTAACTTATCCATAAATTGCCCAGCTAGACTCAGACTCCATTCCCTGTCCATCGATAAAGCACAATGCAGAATGTGGCTCATTGGGCTGAGACTCATGACTTGTCTACACAGGAGAGTTACAGCAGTATAAGCTAAGGTGTGACTGTAAACCAATATACTGTAGTTATACCAAAATAAAAGTGTCCACACAGGGAGTTATACTCGTTTATTTTTATCAATATACTGATAAAACTTTCCTGTGGAGATAAACCCTAAGCATGAGAATTTACAGCCCTAATGGATTATTTTTGTGACGTTTATGAGCAACTTGAAAGTGAGGGTTAGAATGAAAATTGCTTCCCAGCTTTAAAGATAGAATTCAGTACTGGCATAGGCTGGCAGCCTTCAAATGATCATCACAGGAGGATGCTTTCTCTCCAAAGAAAAGCCAGCTGTGATTTTGTACGAGGCACACACCATATTGGAATGCTAATAGATTTTCTCAACTTTCAATGCTTCTTGCCTAGCCAAACTCATAAAACTGCAGAGAGCCTTTTGCAATACAATCTAGGTATTAGAGTTGAGTGGAAATATCCTCTTGAATTGAAAAGGCTGGACCCTTTTGTGATTCCTTTCCTCGTGGTTAGCATGACTGATCATTGCCACGATGGATACTTAAAACTGTTAAATGTGTCCCAGATGATGTGCAAACTGCACATTTTAAACCTGGCCCCTATTGTCTAACAAGTGAATGACAGTGAACCTGTATCAATATTCAATTGACAACCTACCTTTTTTACTGCTACTGTTACTATGAGCTCTCTCTTTTTCTATTAGCTCCTTTTCTTTGTTGGACTTTTCACGTTCTTCTATGATGGTTTCCATGGCTGCTTTGTTGTCTGTTTCCTTCAACTCAATCCTGGAAACAAGGAAAAGACGTCAGTTTCTTTTGTAGAACCTATGCCAGAATAGAAGGCACAGTGTTGTATTAGTAACCTGGTCACACAAGTATCTTTAGCACTACTGTAAAGATTGTACTTTTCAAAAGCGGAATATATAGCAGCCTTAAGGATTATGCATGTAAAATGATTTACATAAAAATGGACAGTAACAAAAATTATTCTTTATGGCAATCTATGTCATGAAGTAAGGCAGAAAGTATTCAATTTACTTAACTATTCTCAGCATTTACGTTTCTATAACCCCTTTTACACCGAAGGACACCAAAGCTCTATGTTTAGGGCCCTACCAAATCCAAGGCCATGAAAAACGCACCACGGACTGTGAAATCTGGTCTTCCCCCATGAAATCTGGTCTTTTGTGTACTTTTACCCTATATTATACAGCTTTCACGGGGGAGACGAGCGTTTCTCAAACTGGGGTCCTGACCCAACGGGGGTTGTGAGGGGAGGAAGGTCGCAAGGTTATTGTAGATAGGTTGTGGTATTGCCTCCCTTACTTCTGCACTGCCTTCAGAGCTGGGTGGTTGGAGAGCAGGAGCTGCTGGCCAGGCACCCAGCCCCGAAGGCAGCGGCCCCCGCAGCTGCAGTGCAGAAGTAAAGGTGGCAATACTTGGTAATGGGTACTCAGCACCCATTACCCATTACCATTACCCATACTGAGCAACTTGGTAATGGGTACTCAGCACCTCTCAGGAGCAGCCCTTCAGTTACCTAAAGTCCACCCAAATGGGACTCGGAGAGAGAGGAAAAAATATAACTAATATATTTTAAAAACCTCTAAAAATTACCTAAAATATCATGACAGTGCTGTAATTTTACAGTTCAACATATCATGAGGTATTAGGACTAGAAATAAATGATTTATACTATTGGAAAGTCCTTGTTTTCTAATGGTGAAAATTTACCCCTGATGATTCACAACATTTCATATTTTAAGCCCATAACTGTTACATGAATGGATAGTTCCTGTTCTGAACCAGTGTCATGGGGGCGGAAAGGGGGAGAAAGGGTGGAACTCCTCCTCTGGGGGAAAGGAGCAAATGGTTCCCTGGGAGGTTGTGTACCTCAGTTAGGTTAGGAAGGGAAGGGAATTACCATATTCCATTGCTGTTGAAGAGGGAAGCAAGATATCTTTTTGACTTGTCACTTTTTACTGTGGATCTTCTACCCAGGAAGACTGGTGGTAGGTATTCATTCAATTGAATGCCACAAATACCAGTAAAATTACATGACCATATGACTTTTGGAAGTCTAAGGCCAGATCCATAATTTAAGGGAAGCTGTTCATGTAAAAATCAGACAGTGTACATATTTTAACTCTTTTTGAAATCTTACACAAAAGAAAGAGATGAGGCAGGTGCAGCATTATGAAAATCATTATCTAACCTTGTCTACACTTGGAAGTTAATTCAGATTATGTTAAAGTGTGAAGTTAAAGTGCAACAACTATTCCTAAATAACTCCATGAGTGGACTCTCTGATCCTGGGATAAAAGTGCCTTGTTCCAATTTAGCTTAATCTTTTTTTAAAGAATAAGAGTGCCCACACAGAGTTATCCTGGAATAGCTACCCTGAATAGGTATTCTGGAGTAATAATTCCATGTGGAGACAAGCCCTAACACAACAGATTCAGGGCTCCCAAATGTAAGATAGGAGATGCTAGCTTGGTCAGTGAACTGGTAAAGAAGCAAAAGTACTCACCTTGGAAACATGACAACACTGCAGGCACGGGACTGAGACATTGCAGTTTCTCTGCCTGAAATAACTGAATCGCCTGTCCCGGGCCTCTACAACAACAAACATTTGAGATAACTCGGAGGACATTGTCTAGCAGGTAACAAACAAGGCAACCCTTTCTACTTCTAAAACAACAGGCTGCTACTCCAAAATCCTGTCACAAAATCCTATTTCATTCACATTTGCCCTTCATTGTAACTGATAGAAACTGTCCCAGCCAATCACTGATAATGAATGATAATATTGTCATGATTTCTGAGTGGTCAGGAATCATTAGACTCAATAAAGAGGCTATTTACTTTCCAGTAGAGAAGCAAGTGGAGACAGGTACATGGTTAACACATGTTACTAGCATGGTTTTAAAGCACTGCTTGGTTGGTTGGTTTGTACAGTTCCTGCAGATTATGGATTTGAACAGACTGCAATTAGTTCAGTTAAGGTTTCATTCACAAAGTTGCAGCAAGTCTTTCCCACTACTAAAATGTCTGTCCTCGTACCAAGGAAGGACACAAACTCAGGCCTTCTTTTTCTTTGCCCAGAGTACTATTATTCATTATTATTTGTACAACAGTAGCACCTAGAGGTGCTGATCAGGGCCCTGTTGTGCTAAAGGTTGAACAAACATGTAGTCAAGAGACGGTCCCTGTCCCAGCGAGCATTATGACAAGATGCAATACATAGGCTTGGGAGAGAGACACTGGATGGGACTCAGGAGATCAGGGTTTTGTTCCAGACTCTGCCACAGCCTTCTTGCGTGTCCTTGGGCAAGTCACTTAGGGCATGTCTACACTACAATCAGAGGTGTGATTGCAGCACATGTAGACATACCCAAACTAGCTTTAATCTAGCAAGCTCAGGTACCAATAGCAGTGAAATCATGGCAGCACAGGCTAGCCACCTGCGTCCATACTCAGACCCCCTAGCAGACTCATAGCGTGCCACCATGGATTCACTGCTATTCACCTGAGCTAGCTAGGGTATGTCTACATATGGACAATTGCATCTCCGATTATAGCGTAGACATACCCTGAGTTTGTATGTGCCTCAGTTCCCCATCTTTAAAATAAGGATAACTGTGTTTCCTTTGAGCTGTCCTGTCTGTTGAGATTGTAAGCACTGCTGATCAGGGACTGTCTCTTACTATGTGTATCCACAGCACCAAGCTCAACAGGGCTCTGAACTTAGTGGAGGCCACTAGGCACTACCAGAAAACAAATAATAAATAAATTATAATAATATGGGAGGACAAGGTAAGAATAATACAGTACAAGACTGGCTGTGTGCACAGAGTGACTCACCACCTACCTAATAGGCATTATTGACTGATACTGACTCAAAATAATTTAAGTTCTCCTGGGAAAATGATACACTTACATTGGAAAGAGCTTTCACCAGATTGCCACTGCCATCCATGGCTTGAAGGAAATCTTTGTAAAATTTCATTTTCACTTTGTTGTCCCGGATAACGAGAACTCCAATTCCCTTGAAAGTGAATTCAACATTCTGTTTGATAGCGATGGATCGTGAGAAAAAAAGCAGGGTCTCTTTTATACATCCTTCCACTATCTCCCTGTTAAAGGGACCCTCCAGGGATAACATGATGAAGTTCAGTTGAATAATTGGGATATCACCTGAAATCAACAATCAGGGGAACCCAGTAATTCAAACAGCAAGCAGACTTCCTAAATAACAGCAGCAACAAGGCTGTGAATTAATGGGTCACATTTTGCACTTACGTAGCACCTTCCTGTAAGAGGCGCAAAGCACTTTACAACCTTGAATAAAGCCTCACAAAACCTTTATGAGACTATTATCATATCCGTTTTACTAACCTTCTTACAACTCCATATAGCTCGTCATCCTGAAGGACCCCAAGCTCTTTAAAAGCAAACTGATATGCCAGCTATACAGGGATGACTTCCTCAATACGAAAATACAAAAATGAAACATGGCAGCTAGACAGCACAGGATTTCAGGACAGGAAGTGAAGAATACTGTATGCAGTTGAAATTGCAGGGGGATGGAACATGAAACCAGAGTAAGAATTTAACCAGGACCCCATTCTTAAATACAGTGATCTTTGATAACCACAAGTGATCAGAACTTTCATTTTGCAACTCATCTTAGAGATATGGGGCCTGATTCTGCACTCCATTACACCCTTTGCTGCATACCAGTGTAACTATTAACTCCGCATTACTATTGAAATCCCCATAAGCCCAACATAATGCAGAGGAGAATCAGGCCTGGTCTACGCTCAGTTTTTGTACCAAATTAACTGTTCCAGTTAAGAGTGCAATTTTCTTTAAACCGATATAGTTAAATAGTACAACCCCAAGTGTGTACACTATTTATGCAGGTATAAAGGTACCGTATATCTGCACAGCTTATGATGGGAATAAGCATTACTGTATAAACGCAGCTTATTCCCATAAGAAGCCATACCCATATAAGGCACCTTGATAACAGTGTAACTGCATCCATACTCATTATCGATTTAATGATACCAGTTTCAAACCAATATAGCTAAAATGGTAGAAAGACTGTGCTGGCCAGTTCCTAGATCTGTTACCTTCGACAGTACAGTGCCCTAACAATTTGTCTGCCAATTTCTCTGCCTTCAGTACCAGTGCTCTCTCACCGGGGGGCACCAGACTGAGACTCAAACTCAAAAGAGGATTTTTTTTTTAAAACAACCCCATGGTGCTGCACAAGAGGCATAATCAATACCATTGCTCCCCAGTCTGTGCAAACATGGTGGTATTGATGTGATACTACTTTTGTTCAGAATGCGTACAGCTGTACATGTGCTTCATAAAATCTATTGTTTGTTTGGGTCTATTTTAAGCTGTCTCCAGCTGATTACTATATTAAGGTGTGTGCCACTAAAATAAAATAAAAAAGCTGTTGCAGGCCACTTTTGACTTGGAGTTGTGCATGTGTAAAACCTGGCACAAAGCTTTGAATTTGCAGAGCTAAAGTCTTGTGCAAGATGCATATGGAAGTTCAGTGGTAATAAAGTTTTATTAGAATATATTGCAGCTACCATAAAAGCGCCACAGATGTGGCATTATGCAGTCAGAAGGTAAAAGAACATTTCAAACAGAAACATTCTAACCTTACACAAGATATAAATATAAAAGCAACGGTGTCTTGTAAAGAAATTCCCTCTTGGTGTCTTTTCAACAGAGCTTAAGTTGTTATCAATGAAGGAATTCTATACATGTATCACATTTGGTTCCTTAGCTATTAATCTTGTCAGATATTTTATAGCACAGGGCAAATATGTTTCAAGGAAAGGCAAATGCCATAATCAAACTTCTTACCAGGAGTGTGTATTTTGGCAAGTTTGAGTCCATGAATCTGGGCTAGTTTCTCAGACAGAAGAAACACAGGTCTTTGAATAAGGATAAATTTATTGTTGCCGACATCTAATTTTTGTCTTAAAAAAGAGAATGTTCCAAGCCCTGGTATTTGGACACCCTGAAAAATAACCAATAATAAGTATTCAGGAAGGAGGGGAAACATTTTTGCTTCTAAATAATCACAATCAATTCATAATTTGTCATTCTATGCCAGAGCATTGTGATGGTGGTGATTGACATCCCATCCACACCTTATGTTTTCCAGTGCAGGAGAGCAGGATGGGGCAGTTCTCAGAGCTTCCTGAAAGCACCAAATATTTCCTATTTTTCTCCTCTCCCTCCCTTTCGCTATTTGAAAAAAAATCATTGATGTAGTAACAGCAAAATAAATATCCCTAATCTACAGAAGCCCCAAAGAGCTCGACTCTGCAAATCCTCACCCCAATGAGTAAGCCTCCTACCCACACAAGTAGCACCAGAGGCTATAGTTGGAATACATTCCCCTGAGTAAGGACTACACCTACAAGCAAGGATTGGCAGGAGCAGGATCTAAGTGCTTAACTTAGCAATCTAAATACCTTATGAAACGTATATTTCTTTAAAAGCAGCAAAGAGTCCTGTGGCACCTTATAGACTAACAGACGTATAGGAGCATGAGCTTTCGTGGGTGAATAACCACTTCTTCGGATGCATGTTAGACACAGTGAATTGAAATAGCCAAAGATGTGCGTTAGGGTACTGCTAGATTTTTCTGGAATCCCCAGAGCAACCTGTTGGCTTGGTATCAATCTTAATATATTTGCCATTTTGTGGATGGCTAATTTTTAAAATAAGGGGGTTACTTCTCCTTTAAAAACAAAAGAAATGAGCACAATGGGGTTTTTTAATCTGTTCTTAGCATGTAAAACAGGCATAAAGGGATATCATACTCAAATTCCCACCTCCGTAAAAAGTGTTAAGCTTCTTTACATATAGAACTATGGGGGCGGGGGTTAATCTAACTTTACTATGCTACACTGTGCTGAATAACCCAGTAAACTAGGTAAGAGAAGCCTGTGGCACATTTGTGGACTACAATGTACCTTTGGTTTGCTCTGCCTGTGCCTGCCTCTTGCTTTAAGAGGAGGCGTGCATAACAGGTTTTAGTGGCATGGGCGTACATCAGAATCATTAGAAACATTTGGGTTCAAGAGGAGGAATAAGATGCGAGTCCCACCTTGTTCATGGAGAGCTGCCGTTCCACAAATTCAGACACATTGGCCCAAATATTAAAGACTTCTGAAATGCAAATGAAACACAATATGTCATGATCTCCAGATGGCAAGCACACAAATTCACCACACTCCATGGAAAATAGGACTCTTCTTTTCTGACTAATATGACTGCAGGATCCCAGTGTAATCACAAGCACCCTGCAGAGTTTATACATTCACTTCTGAGCAATGGTACTTGCTCCATAGTTAAGTTTTCAATTAAGTTCCATTTTAAACCTGATTTGCACTTCAGTCCCTTCTAAAACCCTCAGTAAGAGTCTGGAGTTGAAAAGATTTTTTCTACAAATTCTAAATGATTTGGGCCAGGGGTTCTTGCAGCCTGACACATAAAAGTGGACGGGTGTTCAGAGTTTAAAAACTAGTTTTCACAAGTTTAGATTTTTAATTTAGAACAGGACTAAGACCTGTCATTTCTGGCAATGTCACTACAGCACAGCAAAGCACTATAGGAAGCTTAAATCTTTCATTAAAAAACCAAATACCCCTCTTCCTTCCAAAAGCAAACCTTAAACCCAGTCACTAGGGAAATTTGTCAATGGAAGTTCCATGCAGATGCTTGTGAGAGAACTGGACTACTGAGAGGCATAACAGGATCCGACAACTCTCCTATATTTCACACACCATGTTATGTTTAAGCTGTATTTTATCCTTGGATAGATACACACACTATACTCTTCTAGAGCACCAAACACTTTAACTAAGAGGAGTTAAGTTGGGCAAATCTCCCTCCCAGGAGACTAGTATTTCTCCCATTTTACAAATGGGGAAACTGGGGCCCAGACTTTTGGCAAGTGACTTTTGTTCAAAGGTCATGCAGAAAGTCAGTGGCAGAATCAGGACTAGAACCCAGACACCCTGGCTGCCATGTCTGTGCCTAAGGCACTGTACATAGCGCTGTAGGGCAAGTGGCGGGATGGATGGGCATCCCGGCATGCACCAGACACACAAAGGCCCTCCGGAGAACACTGTTGTAGGTAGGAGTCTCCCCGATGAAATTCACACGAATCAGGCTCCGGGGGGCGTGAAGGCCTTACCGTCCGCCGTGAGCTTCGGGAGCGTTGGGAACACGGTCCTGCCAGACTCGAGGATTGCAGCATGGATATTGTCCAGCATTTTTACATCCCCCACCAAGGTGAAGCAGCAGAAAGCAGAGGGGCGTGCACTGCTTTTCCTCTTCCAGGAGGCTGTCACCTTCCTGCCTTCCCCACCTCTCACCTTCTCTCCACTTTAGCACACTGCGCTCCTAGCCTCTCCCCCATTCCCTGAGCCCCTGAGGAGAGAAGGAAGGAGAAGGCAACAGAGCTAGCTGCTGGGGCCAGGGATTCAATGGGCTGCTCAGGGGGAGGGGGAGGGAGCCTGCGGGGGGAGGGGGGAGCCGTATCCAGGACGCGAGAGAAGCTCACTGTTGCTAGAGCTTACGTCATAATAGGGGCTCTAGGGCCCCGCCCACCCGTGAGTTCCTGCCTGGAGCGCAAGGGGAGGTGATCCCAGGTGGGTGTGTCGCACTCCAAGCATCAGCCAGGCAGTGTAAAGCTTACCTGCCCACTCTGCCTCCTTTTGGATGAACTTTAATGCATTGCTTAGAGTCTGGGAAGGAAGGATTTATTTGTATTTGCTCTTTCATTAAGACCTAACCATGCAAATAGCCCCTGGTTGCTTGAGGGCAACATTTCCCCTTTCCCTTAGTGAAGTTAGTTTCCTCTTTCTCCCCAGCACGATAATAATAAAAAGAGTAAAAAGCAAATCCAACCTGAATCCTCTTTAAAATGCAGATAACCACTGCACCAAAGTGCAAAATACTGCTGTGTAAAATATCTGTGTATTGTGGGAGTGGTTTGGGAATAATTTTTATAGTCATCAAAATCTATTCAGAATGAAAGGCAGCACGCTGTAGGGCACTGCCCTAAGGGCAGAGCTTAGCTGCCTACGGTTCACATTAGTATTTAAATGGGGGGTGAATACAGATTTTTAGTGGGAGTGAGGATTTAGTGTGTGCACACACATTTTCTTTTGCATAAACAGAGACAGTAGAAGACCCAGTTGCAGCTATATAACATTCCCAGGACAGTTTTATCTCATCATAGGAATTCCTAGAGCTGCTGACAGCACATTACTAGAGCCCCAAAATGACACATGTAAATACATTGTAATATATAGGGTGGTCAGACTAGCCTCTCTTGGGCTATCAATCACAACTAAGCATTTAAAAAGGAAGAGCTTTTTATACTGGCAGGGAGGGGAGAACTAAGCTATCCTTTTCCACAGAAAAGCCCTAACCTTTGCTATATACATTGGTGCTGGTGGGTTCAATAAGGCCTGAAAGGGGGTAGAGATGGGTTCTCCCCACACCCCCGCTCCACCTCTGATTGTGCAACTTCAGGCAAGTCACTTTCTATGTGGTTATCTCTCCATCTGTCAATTGGGAAGAGTGATGCAGACTCTCCTTTGGGACATGCATGCTGATCTATGGATTAAATACAAAACCACCCACACATGGTTTACCTTTAAACTAACATGCCACATTGCTTACAGTGTGTTATTTACATAGCATTGTTCTGTACATTAGATGGAATATGGAGACCAAGGCCAGGTCTACAGCATGAGCACTTTGCCAGGGTAGCTATACCACTATACTATACCAGCAAAGCACTCCTAGGGGGTATAGTTTATTCCAGCCCCCAAGCGAGATAAGCTACACTCTCAAAAGTGTAATTTTGCTATTATAACTTCATCTACCCTCCGTAGTTCTGCTGGCACAGCTATATCTGGGGAAAGGGTGGGATCCCTGCCACTCTTCACTGACAGAGCTATGCCAGGAAAAGTATAAAGGTTGACCTGGGCACAGCCCCCCCTCTGCCTCCTCATATACACTATTCTTTACAGGGACTGGACTAAAGCCTGATCTACACAGAGTTTTTTTTATTGATTTAGCTATCAGAAATGTGATTTTCTACCAAAACAGCTATATCAGTAAACCCCCTAGCATGGACAGTAAAATTGGTATGAAAGTTGCCTTGGAGTGGTGTAGTTGTTTTCCCTTCCCTTCCAGGAATATACCAGTATAATTGCATCTACCTTAAAGGGAGGTGCACTACTTTTTAACTAGACTAGTATATGTAAAGCAGTACAATGTGTGTGTTTCCAAGCCCTTAGATTGCCATAAAGGAAATGGAGAGTTATAAAGAAAGGGTATTGCCACATGTAATAAGTATATATGAAAAAACACAACTAATGAGGTGGAGGAATAGTTATCCACATTTTAGGAATTAAAGGAACATTATCTGCTGAAAAAGAATAACAATACGAGTTTTAAAACTCAAATGTAGTTTTAAAATCTAGTTTCCTTTTCATTTTTAATGCTCATAGACTAAGGTCAGAAGGGACTATCATGATCATCTAGTCTGACCTCCTGCACATCATACACCACAGAATCTCACCCACCCACTCCTGTAATAGACCACTAACCTCACTACTGTTTATGCTGTTTACTTTCTACATTGCTGTTTCCTTGGACAATGGAAATAAACTAGGAACTTCTCATAGTAGGCTGGAAACAGTCCCTCAGTCTTGCATTTGTAAAACTTTGATTTATTGGGATCTTACCCTGCACATGTTCCTTTGAGTGTATATGCGCACACAAGAATCTCATTTAGCCAATAAAGCCTAGAACTCATCTTTGATACAGTGCTTTACACCCATAGATTGCAAATCACTTTGCAAAGGCAAATATCTTTTTACACACAGCAGAGGGTGACCAGAGGGCAACTGTGAAAAATTGGGACAAGGGTTTGGGGGTAATAGGCGCCTATATAAGAAAAAGCCCCCAAAATCGGGACTGTCTATAAAATCAGGACATCTGGTCACCCTAACACAGGGAAACAGGCAATTAAACAACTCAGCCATGATTTTCAGAAGTGACTAGTGATTTTTGAATGCCTTGCTTTTTCATACCAAATCTGAGACCCTGTAAAGCAGAATGATCTTCAGGAGGTGCAGAGTAGCTGTCCTCTTAAAAGCACCTCCCAATCTCTAAGGTGTTAAGAATAACACCCAGGTAAGGAAGGGAAGTACTATTAGCCCCATTTTATAGATAGGGCACAGACAGATTAAGTGACTTTTCCAAGGTCACTACAAAGTCTACAAGAACAGGGAGTTGAAGCAGGTCTTCCAAATCCCAGGCTAATACTCTAACCACTGGACTATCTTCCTTCCCACTGACATTTGAGCCACTGTCTCACTTAGAAAAACAAGACAGACTAGACTTAAACAATCTAAAAGTGAACTTTAAAATCCCAAATTGCATTTTTTTATTTTTAGGCATGAGCAATTTACTGCAAAGTATCTTCTACCCAACATATTATGCAACTCACTAATTTCTAGCCCCTCTCTCCATCTGTAAAATAGGAATAATACTTCACTGCCTCACAGCAAACTGGTTAACAGCATAAGAATTTAGGGGTGAAGAGCTAGATAATTTGAGAGCAATGTATAATGCAGCTATAACACTGTCATATTTGTGTGTGTGTGTAATATATATATGAGCTGTTTAGTAAAAGGGAGAGATTCCCCCTTTCAGATCAGAGAATATTGTTTGTGGTGTTCGGAACTTTACTGAGACATTAAGCATGAAACAGATGTTAAGATTCCCTCTAACAAAAGGCTATGAAAAGGCACTGATTTAGTCCAAATCCCTGAGACTGGGAATACACGAGGGAAGGAAAAATTTACCAGAAACAATAGGAGGTACCTTTGTTTTTCCTTGGAACAGAATCACAGCAAAGTACAAAGGAGACTAGAATGTCAAACAGATGTTAACTGGTTGTCAGGGCAGCTTCACGTTGAGCAAGGCCAACACAAGACTGTTACTGACTGCATATGATAAGCTTATTTAAGCAAATCTATGAGAACCAAGACCCTTTAAACTACTGTTGTAAGATACTGCTGCAACCTCACTATCTATTATATACTAATGAAAAAGAAACTCTGAATACTAAGTAGTAAACTTTCCCCTCCCTCCATAGTAGATCGTGCATCATAAACAAAAAGTAAACCCCTTGGGCTAAGTAGGAACCCACCAAGAGCCTCCAGTATAAATAGTCTCTGCTGCCCAAACTTTCCTCCCTCTTTCACCCCATTAACAAGTCCTTTGCTTGACATTACAGAATATTAATTTGGGCCCCTGAATTCCACAAGTGGAAGGAAGCACATACCCCTTGGGATCAAGCCCTGAAAGGACTTGAAAGGAAGAGGGAAAATGAAGTTATGCCAGTTTAGACCAGTTGGGGATCCAGCCCTTAGACTGTTATGCTGAGCAAAATATAAGAAGTGATCGCTTCTTATCTCTAGTTCCAAGATATTAGTAATGTAAAAATGTGATTTAGCTGACAGCATTTCTTAAGAATAAGATGAACAGGGTTCAATTTGGTTTCTTTACCATTAAACAAAAAGCTGCAATACTTCATAAAATTTGTACAAATATGGTGTACAGCCATTTTAAAAGGGGACATAATTACAAATTGATACAATTACACTTATAAAGATATAAATACAACACTGGCTTCTTGAAGTTTAATATTTTTAGCTAGAAAAAACACAAAGATGAGCAGTTGTTTTCAGGTTTTTAATTTTAAATAAGTTTCAACGGTACTATAAAATCCACGTAGTCTGCTTTGACTTTGATTACTCCACCAATTTTCTTTAGTGGGGTGATTTACTGTATCTTTAAGACATGACTATAGTCGGAAAGCACTTCAAAAGACCTGATTGAAGTTTATGTTTTCCAAAAGAAAGGATTCTGAGCCAGTCGTCTCTGGAAGTTCTCATACCTAGAAGAGACAAAAGTTTGTCACAATTAAAATGGCTTCCCAATGATGCAACTCAAGAATTTTAGATTTCAATTTTCCAAACCATTACTGAAAAACTAGCCCAGATCACAGAGTCATCTGTACAGAGGCAATATTTAAAATATTTCCCCCACACACAGCATGGAAAACTGTTTAAATATATCTTTCCCCTAGATGGTCTTCTCAAACCCTGTTTTCCCAGTCATGCTTAACTTAACAAAACCAGAACATTTCTTGGATTACATACTAAACTACATTATAAGAATATTATTCAGGTTGCGGAGTCAAGCATTCAAAAGTTGGAAAATGCCCGGTAAAGGTGGCCTATATACACCCTTAATTCTGTCCCCTTTGATTCCATCTTGTGAAATAAATGAGGCTCTTGATTCTTGTGGAAAATATATCTGATTATGTAATTGAAGACTAATGCATATGCGTCATGTTCCCTTATAATTCATAGGAAGAGTACCAGATAAGTAGTTTGCCATTTTTTCTATGTATGCTGAAATGACAGTAGTTTAAACCCCAACATTTATGTTTTAAGAATACAAGTACACTTCACAAAAATCCAGTGCTGAATTTAAAGACATAAAAATGGGCTTTTAAATGCTAACATTCCCTACAGTGTGCTAATGCTTAGTGAAATTAACTATTCACAGACCATCCTACTTTCTCTATTGCTCCCATCTTTGACAAAGAGCGTAAGTGATGAAAACAATGAATTTTTATAATCGAAGTTAATGATCTAAGAGGTTCCAAAAACAGGGCAGAATATGAGACTTATTGTGTGACTTTTTAATAAATATACTACAGGCTTTTATCCTGCAGAAGCCAAAAAACAAGCTTCAAAATCCTCACTTCAACACAAGCTGTTCACAGTTCACAGATCATATTGATGAAATAGTCAATGGCCACAGGAAAGAAACAGTCATCTTTGAAAAGACACAACTTCAAATGAGAGCAGAGTGTGAAGCTCTTCAAACTCTTGCTCCAGCTGGGTCAAACTACTGGTACCCTATATGGCTGTGATCAGATTAATAGATCAATTAAAACTATTGTCAGCTAAGGAGATTTCTTGATCCTGTCTTGCTCTGGCCCACTTCAGTTTTTCTATTTCTAATTTTTTTTTTTTTTTAAATGTATTGGTATAGCCTGTGCAGACCTCCAGAGTGCCCGTCCTGGCCTAACCCTTCATGTTCCCCTGATGGCCTGGTTGAAAGCAATGGGTGCATCCTTGCCTCTATGGCTTTTCAACAGATTCAATGAGGCATTTATGTAGTGAACAATGTCCCGTCAGGAACCTAACTTATTTAACCAAAGGCCAAAAGGACACTTAAGCAAGTTTTCACACCAGAATCCCAGCAGGGGCATAGAGTGTAGCTCCCCAGTGAAATGGACCTCCTACCGCTCTCTGGAAAGGTCCTTTTGCTGGGATTGGGCATCCCTAGGGGTTTTGCCACTCAAGGGCCAGCTTCCCTGTGACCGTTATCAAAATTGTATCAGGACTTGACCAGTCACTATCCTGACTATTTGTTTAACTCCTTTCCCCTACCCTTTGTTTCTCTTTCAGGGATCTTGCCTTCCTTTACAATTGTACAGTGCCTAGCACATTCTCGGTACTATCAGAATCAAAGGATAAGAACGGACCAGCTATGTTCAGGGTAAATCTTAGGATTTAAAATTCCCAGCCCAAAGGAGAACCACTAACTACAGTAAAACCTCAGAGATACAAAAACCTTGAGAATGGAGGTTGTTCATAACTCTGAAATGTTCGTAACTCTGAACAAAACGTTATGGTTGTTTTTTCAAAAGTTTACAACTGAACATTGACTTAATACAGCTTTTAAACTTTACTATGCAGAAGAAAAATGCTGTTTTTAACCATCTTAATTTAAATGAAAGAGTTTCCTTACCTTGTCAAATCATTTTTTTAAAACTTTCCTTTTTTTTTAGTACTGTACTGCATTTGCTTTTCTTTGGGGG